>NC_089873.1:148757500-149085000 GCF_040182565.1 Anser cygnoides | reverse complement strand
GAGTCCTTTCTACTTTTGGAGTCTTGCGCATCTTATGGCTTTATCCTGACAAAAATACCTATTATATTATATTCAGCCTTTCTTTGCTCTTGTTTTTACTGGGAGCAAAGTCAGATGTAAGAACAAGAAAGGGTCAGTGGTCTGGATGGTACAGGACTGCTCTACTGTTAAGCAATGACAATGAATGCCAGGTTTTCACCTATATTTCCCATATTATAGGATCACAAAAAGGGCAGGGAGGACAACAAGGAGGGAAAGGTCTGTCAGTCATCAAATCTGTGTCTCCAAATGTTAGAGTGCATGTCTATTGTGAAAACTTTTCTTGAAATATAGTAAAAGCAGTATTTCAAAATCAGCTATTGTTCTGCATTTTGAATGGCTTTAGGAGGAGCCATTTTAAGTTCACTCAAGGTTTGCGCTTCTAGGTGCTGAAACTTCTGGCACCAATCAAACAAGTGTTGAAGAGTGTAACATAAGAATAAATGAAAACCCAGTGAGTCCCAGGAATGAATGTGTGTGTTTTGCTGGGTCAGACCAGCATGTCTGGAGTGTCACAAGACAGCCAGATGTCTCTGTGTCTGTATGAGAGGTGTCACTAAATGCAGAAGTTAACTGATATTAGAGAGAAAGGATTTTAGTCAGTGATTTTTGTCATCCTTACTTCACAGTAATGTAATTTAAAGATACCTTCCAATCAAGCTATTACCTCTCTCCTTGGTATTCCTACCAAGATAGGATGTCCTTTCTGATATGGTATTCAACAAAATTTTAATATGCACCTAATTTAATGAGAAAACACAGACTTTCAGGCTGTGGGCTGGTTGTGTACATTGTGAAATTGCTTGCAGAGTGAGAGTATTCTCTTACAGGGTTGAGGACAGGTGTGGATAGATGCATGTGTGCACACATACACACACAATTCACTCCCTTTCAACTCATGGCTCTTCCCTACCTGCAGCAGGATAATCAAAGGAACTTGAGAGTCTATAAGCCTTTCTGTTGCATTTTTTAGTGAGCTAATAAAAGTCAGATCAGATCAAGGGGTAAGTATTCTTCCTATGGAACAAATATTTTTAAAAAGTGAGCGTGGCATGTGGCTTTTAGCTAAATAATTTGAAAAGCAACAAAGTTTGAAGTCCTTCTTTTAATACCAGATGTTTTATTATACTGTATTATCAAGAGTAATGGCAGTGATTTTTCACACCAAACTAAGAAAGTACTTACCTCAGACTTCATTTGAACTAGTTACATAACAAAACTATTTTTGTCTGCATTTTTGAGGAGGAAGAACATACATCAAAAAATACAAATTCTATTCAAAGTTATCTTCAAAGAAATGAACAGGGAAATTTTCCCGTTATTTTGACAGCTAAATAAAGAATACAGGAAAATTAACCTGTTTTTCTTCCACTTTTTATGCCTATTTGTTTTGGTATAAAACAGAGGAAAGATGTTTGACCTGTTTATTTTATAATTAATTTTCTTGTTACTACTATCTTTCAAAAGCATCTGATGAGAATAATAGAAAACTTTTGTGTTTATACATTGTGCAATAAGATCTCATTTATTTTATCCAGCAAGTCATGTTTCAAAGATAGTAAGTTCTGACCTGAATAGTCAAATACTGTTGTAGAGTTCTGTTTTCTTTTTCTTTCAGAGACAAATGTGCTATTTCTTCACTTCCCTTACCACTTTCAGTCTACTAACACCATTCTGTTTCTTTTCTCTCATTAAAATCCTTTTGTGCCTTCTACCATAGGTTTTTTTTTCCTTTTTTTTTTCCTTTTTTTTTTTTCTTTTTTTTTCCTCCTGAAATATTTCCCTTAACATACTGTACTGGTATCTTCTATTCATTCTTTTAAAATTTGATACAGCTTGTACTCCATATCAGTGTTAAAATGAGACAGGAAAAAAAAGAGAAGAACAAGAGATTTATTCCTGAATAAAAACTGGAACAACTTTGGTAGTTATTTGCTAGCCTGTCCTAGTAGTAAACAAACTGAAGTTTCTTTTGTATCCTGGGCAGTACTTCCCACATTGTAAGGGATGATCAAATGAATAGCTGCTATGTTGTCACAGATATTAATGTTTTTTATTTGCTTGGGAAGCCTATCCACAAAACTTAAACTAAATGTAAAGTAATCCCCTGGTTTCATTGGAGTCCTTTGTTGGGGGGTTGGACAACCTGAGCCGAATCTACTTAGCTTAGTTGTCTGGTGAAACTGTGCCTAAAGGAATTGCCAAAGTTCACAATACGGCTAGTAGGGATAGAAAGGTGCCCATAACTGCTTGATTAAAATCAAAAATCAAAGGTGGGAGCTAGAGAGAGAGAGATATCTACTTAAAATTAGACATATATTAGCTGAATAGGATATCCCTCAGGATGCATTTGAAGGTACTTCAATTGAAGTAAGCTGACACTTGTTGAGGAAAGTAATATGAACATTTTTAAAGGGAGGTGAGAGTGAAGAAGCATCTCAGTTAGGGGAGTTCAGTGTCCTTCTTTTTGCAAGACACAGATAAATGCCATTTCATAAAGAAGTAGTACTAGAATTATGATGATTTTTCATGTGCATGTTGTTTGCTCCAGACTTATGGGAGACAGACAGAAATGGTCAAAAAAAAAAAAAAAGAAAAAAAAAAAGAAAAAAAAAGAAAGAATGATCTTTGATCTTCACTCACAGTCTGAGCTTCCTTATCCCTGGAAAAGGCTTGTTTTCACTAGAGACGTGTTATATCCTTCTCTTCTGCTGCAAACTGCATCTGCATTGTCAGTATAGAAAAACTGCATGACTGAAGCAATAAATAGCTATTGAGCAAGTTACAGCATTGCCTGAAAGAAAAAAAAATAAAAAGAAAGGAAAAGAAAAAAGACACTTTATAGCTATATTAAATCAAAATATTCCTCAAAAAAGGACACTGACATTTGACAACAGTAGCAAGAAGACTTGCTAGATTTAGGCCTACTTCCATTTAAACCAAGCAAATCCCTTAAACAAGCAACTAACTAACTAGAAAAAAAAAATCACAGAAAAGAAGTGAAATAGTTCAGGATCATGGTAACCCGTTCCACCGTCCTACATCAAATCAACATTTTGAGCCAAAGAACATCATCACTAAACCATGAAGGACAAAATCAAAGATACTGTGAAAATGAAGGAACAGTCAGTCTCATAAACCAATTTCTCAGCTTTGCACATAATTTCTGCAATTCTAAATCAGCTTTAGGTTGAATCTGACTTTTAGAACAAAGTAAAAAAATAAGGCCTCAAGCTTCTCTAAGACTGCCATCTCAAGAAAACCTGTTTATCACCTATTGAGTAATAAGGATACAGGTTCTCTAGTCAATTGATTTTGGTGGTTAATGAGTTTGACTTCGGGCATATAGATGGTGAACCAGGACATTGTCTGAATAAAACCAGTGAGTATTTCAGGCTTATTGCAACAGAAATTAAGCTTAGTAAAACACAAGCAAAACAACCTCCTGCTTCCCATATTCTGAAAATCTAGGCAGGATTACCGAAAGGTTATGTAAATGCCATAGCTTTTGTAATGCTTCCTTCAACTCTGAAGTAAAAGTGAAAAGAACAAGAAAGTGATCTGATAAACAGTTTTATTCTCTTACTATAAAAGCAAGCTCTATTTGTCCTTTATCATATCCTATTCCAAATCAAGGCAAAGCTAAACTAATTTTCTGTATTTTGTTCCATTTAGTGAATGAAAAGGCTAGTATTGTTATCTAGGCTCACTGTCTAGCAGACTAAGGATATTATGCACAATCCCAAACTTTAAGACAGGTGAGTTTTTTCTTACTATATTGAAGTTTTCAGGAGTACAAGTTGTGTCAATTGATGGAAAAATAGAATCTCCTGTTATAAAAGGCAGACACTTCCACCCCGTGCTTCCTCTGTGAGTGAAAGTGGCAGGAATCATGGTCATTGAACATTTCTTATGCTGAAGAATGACACTTCCTGGAATACATTAGAAGGGCCAGGATCAGTGGTGAGAAAGTGTCTACACACCTCGTTAGATCAATAACACACAAATAAGTAGGCACAAATCCATTTGAGAGATAAAAGATAAGACCAGTAACAGTGAAGAGAGATATTCAATAAATCACTGTAAATAGAAAGACCATAGTCAAGTATGACCATCACCTTAGTTAAATCAGCAAATCAAAAACCTGTGTGGGACAAAATGTAACAACTATATCACTTCTGCACCTTTCTGGATGCTGATAGGAAGTTTCCTTGCTCCCACTTAGATTAGAAGATGAGAGGGACTGCCAAACAACCATATTGAAGTTTAATAAATATATACGTGTTATGTGGAAGAACCTAAACTTAGCAATAGGATCAGATTTTTCATCTGATAAATTCACTGTCTTATACTTTTACCATTATTTGGAGGGGTAAAGGGTGGGGGAGAGGGGAGAGGAGCAGGAGGTGCATGATATGTCTGTCTGGTAATGGTGTCTGGTGTCTAGTAATAATGCAGTGAAGCATCTGAGTAACAGATGTTTCATCATCAAACAGGGTACATGCAAGAGAGTTGCCAGGTAAGGCCAGGTGAAGAATCAAATCCCAGTGTAATTGGGTTTTATGGGAGATGAAGTGGAAAGCCACATGAAAGCAGTAACTGGTTCAGCCTGCAGCAACTTGCCTCCTAAAAGTATTTAGATGGTAGACAGAACATCACACCAGACCTCTGCTCCTTTCCTTGGCTCCTGCTGGTAGCTCAAAATTACTTCAAGATGTTGGTTCTTTAGCTTTAACTAATGCTTTCCTGTGCACCTCGAGGCAGCGGAGATTAATGGGGATGCTGCAGCCTAGGAAGCCCCCAGCAGAAGATCTCTACCACACATGGCACAGCACCCTCTGCTGTGGCACTGCTTAATCCCAGAGTTCAGGGCACGTTTGTAACTTGCCACCTTTCTCACAAAACGTCACATTCCCTTCTTTGTGCAAGTGCCTTGTAATAGCTCTATTTGCTTACAGAAGGGCTTGGCACTATTTTGCTTAGAGGTAATCCAAGGCATAAACTGGCATAAACAAGTGAGGGAGTGGAAGGCACACTCACAGGCAGAAGTCACTGCCTGACTACTTACATGCTGTTAACCCATCATGGAGAAACTTGTATGAATGCCAAAGTGAAGTAGGTTAGCTAAACAAACAACTCCTGATTGCAAAGATGTAGAAACATCCTAGTCATGCATGCATGTCAACTACAACAACAACAACAACAACAACAACGAAGGAAAAAAGTCACTACAAAGCTTGACTTTGGAGCTGATCTATGTCAAGGGAGAATGGACACCTACACTCTTTCACTCTCTCTAGGCTTGAGCTTCAAGAGAGGCAAGGCTATGTTTCTCTTGGTCAGCACGGAATGAATTACAAAGGCTGTCTTCTCAGACTACTGGCACAGGCCAAGTGTTTGGAGGGTGAAATGAAAAAACAGTTTCTTTAGTATATTTCTCCAATATTGTAACAAAAACCCATACCGCCAGCAGGAAAGGATTAAAATTCTGTGTTAGTGCGGGTGGAATGGAATTTGGAAGGAATAAACAAAAATAATCCTGGGCATGTTTCCAAGGGAGTTCATAAGAAGAATGCCACAGGAATAGTGTCTGTCAAAAGACAAGAGTCTAAAAACAAATTGATTCAGCTTTCAGTGCCAAAAAGATTTGAATACAGGGAAGAGTCTCCATCTTCTTGAGTGAAGTTACGCACAAAGATTGTAAGCAGTGAACAAGACTTTCAAAGAGCCTTTATGGTAATGAGAGAAGCGAGAGTATCTCTGAAGATAGCAGTCTATTTTAGGCTACATGAAAAGAATAAAAGGACTGAATTCCCTTCCCTATGACATTTTGAAGCCCCCAAAAGCAAAACCCTCAGCATTTGGAAGCTAAGCCTACTAGGCAAACATACTACAAAAATTAAAGATTAAAAAAAAAAAAAGGAGACAGTATAACACCAAGGCAAGGGAAGCTGACACTGTCAAGCTGGCCAAAAGCTGGAGGAGGTCATTATGAATTAAGATTTCAAGGTTTAAGATGCATAAGTGGTTGTGAGGATTCAAACTCAGTGCTGGGATGATTTTTCATGTGGTCTTCCAGAAAGATGAGTTTCCTGTAGAAATAAATAAATAAATAAAACAAAACAACCAAAATTCCCCAAAGAAAACAACAACAAAAAAGTCAATATGTAAGTCATTACAGCTGAATAATAATAATAAAAAAGAAACAAATACAATATGTGCTTCATTTTATTGGGGACTCAACAACTGTTAGAATAAATTTTACAGACAGACAGATGTGGCAGCAATTAACAGATAAAAGCTTTCTATGAGAATTCACAAAAGTGTGGAATGGGTTGTGATCCAGTGAGCATGGATGAGGCCCCATATATCTGTAGGGACAAACAAGAGAATTTTCCTCCTGCCCTGAAGGGCATCAAATGTTCAAAAGAGATTCCAGCAAAATGGGGGATAATGATAATATTAGTGAATTAATATTGAATGAAAGGAGTCTCAGCTCTTCAGAAAACACTTTCTGTAATCAATGTAAGACACCTAAGACATCTGATGTGGTCTACAGCCCTAGCTGTCACACTCTGGAGAAATAATAAGCAAGAGATGGAAAAGCAGCTCAGATCACTGCTAAATTTTGCATATGATGTTTTTTGTTGAAGTGTTCTTGAATGGCCAAGTAAACCAGTTATGTGCCTTGAAGTTAAAGCAGGATTTAAAAAAATTGCTTGTTTCAATATGTCTGTGTTATGAAATGGAGAATTCTAGAGAATTGTGTCATTGGAGGGATGACCCAGGGTACCAGCTGGAGTTGGATTTAACAATCATCTTTCTATATGATAATAAATGATATATAATATTGTATATCTTCATTACTTACATATGTAAATCAGGTTTTTTTATACCACTGTAATGGAGAATTTTGGGGGGATAAAAATCGGGAATGATTATGAACTACTTCAGTACTGCCTTAGTGAAGAATACACAAGCATCAAAAGATCTTGGCAAAAATAGGTCAGGCCAAAAAATAGGTTGCTAGCTGATACCTGAAATTCAAAAGACAAAAATATTAAGAGTTTAGAGTCATCAATGGGACAGTTCTAAACAACAGAAGTGATGAGAGTTGTGGATAAAACAGCGCAGTCACAAGCAGCCCTTCTGTCACCTAGAAAATAACATTGTATTAAAAAAATAACAGATTTATTCCTTCATATGCTGATTCTTAGGAGAGAACAAAGTGATAAAATGCAGAATGCAAGCAATTGTACAACATCAGAGAAGCAGAAAGCACAGATTACATTTTAAATGAAACCTTGGGACATGTCAAGATCTTGGCCATCAGTCCAAACCTTAATGCAAGGGTTGAAGGCCCTCTGATTGCAGCATAGTGTTTCCTTCAGCTTGTCCTTTTATCTTACTTCACTAGAGAATAAACATTCATAGATTAAAAGCCAAAGATCCTATTATGGCTCTTCAGTTTCTGTACCTCAGGCTGAGATGCTGATGTTTTTTAAGTACATATTTCATGGCAAAAGACTGTAGAATTGCAGAGTGCTTCTGCATCATCCACAGCATATAAAACAAAGATGAAGAGTATCATGTGATTAGATCTCCAAAACAAGTTTGCAATCACTCATCTTATATTGTCTGGTTAAATTCAGAGAAATTCTTTCTGGCACTAGCACATTAGTCCACAGAACCTCTTTTCATGGGATGCTTTCAGCATTAAAGATATGTTAAATGCAGCCTGTTCTTTTCACCTGCCCCCCAAATCATCTCAGCTTAGGTCACTTCTTGCCAGTGTGCAGAGGAGCCTGGGGAAGATCTCTCATCCTCAGCATTCACAGCAACCCCCACTCACAGCACCCACATTTCTGCTTTGCCACCGGTGCTGTGTGGGCAGGCAATTAGTATGTGGCTTGCAATCTCCATCTATGGAGTGGGTTTCTAAAGCTTCATGTGTCTCATCTACTTCATTCTGGAATCCACCCCAAACCTCCCACCAGCCAAAAATCAAACAGCTTTACTTAATTCTTTCCACACATACCTCCTTCAGGCAGACTAATGATCTGGGGCTGCTTGTTTCTTTATATTAGGAGGGTGCAGCTCCTCCAACACAGTAACCATCTGATGATATTCAGAGTAGTCTTTCAGATCCCAAACTTTTCACTATCCTGTCAGCAACTCCTTGTGAATTCCTCTCCATCACTGGTAAGCAAACCTAAAAAAAAATAATAAAAAAAATCCACAAAGACTTCATTTTCTCTGGGCCTGATAATGTTAGATATCCTTTCCTTTCAGTGAGAAGACTATTTTGTTTTACAAAGGGTCTTTGGGTCAAGAGTGTTTTGGGTGTAAGCAGATAAGATATATTAAAATTGCCTCTCTGAGATTATAGGTGCCTTGTATATCAAGTTTGACCAAACTATGTTTTGAAATGTCCAGGACGTTGCGTTCTGTAAAAAGTGATTGTGAGTGGAAACTTTGAGCAACTTGCAATAATAGTACTGCTGCTGAGCAGCAATATGTACTGGTATATTTTCAAAAACAATCCTTTATGTGTCTATTATTTTTATCACTTTGTTTCTTTGTTTTCCATTTCTTCAAGATCTTACAGTTTCTGAAATGATAGTATGAAACCAACGCAAACATTATTTTATAGGGAGTTGTTTCCAAGGACAACCATAAACAGTTTTAGCCACTCTGGGATTACTCCCTTGCTAACACTGGAATGTTACCAAACCCAGTACATCTGTGTGGGCAAAGGCCACTCCTTTGCAGAGGTCTAGCATGGATCCTGACCACCAGCTTAGTTGCCCTCATGCTGTTGGGGTGTGCAGCTCCAAGTCCCTGTTTCACACATGCACATGCACATATGGCCATAACAATGCTCAGCTGGAATCATGCACGACTGTGGGAAGGGGCACGGTATCAAACTAACAGGAAGCAGTGGAGGAGTAGCTGAAACCAGCCCAGCGTAGGGGACACCCTTATTGAGAATGGAGGAGGAAAATATCTGAGCTGAACATGTTGGGAACAGGGCAGTAGACACAGCCCTAACACAAAAACATCTCCCTACAGCTCTGCATGTAAAAACACAAACAAATGCACATCTAAAACAGACTTGTATAGGCAGAAAGTTTCATAAACAAAAGAATAGTTGTAATATTTATAGGTGTAAGCATTTTCAGGTACAGATTATGATGATGCACTGCAAACCATATCAGACCCACTCCTCCCTGCATCCTTTGTCATTACTGTATGAAAGAAACTTCTTTCCAGCAACATACCTATTAGAAATACATGCAGGTCTAAACAGGATCAGTGTATTTTTTTGCTGGCTGTTCAAATATATATTCACTGGTATATTCTGTCCATGAGGATCCTGACAATCATCCAGAATTCTAAAAATGTAGATGGTAGGAAATACTGTGGTTTTCTACTGTGCTGTAACATTTTAAACTAAATATCGGTGTCTTACGATCCGTAAGACAGATAATTGTGTAAAGTAAATGATGACTGTACTTTAATGGCAGTTAAGATTAACTAATGGGCTTTGCATATCTGGGCACTGTTATGTGTGTGGGCTGCTTAACTGGGAAGATTCCTTCTCCATACAAAAAAATATAGATGTCAAAGGACCACAGCGTGAAAATCCCACTCATACTCATGAACAATTTTTCACCACTGCTGTTGTCTGATTGTGGGTGGACTAAGTGATTATTTAGTAATAGGATTACTAGGGTGAACAATTGCTCAATGATTACAGTAAAGAGTTCACTAATTGCCTAAAGGGATTGATGGGCCCACTCCTCTGGCTAAACAAAAGCTGAAGTCTTCTTTTGGGGCAAATTTGAATACAATCATTTATTTAATTTGTTGCCTGATGTGTTGGTATTCTTTGGAAATGAACGTGTCTGTCTTTATTAAAAAGAAAATATTTGCTTATATTAACAAGTTTATTATTTTTTTTTTCAGCTAAAGAAATCTAGTCTGATGACTGAGTTATTGAAGATTCAGAAGAGAGGGGTGGGGGGTTTGTATGAGTAGAATCCAAATGCAATAAAAAGTGCAATTAACAATATTTGATATTTGCTGTAAAGCTGAGAGCTTGGCTGTGTGTTCCACTCATGCTTTTGCAGAAGCAGGACTCATGGCCAAATTACAGGTAGGAGCTATTCAAATGGATTATAATATATTGCTATTTCAAATGTCCTCTGCAGTTTTAACTTATATATATATATATATATACTTCCTGGATGGAACTGTTGGAGTGAGTTGCTGCGTACTGCTCTGCAGCTACTAGCTTTCATCTCTGCAAGAGATGAATTTGGGTCTCAGCCAAAAATTGTATGTATGAACATATGGCTAAATTCCAAGGCTGTTATGCAGCCTTTATAGTCCTTCCTTCTCAGACCTATAGATGGGCCTTATAGTGCTATCTTGTCCTGTATGGGTCAGTGAAAATGCCCTCCTTTCTCCAATAGCTCACATAAAGCTCTAGCTGATGCAAAGCATCATCACAGCTGGAAGAGAAAGCCTGAAGGAAGAGAGAGAGAGTCAGTTCCTGAAGACCCTTGTAGAATCAGAACAAGAAAGGAATAATGTTCAGAGCCCTAGAGAGTAGCATGTCCTGGAAAGGCAGCTGAAGAGTGGCATCTACATGAGCCCAGCCCAAGGGTAAGAGTTCCTGTAAAGCTGGTGCAGTTTTATTGGTGTGGTAGTCCCCTGGGGCAGCGGAGGCCACCTTCTGGTGGTTCTAGATAATTCCTGGTAGTCCGAGTGCAGGATTAGAAACAAAGGATGCTCAAATTCTATTTTTTTTTTTTGTCACCTCTTGTATCTAGAAAATGCCTAACTGCATCTTGGTTTTGCTGCCAGGTGAGGAGTGTGGGAAAAGGTAAGTAAAGGTAAGGCATTAATTAGTTAAAGTACATAGGTGCTTTGCAATTGGACAGCTTTTTGTAGTTGCTATACATCACATTTGTATTTTTACAAGCAGGCAGTTTAATCCACATGACTTGGGACTCCCAAGCAAAAGTGACTTTCTCTTTCCACAGGTTCAGAGAACTCTCCTCTTCTGACCAGCAGATTTGGTTGTTGAACACAACTGAAAATCAGTCAAACATATAGGATATAGCTTAAAATTAATAATGGAAATATAGAAATCTAATTGCAATTTGAGAAAACATGGTCATCTAGTTTACACTGGTTTAAGATGGTGTGTACTTTTTTGCTCTCCTTAGTTTGAAAGCAGTCAAATACCAATAGGACAACATTCATGACTGAGTTAAAAGGATAGACGATTCTTCAACAGCCAGCCTAAAAGATTTCTATGCCTGCATTCTTCCTGGTGTATGAACAGGAACCTTAGTTTGATTACACACATCACTGTCATGTCCCTATTGTATATTTTACCCCAGGCAAAAACTGAGTTAATATTTTATTAGGCCCTCATCAATTTGAAGAAAAGTAATGGTGGAAGCAAAGTGGTGGAACAGTCATTTGCATTCCTATGAGAATCTTACATGTAAATAAAGTTGCTTTAAAAGAAAAAAAAAAAAGAAAAAAGAAAAAAAGAAAAAAGAAAAAAAGTGAGAGTGAAACTACCTTCCTGCCATTATTCCCAGGACACTCTATCTACCAAACCACATGTTATTAGTTAAATTTAATAGACATGTAGCTCATGGCCAGCAACTCAGTGCTCATTTCACAGAACAGAAAAATATACCTTTCATCTGGTCAAAAAAAGAGGTGGAGGGGTGGAGGCGAGGGGAGGGGTAGAGGGGAAATTTAGTGGAAGTTAAAATCATAGCCTTCAAATACACACAAAAAGAGATTAATATAATTAGCAAAATAAAGTGCAGGTTTTCACTGAGGAAAATGTAAAATCTTTAAGACAGAGCTATTTGCCTAGCATGATTTTTTTGTTTGTTTTCAGATATTGAGTCTCATGTCATAGACTTCTACTTAGTTGTACTTTCAGGTGAATTTCTTTGGCAAATAAAGGTAGACAGCCAGCTACCTGGCTATAAACTTTAAGAGTTGGAAATTATAATTATTTATTATTAAATCTAGGAATTAGATCCCTTCTGATCCAATTTTGCATAGCATTTGCTTGAGCTGAAATTAGGGATGAAATACAATATTAACTTTCATTGTACCCATCTTAATTTCTCACACATCACATGCATTCCTTTACCATCAGTATGCACAGCCTCATCTGTGATTTGTGTGAATTGGATGGCAGATCTGTTTGTGGAAAACTAAAGAAATCCATGTTGTCACAGCCATTGCATGGCATTTTCAATGGCTGCAGCTTTATGACACAAATTTTAGCCCAAGTGGCTTTTTAGTCACAAGGCCTTAACAACCATAATCATTTTAAAATCAAATGCAGCAACAAAATGTCAGACTGCTCTGACAAAAATATAGGTAAATAATAGCAAAGAAACTTGTAGAAGGAATATGAGATTAAACCCAGGTGTAAGAGCCTAACTGCAAAAGGTAACATGCATTCCACTGTAACATTCAGTGTGAAAATTGTACAGGATTTATAGGCTTTTTAAAGCACTTTGAAGATCATGGTCAACTTAACAGAGGAGTGATAATTTTTACTCTAGGTCATCCATTATATAATCACTGTGTTTGTCTAGCTTGGGATGTAAAAGGTAGCAGAAAAAGGGAAATAATTTTCTCTGTGATTTTTAGTGATCAGTTCAGTTTTTATGTTTCAGTGACAGGCAACCTTAGCTTTCCAGCTCAAACAGTCCCCAGCTGGGATTTGACTGGGTGGAAGTAACTGGTCAACCTGCTTATATGTCTTGGCCTCTTTATTATTTATATAAGAACAAGTCTTCTTCACATCTTGCAGTTGGGTTTTGGCACCTAACATGACAAAAGAAGCTCTTTGATGACCTGGTTTCTACTTATTTTCCTCTGTATCGTGTGATGACACTAGCATCAATTATCTTGACATGTTTCTTGGCCTCGACACAGATTTCACAGAGAAGTGGAGCTGCTGAAGGACTGTGTTGACACTTGTGATTCATTCACAACCTCAACTGCCACAATTTTACTCTTTTCTCACAGTCCCTGTGTGCTTTAGTGGATGGCAGGAGACCTTTGATGCCATTTTTTTACAATTAAATGGCTTCCCACCTACAAAATTCCAGTAAGTGTTCCTGAACGTTCCTGAAGACAGAGGCCATGACTGGTTCATGCACCATACACACAAATACAAACCTCAAATATATGACAAATTCTCATGCTTAGTTTACAGATGATTTGTTATAGGGTGAGAAGAAGAAAGAATAAGTAAAACACCTTCTCACCTATTTGGATCTGCATTGATCTCAGATCTGAACCAAACTCTCCAAGCGTGTCTTCCTTCTCATTTATATGTCTGATTCAGCTTCCACTGAAGTCAATGGAGGGACTCCCATTGAACTTGATGGAATGTAGATAAGCTCTTATGTTACCATAAATCAAAATGCAAGGCTTATTTATTGCTGTTGTGAGCATCATAGCAAAAGGCTGTGTCAGCAGACCTGCTAAAACGTAACGTATTACATAGCTTATAAATTTGCCATAAAGCTTGACTAGAGACTAAAGCTTGGCAACAAAGCATATGGCTTTGTTATGCATTCAAGTTTCCTTTATTTTTACAAAATACAAAATATTTTGGTGTGAGCACTAAAATAAAGAGTGGGTTTTGTTGAGTTCTTTTATTTTCCCATTTTCTCCTTTCTATGTCTATGAATCTGAATCAGGATGTTCTCTTAGATTTTAGCCCTGCAGACCTGTAGCTGCTTTTATCCTTCAAATGTCTAAAGAGAAATTAGATGACTGCAAGAAAATTTGCCTGCTAGAAGGATCCATGTTGTTGCCTCATGAAGAGGTTTGTGAGACTAGTTGACATGTAGTTATGTAAAAAACATAAAAATCTTCCTGTGTTATCAGCACTACTCCTATATTTGTGTGTGTGAATACATCCACACTGTCTACACTTAGGTTTGCCTTGCTGTCCACAAAAATGTGATCATAACCTAACAGACTATGCCTAAGATGTTTCAACTATGGATGGGACTGTATAATTATGCCATGAGCACGTGCTCTGATCAGACATTTGGGAACACTAATAGCAATCTGTCAGTGCATTGGTTTGATGTTCCCTTTCATTTTTAGAGAATACACTTAATTCCTTTCTTTCATAACATTTGCTTATATCTCAGTCTGAACTAACATTTTGACAGAACTTGGTTATTTTTCCTTTGGAGGTCCTCTGTGAAAGTTTTTGCCATTTTTGGTTTGCTTCTTGAACATAAATTTGTGTCTCTTATAGTAAATGATTTGACAACATGCACAAAGAAAGGCAAAACAAGTCTTCTACCTAAGCTTATATAAAATTAGCTTGATTTTATATATTGTTTCATGTACTATTTTATGTATTCAGCACTTCACAACATACTCAGCTGCCTTTCAGACAGATGCCACCTGATTAGGAGGTGCCGAATGGGCCCTGTCCTTGAGGGATCACAGGGAGATGTTGCTGATGAGGGAAACTTCAGAAAAAAGGCCCCTTCAGATTTCTCGTATGTGCTGGTTGTTTCTTTTGTAAAGTCTCCTAATGAATGTGGCATACTCTCTTCTTCTCAGTAAACCAGGCACAGTGCCTGCCAAATGGCAGGCGAAAAAGAGCAATTGCTTTTCCTATTGCTCTCCCTCCCCACACCATTTTTCTAGTGAGGCACTCCACAGGGGAAACAATCTTTCCTCTCTTCAAGGTAAGGATTGTTCTCATTATCCCATTTTATGCTGACCGTGTAATAGGATGAAGAAGGGACTGTTTAGTTCTTCCTTCCCTGCATGTCCAGGGTGCTGGCCCTCAACCTACTTCTGCATAAAGTTATTTTCACTTAAATTGAAATGTAGTTGATCATCCATCTAAACACAAGCCAGACTTGCTGAAGGCCGTAAGAGGTCAGTTTTTTCCTGGCAGCTAAAACCAAAACAATAGTAAAAGCTCAGCTAGCACTGATTCTCTCCTCTGGTCACTATAAATACTATGGGAAAGAACACGAGCACCAGCAAAAATGAATGCTAAGAAATGTGGTATGCAACATAAAGGCAACATGCTTTCAATTTTCAGTCTGCAACCACCTGAAAATCTAGTGATACAAGGTGGATATAACAGAGGTCCTTCATGATTGCAAAACTTGCAATATATTTTAGAGGATGTCAGACTTTCCCTCTGAATGCCCCTAAGAATGCTTTTCATGGTAATGCATTCCTATTCTCTGACTTGTCTGTTTCCAAAGGTCTTTGTCCCCTTTCCTTTCCTTTTTCCCCATTCACTTTTTAAAAGCCTCAAATGTAATTCAGTCAATTTCTTTTACTTTTACTCTTTTTTTTTTCTTTCCTGAAGATGGTTGCATGAACTTGTTTCATTCTGACATTTAAAATCAAATGATGAATGCTGACATTATTATTACCAAGAATAACTGAGTGAGGAACTCTCCACTAGCTACCTAGTCTTTGTGTTCCTGGGCCTTTTTGTGCTATTCGATTAAAATATACCATTATGAATATGAATGCCATTATTCCTTTCTGAAAAGATTATTGTTGTGTCTATTTTTCATCTGGATTGACCTTGTCTTTTCTATGTGACAGTGACTTCATTCTTATAAAATCATACTACGATACCAAAGTGGCCCATGAAATTAGGTCCAGAAAAAAAAGGAAAAAGAACAGTGACCTAGATGTTTATAAAAAACAGTTTAGTCTGAAGGTTTTCTTGGGGTCCTATTTGTTTGTTTTTAATTACTGTAGCATAATGAACAGGCTGACAAAATTATCAGTCCGTCCTGAAAATCTGGAAAGAAAAAACGGTGGGAAAGTTATTTGTAGCAATGGTTCAGACTTCCTCACTGTTCACATTTGCTTCAGATCTGCAAAGAATAAGGATCTATTTACCATATTTCAGAGTGCATTTTGTGCTAATTTAGTCTTCATCTCAACAGAAAACTCACCTGTAAAAACAGAGACTTTTATTTTCTCAGTGGACTCTGTACATACGTCTTTTACAGTTTCTCCAGTGAGCTGTTTTTCTTTTCTCTCCTGAATCTCTGACTTGTTACAAACAATGAAAGGAGGCAATAGAATAGAAGTGATATAAAGGCAGAATTCTATTTGCTAAAACTTTTTAATAGCTTGATGACCAGAATAACCAAGGGAACTACTGCTTGGGCTTTGAATTTCTACATTCATTCATAAATTTACAGTGACAGATTTTCTCAGCTGTTCTCATTACCATTGAACTGTGCATACACATGTCCTCCTACTAATTCATAACCTAGGTTTGTGAGCTAGTCAAAGCATGAACTAAGCTTATTGCAATTTTAGCAAGCCTGAAAACACGGCAAAATTTTCTCCAAGCTGTTTTTATTTTGGGATAGACTTGCCTCACTGGATGTAGGATGTTTTAAGTAATAATCCAATATCAAGTCATCTTTCAAAACAGTTGAGAAAAGAGCTTTTGTTAGTGGAGATAGTAATTAACATAGTAAGCCACGTAAAATGTTTCTAGTTTTATTTTATGTTTGTATAGGCTTACATGGCTAGACTAGAAGCTGTTTCTGGAAGAAAATCAAATACGGGTTTTCTATACTCATGACTCATCAAGCCTCTGCTATCAGTTATTTTAAAAGTTATCTTTACATGCTTCAAGTGAAAAGGAAGGAAAGGAAGGAAAGGAAGGAAAGGAAGGAAAGGAAGGAAAGGAAGGAAAGGAAGGAAAGGAAGGAAAGGAGGAAGGAAGGAAGGAAGGAAGGAAGGAAGGAAGGAAGGAAGGAAGGAAGGAAGGAAGGAAGGAAGGAAGGAAGGAAGGAAGGAAGGAAGGAAGGAAGGAAGGAAGGAAGGAAGGCAGGCTACAAATACCCAGAGGGACAGTTAGTCTTTTTTGCTTGGATGTTTTTCATTTCACTAGCCACCAGTAGGGTTTTATACAAGAACTGACACAAATTCTTCTGTTCCACTCTGGAATGGATCATGTATTGAACTACTCCCATTCACCAAATTATGTAGTTATATGTCAGGAATATATCTTCTGTGCTGAATATATGAATATATGTCTGTATTCATAGTGGAGCACCCAATTAACACACTGTAGATACTATGCAACCTATTAGACCTTCCTGGAATCTCAAGAAGGCTCTGTTATGTGGATGGGAGTACCACACTTTTGTACAATTGAAAGTCATGAAATGCCAAAGAAAAGGCTTCTGGTATAATTATAGCTGAGTGAGAAAACATGTAAAGCCTACTGTGCATGCCAGGTATGTCATTTTCAGAATATATTTGATCAATTTTTTATAACATCCAAAAAAAACCTATTCATTAAATGTCTTAATATGAAAAAACTGAGCTCACAATGCTCCACAGCATTTTATTACATAGATCTACTTGATTTTATGTTTTTTCACTTTTCTTTCTCTTTCTCTTTCTCATTCTTTCTTTCTTTCTTTCTTTCTTTCTTTCTTTCTTTCTTTCTTTTTCTTTCTTTTTCTTTCTTTTCTTTCTTTCTTTCTTTTTCTGCCTTTCTGCCTGTCTTTTTTTCCCTTTCTTTCTCTTTCTTTTTTCTTTTTTTCCTTTTTCTTTTTTCTTTTTTCTTTTTTCTTTTTTCTTTTTTCTTTTTTTTCTTTTTTTTTAATTTTTAATTTTTTATTTTTTTCTTATTTCTCTTTTATTTTTTTTTCTTCCTTCTTTTTTCTTTTTCCTTCCTTCCTTCCTTCAGTCCGTCTGCCTTTTTTGTCTTTCTGTCTTTTTTTCTGTCTGTCTTTCTATCAGGATAACCCAGATTTCTTTCTTACTTGTACAGTATGCAAGCTCCTTTTCTTTCTTTCAAAACAAACAAAAGTGAAATGATCTTCAAAGAGACAACAGGCCCGGAAGATACACCTTTCAAAAGACATAACTTCTGGAATGATATACATGGTTTATAATGGGGGGTTAGAATGGAAATAATTATATAAACCTAAATACAACAAGCATAGATGTTTCTTTTATGTTACAGAAGATAGGTAGGTAGTTTGAAACTTCTTTTTATTTATTATATACATGAACTAATGGGGTGCTAATAGGCACTGTATATGATTAGTTGTTCAGATTCCACAGATAAATTGCATTGTTCATCCACTGTGTGTGGCATGGATGCATAGTTGAGTGTTCATATGCATCCTTTAGTTAATATAGAAACTTTATGAGCTTCAAAATCTTTTTTTTTTTTTTTTTTACACCTGTAATTCTAAATCATGTTTTTAACATGCAAATGTAATACAACTTCATCTCACTCATCCAGTTTCACCACAACTGCATCTACACAAAGAAATTAAACAGTATCAGTGAATTTTGCTGGGCACTGAAATTCAATACTCTATACTGTGCAATTGCTTCAACAGCCCTTGGCATCATGTTTGCGTGAGCCAAGTAATATTCTTCCAAAAAATCTGTGGGAACAACTGAGTGTTATTATGGGCCTGGAACAATTACAAGGAGGCAGTCTGGTCATTGTTAGGTGTGCTAAATGTACTAGTAGAAATGTAAGCCATGGGGATACTCTGTAGTGCAGTTTTAAGAACTCAGAGCTGGGATCTCAGAAAACATTCCTTCTTTAAAAGCAAAAGCAAAAATAGTCACTGCAACAGGCAGAAACAAAATTCGGCTATTAGTTACACCTGAGTATCCAAAAATTCCTTGAGAGCAACAGAGGTTATCCATCTAATACAGTACAGTAGAAAGGAATTTTATTTTATTTTGGTTATGGAAAGGATGATAATTTGACAAATATTACTTTTAAAATAACACATAAATATTAAAATAACTCTGATAACTGAGTCTTCTGAGTCTTAAACTGTTTTCATGAATTTAAATCAAGAGTTATAAAAATCAACCTAATGAGGTTACTCAGCTGTGAAAACAGCATGTGAGGATTTAGGTTGTTTGGGTGCATTTATATTGATAAATAGAAGTGGGTCTAAAAGTGAACACAGGTATTGGACCAGTGATCTTCTGCACAATATACTTGTTGTCTCTTTCCTCAGCTTTGATGTGCTCCCAAAGGCTCCCAGCTGCTGTTCACAACAGTGCCTGGCCATGGTCTTCGGGTCTTCGGTGACGTTGATTTCTAATACTGTTCCTGGAAACAAATATGGACAAAACTGCCACAGGTTCATCCCCCTTGCCTAATGTCACCTACCAGTACTGTTGGGCCTTGTATCTTCCCATGTGCTCTCATGCATCCCAAAGCTGGAGCACATACCCTTGGTTTCATCCTATAAAAACATTGTTCCAGTGGTCTATAGTACAACCCTCAAATCATTTTACTGAATTTGAACAGAACCTCCTCATCCTTAACAATGAAGAGTAATTGTATCCTGTGGGCAAGATAGGGTCAAGAGAAAAACAAGGGATAAGCCATGCATTGAAGATGTGACCATTCTCTCTGGACAGGATAACCCTAAGCATCAGGACAGTGAGACTGTCCATTTCAGTTAGCCATGGGTCTACGGACTAGAGCTCTGTAAATTAGTGACATGGGCAGTTCAGTCAGAAGAACAAACATTGAAGACACTAGCACTGGGACATATGAAATATGTCTGTGGTAGACTGAGAGCAAGAGAGATCAGGGATAAATAAGTGAAGAAAAAATAATAAAAATAGAAGGGGTGTGTTTATAGCAGAGGGATACTTTTTACATCAGCTAAGGAGGAAGGAAACATTGCAAAGTGTAGGCAGATACACACCATAATTAAAGAAAGAAGTCACAAAAAGGAAGAGGGATTATAAATTTCTGACTGAGAGCAGAATTTGCTTAAATTATTTTTAAGAATTCTGATGAAACTGGAATAAGGCTACATGCACATATTTTCTGCATTGTTAAATCAACATATTTCTTGTAATATCTTGATTAAAGACTTTGCTAAGTTAGATTTTGGGATCTCTGCATGTCTAGCAACTGTCTGAATGTGCTGCCACATGATCCTTGACCTTACAGGTATGGGGATGGGTGGACTTAAGCTACTTGTAAACCAGCCGCTCAAACCTATTGTGATGATGCAGGGCACCTGCGCTGTGGCATCCCATTTATGTGAAAGGCTAAAAAAAAAATAATAATAAAAAAAAGTACCAGAACATGTGCCAAGGAGACCAATGGGTCATAGAAATCTGCAGCCAAAGGAGGCTTCAGAGCACATAATTCAAAAGCAATAGAGGCAGAGAATTAGCATGAGTGTACCTAATGAATGGTACTCTTATCAGGATTTTTAAAAAGAAAAGCTGTTTGTTATGAAGTTCTATTATTCATTATAATAACCTTGAAAGACTGCAAATATTTATTATTATAACCTACAGATAAAACAATGTGCAAATAAAGTATTAATATTCTTTTTCATTTTACAAGGAAATGAAGCTAGAAGGAAGAACAATTTTAGATTAAGAGCTTTGTATACAGTTCTTGAGATCCATATAGAAAGAGATATTCTTCAGTTTCTGTGTAGATCAAATACCAGATTCAATAGAAAAAAAAAGTGTCTTGGAAATCTTGTAATGCAAATCCCTACATCCTTAGGAATATAAATAACTTTAAAGTTTGATGCCTAGTAATCATAAATATGACAAAGAAGCCCAATAGCAACAAGAATATCTAAAAGTCACTGTCTTTCATCTTTATCAGAAGGGTGCCAATAAATTAAAACTGGATTCTTAGTCTTGCAAGCAATGCAAAGGGCTTTTTTGTGTCTGCACAATTTCCTCTGAGTAAAAACACAGACACTTCTCAATGCCAACACAGCCTTATAAAAGTTGCCTTTACCTTGATACAATCAGAATTTACCAGAAGACACCAGAATATTCCCCACGGATTATTGTCAGCTATATTAATGCAATTAAAATGGCTTGAACACTTTGGTACTTTCCAAGGACCTATTTATACAGCAGTCTATTACTAAACTCTGACAACAGCAGCCCAAATTATGATGCACTTACTCACTCTGGAGAGTACTTTGTACCATGAACAGCCTCACTTTGAATAAGGCATTCACGATCTGGCCCATCACCCTTTAATTATAGATGTTTCAGAGAAGAGTGAACACCAGGGTTTACTGCACTATTTATAAAACAAGCTAACAGACAAACATTACAGGGCTTCTACTGCTTCAAAAAACAACTTTCCTTCCGTTTATGAGCTCTTCCACTGTGTACTTTAAGCTAATTTGAATGTATCAATAACATCATTGTAGTAAAAGAGGCATCCACAGATGAGAAAAATCTCACTCTTGGAAAAATATAGCAGTTTACTCAAACAGCTGATTTACAGTGTCTGTTTTGGAAATTAAATGCAATGTATTTATTAATATTAACAACTACTCACACTGCAATCGTGGCATGTCACCCTACTGTAAGGCATTTCAGGTTACACTACAGTAGGTGTCCTTGAGTGAGCTGAATACCCTCTGAAACACAAAGAAATCTGTCTGCATTGTCCCTTATTCCAATATGACCATACCAAAACACTCATCTGCATAAACCAGCTTCTATCTGACAAAGCTTAGGAGGAAGCAGTTTATCCCTGTCTTTCCATAAATGGAGTGTAAGGGCTTTCCTTTGTAGTCTCTGCTACTAAATATTGTTTGAAATAGGATACCAGCCTGAAAGAACCAGTGTATGGATTCAGTAGCATGGGTGGAATTTTCTTGGTGCATTAGGGAAAATGCACAGGGTATTCCCAAGCACCACTGGGAGGACACGGGAGGAGTTTTCATACCCCTATTCAGGTGAAAGCAATGGAAAGGTGGTAGAGAAGGTCTCCGGCTTTCACTCAGGGGAGATTTGAACCCTATGTCTTTCTTTTCCTATACCACTCGTATGACCTTACTTAGCAGCCCTTGATTTTCTGCCTTTATACCATAATATAAATGTTGCTAGTTTCCTCAGCTGTGCATAATTACAGAGTTCACAGAGGATATGAATTCTCTGTCAAGCTCATTCTTTGTGTTTCAGAACTTATATTGCTTTTGCTGGACTGTCACTGCTTTTGTGCACTATACAGAGGTTGCAGATTATATATTTATTTAAGTATATACATTATATACTTCATGCCCAATGAAATTTTGTCTCCAACAAAATTATTTTTGACTTTTTTCCACCAAACATTCTTTACCATGATAGTTCTTGCTCTCTCCAGATACTTACACAGCCCTTTACACTGTGGTTTGTGAGTGTTTCATTATCTAAAATGTACCCCTTATCTTTACCCAGCCTTACAATATCAGGCTGAAGGTGATTACTTCACATCTAGCAGGGAAGACACCAGTGGACTTGTCAGTACTTCCTAAGGTTTGCGTGACATACCTCTCCTAACGATAACCTTCTTCCCCAACTCTCAGAGGAGGCTGTTCACAGAGGAAAAAGCTACCTATTCTGTGGAGGTAGCTTTAGCATTTGTCTCCAAATGGAATAACCTGTCTTTGCTAAATGTACTTTTGCTGGTACATTTTTATTATTATTATTATTATTTTTTTTTTAATATAAGAGGATTTGACACTGTGGCCACATCAGTGAAGGACTTTTTTTTTGTTTGTTTTCCATGCTTCTAACCAATAGAGTTAAGCTGTCAAAATTTCTATGTATACAAACAACAAAGTCACAAAGATTTTTCTGTGGATGTAAAGAAAGGGCATGACTAAACAGAGGACTGTTTCTTTGCGTACAAAAAATGTTTGCTTTGTGTTCCAAAGCAAAGCACTGGATCAGCTCAGTAGTTGCTGTCAGCCTTTGTCAGATGCTGCTGACAGGTTCTTGAGAGATGTGAGGATTTCTTGCAGAAACTGCAGGAGAACTCCATTGAAAAGGGCAAGGGGAAAATCACACTTGAATAGAGTATGTTCCTGCTACCTATAAAGACAGGTGCATGAAAAAACTCTTCTCACTTGTGCCAAGGTTTCACCTTAAACGGAAACAGTCCTTTTGCTCCAGGTACTCATTGCAACGCAGCACAGACTTCTCCACAAGGTCAGAATAAAGGAATCAGAGATCCTGCAATAAATGGTAAATATCCATTTACGTCAAAGACTAGTGTCCCAGACTTAGTGCAATGCTTTCTGGCCTCTGTACACGAGGATACATTGCACCGTAGTATGAAGTGGAGTTCACAAAGCCTAAGTAAGGTACTGAATGAGTATCAGCCTAGTGTCATCTAACACAAAAAAATTAGGCACAGGGGCTTAGAGGAATTTAGGTCATCTGACTCAGACAGTCAGTTCACTGAGTCCGTCATAAATGCTGCCTTTTAAACACCCTGTTTTGGAGAACAGCTAAAGTGTGTAATAGAAATGACTTGATTTCTAATAATAGTCAATTAGAAGTTCTCCTCTGTAATTGTATTTGGAAATGCAATGTAAGTGCTTCTGCTGGAAAAAGTTAATTTGTCTTCATTTTCCTATGATTTCTAAAAATAGGTTAGAATTAAATGTCATGTACCTTTGGAATGTGTATGTTTGGTAACTAACAAACTCACTTTGTCACTGTTTATGATCTCAGAATTCTTTCCATGGAAACTATTATAAGGTCACTATTATCATCAAGCAGCAATGAATGCTGTTCATATTTTAGAGAGTCATTAGGGAAAGGACAATCCTAAGGCCTTAAAACCCATTTGTTCACGAGGAAAGAAGCATATAATACTTGTTTTGTGAATATATAGTTTTGTGTGTGTATGGATAGGCATTTTTGATTTGAAGATTTAAAATCATACATACTGCCTCTTGCAGGAAGTTCTCTGTCAGTCAGGTGATGCTTTTTTTGGTTCTTATACTATATCTTCATAGATGGCACACATTCAAATGAAGACAAAATCTATCAGGTACTATACGGTCTCAGTTTCCATTAGCACCTTTTAAGGGCATCCATCACCTTGCAGAACTGAGGTGATGGTTCATTCAAAACCAGATGCTGAACTTTTCCCTCTCATAGTACACAGAGGTCTTAAAGTGAATATAGCTGCACTTTACTCCCACTGGATTGTTTCATTCTAATTCCAGACTGGCGTAACAGAATCCTCAAACAAAAATGCAATTTAGGATTCATTTATTAATGTAAGCTGTGGGGAAAAAAAAAACAAAAACAAAACAAACAAAAAAGAATCTCTGATATTTACTAAAAAGCAATATGAAGAAAATGTACATTTTTTTTTTCAATATTTCAACATGTAAGGGACTCTGTTTATTATTTCAACATGTCTCATAGCCTTCATAGTACCACAACAGGTGACTGCACAGCATAAGACTGCACCAGTGTACTGGAAATGATTGAGTTTATGAGAATGATTTAAAAATTCCTATTGCATATGCATGATTATATGTATAATTCAGCTAATGAGTCTTACTTAGAGTCTCTCGGAAGAATTGCCATTGACTGATAGGAGTAGCTTTGGAAGTAAGTGAAGGAGAGAACATTGTCAACAGAGAACTCTACTCACACATATGCACGCATATATATATCATAGTCAGCAGAAGATGACTTTCATCAACAAAGGCATTTGTTCACACTTTTCTACCATTAATCTGCTATCAGTTTTTCACATTAGTTCAAACTCTTCCCTAGCATTTGAGAAGGTTTAATTAGAATCAGGAAGCAAACTGTGAATTTCAAGATCTGGATTAAAACATAAAAATATAAACACAGGGACTGATTTGTGATGACAAGTTTAACATGGAGGTTTAAAATTTTTTTATTTGGAGAAGAAACAGAAAAATAATGGATCAACAAAGGTGCCTAAAACCTTGATTTGTTAATCTACTAGATAAAGATACAGATGTAAATACTTGCAGCTGTTTGCTAATACAGACTCTAGGTAATATTAGTTGGCAAAGATTATGGTTTATAAATAGGTATGAAATAATATTCACTCTAATGTGCCAGATTACCTCAGCTAGTCAGAGCAAGGAGTGCACATAATCTCTCTTTTTTTTTTTTTCCCCCTTCTGCCTTTCCTTTTTTATTTTCCCAAGCATATTTCTCTAGTCTTAACAAACTTGTCTAATGACAATGAATTTTCTGATGGCTTATTTCTAAATAAAACTATCCTTTGACTATTTTCCTCTGCTTTCCTAAGCTTCAGGGGCATACTGATTTTCAGTATGTAGCAGTTCATATTACAAATCTGGGTGTCTCTGGGGGATGGCTGGTTTACTGAAGACTAACTTATCTCAGAAATTTATCCCATTTAATGTTTCTTATGTACACCATCTTTTGATTAATCTGTATATCTTTATGAAAAAAAAAAAAATCCCATTTTTTAGGTATGTGGCAATGAAAAATTTTACTTATGTGTCTCCAATTTCTGCAGACGTGTATATACAAGAAAGCTTTAGGGGAAACATTATGATGTATTTTAAATGCTAGCCAAGAAGTTTAATCCACTCTGGTGCAGAAGAGAGCGGTGCTGTTTCTGAATAAAAGTGACTACCTGGACTACCTTCTGTACTAATCAGGAAATCTGTCAAACAAAAATAGGAGGAGCTCCTTGTTTACCTGCAGCAAAATTTCAGCATTTCTAGGGCTCTAATAACCGCTTTATTGTTAGTGTCTTGTCAGGCTCATGAAAATATTTTTTCCTTTTTTCGGTGTTGACTATGAACATACAGGCTGTTTATTATTAATATTATTTAGCCTGTTATTTACCTTTCCCAGGCTTGCAGACATCTTTGTGGCCATAGTAGCTGTGTCCTTGAGAAATTAGTTGTTACCTGTACATTACTCAGGTAGAGATGGTCACCAGTTACATCTTTTTCCAGACATTTTGAGCATAGTCAGAAAGGGAGAAGACATCTTGGATTTTGTAGAATGATTAAAAACTACGTGATAATTCTCTGTGTGCTCTCTGTTGGGAGTTACTGTAAAACCTAGGAAATGCCCTATCCTGTCTATATTAATTTTAAGACCCATTGGCTGATTTCTATCAGATTTGGCACAGGGGTGAAGATCTCAAAGATAAATGTGTTTCTAGAAGTCTCAGAAAACAAGAAGAGACAGTTTGAAGAGAGATGTCCTAAACATGAATTCAGTTTCATTTCAGACACCTGCATTTAGGAGGTTGCAACATATGTTGTGTGCTGGTCCATCAGCCTCTGTCTCACGCTACAGTCAATGACAATCTGAAGTGGTAGTCACCTGTCTAAATATAGTCATCTAGTGCCACATGAGATGCCCTAATGTATTTCGCCTAGCCCCCAGCTGCCACTTCAGAAGACCATGCAGTTGGTCCTTATCATACCACACAGATGGCTCAAATACCTTACGAATTACACAGGGCAACTAAATCAAGCTCTGAATCTCCACGGACTATAGAGGGCACTCAGATAGCCTGGATGTCTGAATCTGTATTAAATCCCAGCCCAGGGCAGGGAAGTAGTTGCCACATATCAGTGCCATTGTGTACGGTCTCCTCTCTGGTGCTCCAGAAGGGTGTGGGTCCTATAAATCCTGTCTGCTGGTCCTGTTCCCTTTCATTCAGCTTCTTGACTGAATGAAAGCCACACCATAATTTCACAAGCATTGAAATTCATGAGTGAAGGAGGAATTGCAAATGTCCCAACCCTGACGAAAGTGCCCATAAAAGTTTTCAACCAACAGCAGGACCCCAGTACTGGTGCTGGTATACCCCAATCCCAGAGCTCACCAAGCAGCTTCTCTCATGAAAGCCAAGACTCTGGAGCAGGAGCAAAGCCAAAGCAGAAAGACACAACATCCCCCAAGTGACCCCTTTTTATATAAAACATGAGGAAAATAAGAAGGCAAAGAGTACCTTGGGAGTTAGCCAGCAAGAACAGACTCTTCTTTATAGTCTTGGCCATCAGCCTGTCTTCAGTCTTTATTTTTTTGGGTGTTAGTTTTGGATTTTCCTCCAATTTCCCTGGATAAACTGGACATTCAGACCATTCAGTCAGGATCATCAACATGCGAGGAATAATGACATTTTTCTGGACTAGGACTTTCCATTTAAATTTACCCCTCAGAGACTTGCCACTCCTCACAAACATGATTTCTCTTAAAAAGTCACTTCAGGAAGTGCCAGAGCTGTGCAGGAGGCTGCCTGCCCTAGTTAAGTTGAACTGGCCACTAGCAAGTACCATCCTCTGCCCTTCCTGAGAGGTTTATGAAGACTTGCCTCTAACAAGTACCAGCCCACTCCTGCCTGCCTTCACTTTGTCCTTCTCCTCCTCCTCTCCAGGCCTGAGTCTCATTCAGGCCTTGAGCTGAAAGCCCTGCTTCAGATCTGCCTCCTCACAACCATTCCCTCAGACCTGGATGCTCTTTCTTGGTAGCACACCCATGGCAAGGGGGTGGGTGATGGTGGGTATAATTTACCTGACTGGCAAACAGATGAACTGTGTTACTGGCAATTACGTTCGTTTTCATTTCATAGTAACGGGCAACATGGATGTCATTGAACCCTCTCTGGTGTGCTTCTCCAGCTCTGCCAGAGCTGTTGATTGAACTTTGTATGACTCTGGCATTTCCCTTCAAGCCAATTTTCATCTGTAGCTCAAAAAATAAATAAATAAATAAATTGTTTCAACTGTTTTGTGGGGAAAGTAAGTACTGGTATATGACCCTTCTGCTTCCAGCCTGATTTCCCTTTGTTAGTGTCTCCTAAGTGACAGGCACAGTGATAATTAAGTGGGTGTTTATGCTTCTGAGAAAGACTGTAATTCCAAGGTGTGTGCTCTGCTATGACCAGAGTAGTCTGCATATACAGGACTTGTCTACATATGGGTTAAATAAGGAACATCTAATTTGTGAGTCTTGCCAAATCGGACACAAAATTAGGTTGCTTGTCTGTTTGGTAATATTTGAACACTCCTGCTTTTTCGCTAACCCCCATGACCTTGCCAAAGTACACATAGCCTTGAAAGAATACTAGACAGTGCTCCCATATATACATCTATGGCTGCGAGAAGTCAGCTCAGACTTCTCTGAAAGTCAGTAGAGCCAGTGGGTGTTTTGAGGATGTGACTGACCTGACTTATTTTAGATGTCATTCTTAAAAACAAGGAAATACCTATTTTTGTCTTTTAACTATAAAGGGTGTTGACTAGCTCAGATGTTAATGGCTCCACCATAGATGTCTCTGGCTAAATGAGTGACCTCTCCATTGGTTTTAAGGATGAGCTGAATTTTTGTTTTGTTTTGAACGAGTCCTGGTGAGCACTGAAGTACGGGATAGGACAAGAGGCAATGGGAACAAACTTAAATATGGGAGGTTCCCTCTGAACAGGAGGTTCCCTAGGAAGCACTTCGTTATTGTGTGGGTGACTGAGTGCGGACACAGGTTGCCCAGAGAGGCTGTGGGATCTCCTCCTTGGAGATCTTCAAAAGCCGCCTGGAAATGGTCCTGGGCAGCCTGCTCTGGGTGGCCCTGCTGGGGTAGGGGTTGGAGCAGATGACCTCCAGGGATGCCTTCTGAACTCAGCCATTCTGTGATGCCGTGATCCTGTGAAATATCCGTTTGGGCATTTCAGTTCCCTTTATACATCTAGTATCAATTGTTGTCTGTTTTACTTGTGAGAAATTGCCCAAGACAAACTAGTGCAAAATATCATTTTGCACCAATATAATTTCAAATAAGTGAGTAGCAAAAATTTGTGTTATTGTGTGGCCAGTTTTTCATTATTTCTCCTCCAAAAAAACACAGAGCAGCTGAAAAGGTCAAGTCTTCTGATTTTACCATATTTCAGTGAATTAGTACCCCTGAGTGACCTTGATTGGCTCTTTATGAACATTAACAGCCTTGATAGTCTTAACTAATTGCCATGCTTCTCAACTCTGGGAATACTGGAAACCCATTTCTGCCTTTATTAATTTATATATTTATTATAGTGTTGTTTCCTACACTATAATGTAGAGAGAACATTCATGAAACTGTCCTGTGGGATCATCTTTTGACAATAGTTTTTCTCACTGAGGAAAGACTATTCCCTACCACACATTGGATTTTCTGGCATCACTGAGAAAATGCTGCAGGGGAAGTGGGGGTGGTGAGAGAAGGGGTACCTTGCATTCATGTAAGAGAAAGAAAACCCCAAACCAACAACCTTTGAAGATGTTTTGTTTTAATTTTTTATGTGAGTAAGGTTAGTTCAGTATGTAATAACAGGCTGTCTTGACAACAAAGGCTGAATCAACACAGAACATGATTGGAATTATGCATGTCAATTATAATGAATCTCATTATGCAACACGAAAGTCTAATTCTATTGTAAAGGCCTGTAGTCTGTAGTCTTAAGGCTGATGTCAATGCTGAACAATAACTGCCCTCTTCCTCACATCATACACATAAAGAATAAATATAAACCTTATTTCAGCAGCTTTTTAATATGCAAATTTCATTGGGGTAGGGAAAAAGACAGACTTATTTTTTTTAATTAAAAACAGACAACTGTCCTGGTCTTAAAGCAGTCATCATGTCCATTGCTTCTTTAAATTTAACTTTTAACTTTCTACAGGAAAAAAAATAAGTAGGATTTATTAAGTTCTTTCTTTGTATCTGAATAAAAGCCAAGAATGATAATTTCCCATATTGAACTGGCCAAATATTTTGTTTATCAAAACAAATATAAAGTGCACACAGTTGTAGAGATTAGGTCATAATTTCTAACAAGAAAGTTACAGTAATAAATGTGATAGCAACACCTTTATGGAATTACAGGATAGTAGGAATGTTGCATGTGTTTTGTTAAAATTTGCTGTTTTTCCTGATTATTTATTGCAAGTTTTTTGACATGTGCAATTGAAATGTCTAGCTTCTGGAGTTTATTTCACAGCAACAAATAGATTTTCTTTTTTCTTTTTTCTTTTTTTTTTTTTTTGTGAGCATGGGATATGAATGCTGTTTGAACTCTTAAATTGTATTCCATAATTTGTTGTTAAATAGTTGATAATTGCAGCTGGAAGTAGGCATGTAGCAGGCATTTTTATTTGATGAAAGAAAACACTGTTGTGGCATTATGTGACTCCGGTAGATGGAGGAATGTTAGTAAATGGTAGTCAAATAAAACTCAAGTTTTAGATTCTTCAGACTGCCATGTAACAGGATTAGGTGAGCACGTTACAGGGGTGAAGCAACATCTGCAGATGTTGCACTGAAACTGGCCCATGGCCATCAGACAATACTTTGCAGAATGTGGTTAAGACTAGTCAGTAACCTCTTGTGTTACTGGTTATTTTCAATTGATGTTAGGAAGAGGTACTGCAGCTGACAGCAAAAAGCTTACAGGTGTGAATATGTCTTCTCCAGAAGATAGGACTTCAGAATGCAAAAGAGTTACAGGGTCTTCATTGTAGTTGTATATGAGAATTCATGTCTCTGGGCTAGTTTTCAAACAAACTTGTACTAAAATATCCGCTGGTGTAAACTGAGTTTTTAAAACCATAACTTAAAGCAAAATTGAAACAAGATATGTTGATTTTAAAACAATTAACCCAGAATTACTTTGAACTCTCACAGATCACAGTTATTTATTTTTCCAATCAAAAGACAAATAAAAATAAATTTGCAGGATCCTGAAAGGAACTTGTAGTTATTAGACCTAGGACTGTTATTTAATATTCAATTAGAATAGCACTCTGAATTTCCTTGTTTAGAATGTCTAGGAGCTTTCACGGGAAAACTCTTGACTTTGGCTGTTTAGAGAGAAAGAAGTTCGTAAAGTTGGCCATGAAATTTGTTGTCCTTTCTGGCTATTTCTGAAAACCAACTTTACATTTGTACCAGCAGAACATTACTATAACCATGAACAGCACAAGAAATAGTAAGACCAACTGGAGGAAGAATTAAAGATAGTAATTTGAGAATACGCAAATACTCTCTTTCAGGTAAAAGGAAGGTTATTCTAGTTCTTGTTATGCTATTATTGTTACCATCTTCCTCATTGGTGCATTTTTCCTGAGGTAAAAGTCAAAAAAAGAAGAGAATAAACCAGCATCCAGGCCATTTCCTCAAAGACCGCAATTTCCTTTTAACTACTTGCAAAGATTTATGGGATCTTTGCCTACCACCAAGCTTTTTGAATTAGCTTTGTGCTGTTTTCTCCAGCAAGAAGAGGATAAGGTCAGAAATGGCAGGAAAAGGACTAGATGCTTTGCAGGGTCAGGTGAAAGACCTTCCTATTACAGAAAGAAAAGGAAGGGGGAGGTTTTACAGTGCCAGAGGCACAAAAGGAAAGCAGACAGCTGAAATTCACTCTAGCCAACTCCAATATAAAATGAGGGTGCCTGGGATTGTTGTGGAGAGGGAAATAAGGGGATGGGAGGAAGGATTTGGAGTGTAGTATGCTTTAGGCCCACGTTACGCTGCATCCTCACAACTGTTTATACACTGCTATGGTGTGCAAAGAGTACATCAAAACTCAGGTAGACTGTTCACATAGGAATGTGCATAACTGTTGCACAATATATTGGTCAGGAGTCAAGAGTGCAATCACAACAGTAATATTTGGAAGCCAGTAATGAGAGGAGTACTCCAGGGGTCGATAGTGGGTCTAGTCCTGTTTAACATCTTCATTAATGATCTTGATGGTGGGGCAGTGAACCCTCAGAAAATTCCCCGATGACACAAAGCCGGGGGGAGTGGTTGATTCACCAGAGGATTATGCAGCCATCCAGAGGAACCTCAACAGGCTGGAGAAATGGGCTGACAGGAACATTATGAAGTTCAAGTAGAAGTGCAAAGTCCTGCACCTGGGGAGAAACAACTCTAGGCACCAGGACATGGTGGGGGCCACCCAGTTGGAAAGCAGCTTTCCAGAAAAAGACCTGGGTGTTCATCCTTGCAGACACCAAGGTGCACATGAGCCAACAATGTGCCCTTGCTGTACAGAAGGTCAACAACCTCCAGGACTACATTAGGAGGACTGTTGCCAGTAGGTCAAAGAAGGTGATCTTTCCCCTCTACTCAGCACTGGTGAAGCCACACCTGGAATACTGGGTCAGTTGGAAGGGAGCTTCAAATAGCATATGCAACTGCCTGACTACGTCAGGGCTAACCAAAAATTAAAGCATATAATTAAGGGCATTTTCCAAGTGCCTCTTGAATATTGACAGGCATGGGGCATCAACCACCTCTCTAGGAAGCCTGTTCCAGTGTTTGACTACCCTCACAGTAAAGAAATTTCTCCTAATATCTAGTCTGAACCACCCCTGGCACAACTTTATGCCGTTCCTGTACATCCTGTCATCAGTTACCAGGGAGAAGAGAGTGGCACCTCCCTTTCCTCCTCAGGAAATTGGAGAGAGCAATGAGGTTGCCTCTTACCCTCCTTTTCTGTACACTAGGCAAACAGAGTGTGGAGCTACTGGAGAGAGTCCAACAAGGGGCCATGAAGATGATGAAGGGACGGGAGCAACTCTCCTATAAGGAAAGGCTGAGACAGCTGGGACTGTTTAGCCTGGAGGAGAAGACTCAGGGAGAATCTCATCAGTGTCTATAAATACCTGAAGGGAGAGTGCAAAGAGGATGGAGCCAGGTTTATTTCAGTGGTGTCCAGTGACAGGACAAGAGGTAATGGGCACAAGATGAAACACAAGAAATTCCATTTGAATATCAGGAAACACTTTGTTACTGTGGAGGGTGACTGAGCACACAAACGGGTTGCCCAGAGAGGTTATGAGTATTGTCCAGAGAGGCTGTGGGGTCTCCCTCCTTGGAGATCTTCAAATGCCACCTGGACATGGTCCTGGGCAACCTGCTCTGGGTGGCCCTGCTTAAGCAGGGTTTAGACCAGATGGCCTCCAGAGGTACCTTCTAGCCTCAACCATTCTGTGGCTCTGTGATGTAAGTCAGCCAAAGAACTCTTCCTAACTCAGCTGATGCAGTTGTTTTCCTTTGTGACTATGGGGACCATGGTCGGCATCCCTCATGAAACCTAGAAGTTACAAGAATCTCTAACAGATTTACTAGGGAAAGAGGGTACAGAGGTGGGTAACAGTACACTTTATCTGATGATATTACGAACTTTATTTCTGAAGAATCATTTGTGTATGTAGTAGTGCACATGCTTGATTTTCTAAACTCTATTTTACTTTTCCACTCTCTTCCCATGGGGAACTGCTGGACTACATGCTGCCTGTCTGTCCTGCATTTTACTCTCTGCACAACAAATCACTCTCATTGAACATGGAAAAAAAAAAAAAAAAAAAAGAGCCACTCAGTTTACTGGTAATCTCATTAACGGATTTGTGGCACGGTGTGGGTGAGGACTTCACCTCACAGCTGGCAGTGGTGCGTGACGCAGTTTATTGCAGACCATACTTGAGTGTGCATGGAGCCAGCAGTCAGTGCAACGAGGCAGTCAAGGACAGCAACAATCAATTTCCTGCACACAAGTTGTTAAAACAAGTCAAAGGCAGAACAGCATCTACAGTGACAAAGAGTGAAGAAAGGACAGGCTGCAATGAGGCACCACTGCAGACTATTATTCTTGGTGCTAAATGTTTAGGGTAAAATAAACTCATTGTCCCTGTGGAAAAGAGGGCTCCCCCATAGTTAAGGTGTAGATCTTCACCTCTGAAGATCTATATGTCCCTAGTTATTCTGTCACAGACTGTCTCTGTGACTTCTGGCATGTCATTTAAGGCCAAGAGCCTCATGGATTTTATACACTGCCTTCACTGAACTCCAGTGCTGGCTGGACCATCAGGTAAACAGTTGGTATTTTTGCAGCTTCCATGTGTAGTCTTAGCTCTAATAAAATGTGTTGGCCAGCCAGCAGGGAAGCAGTGTGTGTCTGAAAAGGCAGCACTTAAACAGAGAGCTGGGTGCAGCCTTGGATAGGAGGGACAGGTGGGAATGCACTGCAGGGCAGCTCCACTGCTTCCCTCCCCTAGGAGAGGGAAGAAGGGCCATGGGATACAGGACAACCACCTCCTGCTCCAAAAATGCCTAGCCCACTTTAATTAATAAAATACTGTCTGCATGAGGATGAAAAATATGTTTGCTTTCCTGACTATGCTTCTATAGTGAGCTAACTATGTTTATCAGCCACAGTTTTCTCTCAGATGTGTGGTGCATTGCATTGCTATTCAGAGAAACCTGTTACTTCTTTTATCATATATATATGTATACATATATACATACCAGTGGACTCTTCAACGTGCAGTGATCTTTTTCAGTTTAATAAGTAGCAACACAAGAATTATCTGCTTTTTAGATTTTAATCTGTGAAATGTGGTTGGCAGAAATGCTTAGCACAGGATTTACTTTTAGTTTTATGGATATTTGATTATAGGCAAATGAAGACCATGCAGTACGTCAAGGATATATGTATGGTAATGATGGATATTAAATGTTTTAATTCAAGAAATTAACCCTCCTTGGTTACAAAAAACTGCAACTTTAACATTTTGATTAAGCAAAATATCCATGTGATAAAGCTCTTAGAGTCCATTTTATATAGACAGAACAAGGTATAGGTGCTTAAGAAATAATAATAAAGACGCTGAGCTAGGACATCTGGATCCAGCCTTGCAAAAAAAGCAGAGATTTTAAGGCAAGTGCTGTGTTAACCTCTTCTTCAGCAAACCACAAATTTCTAACCCACCTCTGGGTCTTGCTTTCCAGAAATTAGGGTACCTACTTTGACAATTAGTTTTAACAAACAAGCTTCCTATAAAACAAAACTATTCTAGTGGAAATGGTCATAAAATAGCTGTAAAACTGCTGATGGGAATGTTCCTGGAGAAAAGGAACAGTGGGTGAATAAAATGCACTTCTATATAGGTAAAACACACATGCATTAATTCAATATATGAATAATTACTATTACCAACAGCTGTGCTGTTCATAATTCCTCAAAGCTGTTTCTCAAATCAATTTTGAGCAATTATTTTTAAGCAAAGTATTTTATTCTGATCTCTCCTCACAACCGTGGTGTTAGATTATTATTTGCAAGCAAATAGTACAGTGCAATATATGGAAGAAAAAAAAAAAAAAAACCCGTACAGAACTCATGTGTGAACATGAAGCTATTGAATGATGATTTACGTCTGGAATAATCGCTACCACAAGCCCCTTTGGAGCATGCAGCTGGAATTAGAATTCCTGAGCAGGAATCCTAAGTGAAGGGCTGTATTAAGTTTTTTTTTTTGTTACTCTTTTTTCTTTTTTTTTTCTTTTTTTTTTCCTTTTTTTTTCCTTTTTTTTTTTCTTTTTCTTTTTTTCTAGAAACAAAAACAAGTCTCTCCCTGTCTGGACAGAATGGTACTGTCCCAGACAGAAAGGTCCCCATAGGCCAAGCTATTCATGTAGCACCAGGCTGCTGGGAGTACCAAGCTATGGCAGGGATGGGGAGGAAAAACAGGGAAGTGACTGCAGTGCCCGCATGACAATTAACACGCTACAGACTGGGCTTGCTTGTCAGTTCTGGAGAAAGAGAGAATAGGAGAAAGAGAGGAAGGAAGACAGACAGAAAGACAGAGACAGAGATGGAGACAGTAAAAGACAGAAAAAGAAAGAAAGAAGTGGAGGAAGACAAAGAGAGACAAAAAAGCAAGAAGGGGACAAAAAGAGAGTGTAGAAAGAGGGAAAGAAAGAGGAAGAGAGAAAGAAAGAGTAAGAGAAAGAGAAAGAGAGAGAGGGAAAGAAAAAAAGGAAGGAAGGAAAGAAGAAAGAAGGAAGGAAGGAAGGAAGGAAGAGAAAGAAAGAGATAGAAAGAAAGAAAGAAAGAAAGAAAGAAAGAAAGAAAGAAAGAAAGAAAAAGAAAGAAAGAAAGAAAGAAAGAAAGAAAGAAAGAAAGAAAGAAAGAAAGAAAGAAAGAAAGAAAGAAAGAAAGAAAGAAAGAAAGAAAGAAAGAAAGAAAGAAAGAAAGAAAGAAAATGAAGGAAAGAAAGAAAGAAGGAAGGATAGAGCTATGAGACTAGCACTGCAGGAGGCAATATTTCAAGAGTCCAAAATGAATAATGAGTGAAAAGGACAAGACAACAAATTAATCTTTTTCACTTTTTTTTTTTTTTTTGGTAAAGTGATAAAAATGTTGTTTATTATTTTGCTATAGAGAATATTCAAAACCATTTGTTAAATAAATGTATAAATAAATTCACTGAGCATATGTAAGGTTCCCAGACTGATTGTGTCTTTGAGTGCCTTTCTCTTTTTTCAGGCCTGTTTTTTGCTGTTTGTTCAGACTGTTTATGAAGACCACAATTGCACTTGTTCTTTGACCAAAGGATTCATATTAACAGATTTTAAAATCCTTAAAATGATGGCAACACTGAAGAGAGCAGGTGTAAGTGAATTCCCTGAATATTCTCCAGTGTGCCAGTAATAAAAACATTTTTCAGGGTAGCATTTCTGGGTGGTGTATGGGGTTTTATGTACATCACTGCTAGTAAAACTAGCAGGAATAATCAATGTATATAACTGCATGCTGAAGGGGAACTGGAATGCTTACTAACCACCCTCATATTATGTTCCCTGAAAAAGCACATCATTTTCTCAACAAAAGAAAGAGATTTTTTATCATCATGGAAAATCATGTATATGAGAAGTAGCTCCTAGATTCTAATTTGGATTATTTTACGGGTATTTAAGTAAGGAAAACAAACATCATTCCTCTGTTTCTCCCCACCCCCTCACACTCTGCTATTCATGATTTTCCTGTCATGCAGACATCCCAACTGTGTTCTCTCCTTTATTATTTTCTTCCACATTTTATAGAGCACTGTATTTTCACTTTTGGTTAATGTAAATAAAGAGATCAGCTTAAATTTCCTGTGATCAACAATAATTTAAAGCATCCTTATGATGGGTTTCTTATCCCTTAAAAGCTTTCTCCTTTAATAATCTTTAAGACTCACTAACCATTATTATCCTGTGTATACTATCACAATAAAAGCTTTACAGAAAGAATACCAAAATACAAGGGAAACCAAACAACCTAAGAAAACAGACCTACTAAATAATATATATGATAAATACATGCATACATATTTATATACATTCATATAGAGATGCATCTATACATGCATATATAGAAGTTTATAAACACATTTATGTATAAAGGCTTTTCATTTCTTGTGATTGATACTTTAAACTACTGTCAGCTTCCTTGGATATCCGAGGATACTTGGCAGCTCTGACTGGATAGAAGCATGTATCAGTCCCACTTTCTTCTGTCCCTTGTAAATCTCAAAACTGTAGTAAGCCTCTGCCTCCAAATACTTTACACTGCGGCTCCTTATTTGAGATAAGGCACAGAGAGCCTGGGCTTCCCTGGGAAAGACTGGGTTTCCATACCCTGTTTCCAGGGATACTGAAGGTATTGTCTGAGCCAAAAGCAGGGGGAATCTCTACCCATTTTGGAGATAAACATCTCTATGTGGCTCCTTTATGTGAGATGGATCTGCTAAGGGAGAAGGGAAGGGTATAGGAAAATGTCTGTGTGTCTTTTCAAAGGGATGACCCCCTGAATGCAAAGAGGGATGACGAGGTGGAGCACAGAGCTGCGAACATGTATCTTGAATGCAGAAAAGCACACCTGTAACTATAACACTGTGATGCATATATGCAAATTTGTAAACAGGAAGATCATGAAAAACAGGTACACTTTTCCTAGGAAGACTCCATTACAGCTGCCAAGTATCACCTAACATACAGCTCTTCCTATTGTAGGACTAAGAATAATGACTGAATCCTGGAGTCCTTTCTAACTTTATAAGGGCAAAGAAGAGGGAAGATCTTAGCCCCTTTTTCATTCTATAGTCTTTGAAGAGTATTGAAGTCCTCACTGCTTTTCTGTGTCCACCTCATAAGCAATCCAGGTTGTTCTGTACCTGTATAACCTGTTGTAAGGTAGATTTAATCAGCCATTATTCCACCTTCTTTTTTCTTTTTTTTTTCCGCAGTTTGCCATTTAATTTTTTGATTCCAAGTCATTCATATAATTTTTAACAGAGAATCTATGCAAAAATTGACCAGCAAGAGATAAGCAATTCTCCTCATTAATGTTTTCTCCCAATGTCCTGTGATCCCAGCTGTTTTGTTCACTCATTTCATATACACATATTTTGCAAAGTGCTAATTTTTAATCAGAATATTGTGCATTACTAAATTGAACTCCCAAGAAACGAGATAAATTATATTATGACAATTCAGTTATCTGTACCAGCTAGACTAGAAATTCTATCAAAGAATATCATCTTGTCAATATCAGGCATATCCTGTGTTAATGAGTATCACGTACACTAATTCTTTTATTTTTAGGCTATACCTTTTCTCCCAAACTTCTGTGGACACAAAGAACAGATTTTTTCCTTCTTCACAACATCTACTCTGCATATTTGAAGTCCTGTCCCTCTCTGTAAGGGTGAGGGATGGTTAACTCAACTGAGGATCTAATTGGAGGTTTTTGATCTATAAGACTGCCACAACAGCCTACTGACACTTCCACTACCAGTAAGTATTTCTTCACAAAAGCATTTTCTTATATCTTAACATCTTTTAAGAAATTAAGTCAATTAGAGTAGCACAAAGAAATGGGTTATATGTTAAGCTTGTGGAGGAAATATTTTGATATGGTTCCTCTCTTCCAAATTACCTCTCATCTTCCTCTTTTCTTTTCATCCTCCTCCAAGCAATATGATACACAATAGATGAAATAGATGAGTAGGTTCTTTGTGACTCAGAACCTGCCTAAGAGAAAAATGAAAATGTCTGCTTTAATTTGCTCTGGGAATATACTGACTCAGCACAAACTCATACCTGTTCTCCTGACTGGCCTGACCGAGCATTGGCTCTACACAAAGCCAATGCTACTATCCTACCTCCCAGACTGAGTTAGAAGTTGTTAGCACTGCACTGCATTTCCTAATTACAGGCTTTGTAACACAGCCTATAGTGACAGAAATTGGCTAATATTTAGTCATGCTCTATGTAACATGTCTGCAAAAGAGTCTGAGGTACAATTTGTCATAGCCAGACTGATTAAACACGGGCACTTTCAAGGCAGCCTCATCCATCTTCTGTGGAGACTTGATGGTCATAAAACACATTGACAAGTGTGGGATACAATATATGTGAAGAAAGCTTTTCATTGCAACCAAATCACATTCCTTTAGCTGAAAACAGAAATTCTGATATTTACAGTCAAAAGTCCATATGCACGTCTTCCATGTAACATCTGGAAATATCTCCATTGGAAAATGGCAAAGTGTAGGTTAGATTCAGTATCTGATATGATATTCTCACTGATGGTGAAGTTAAGGGTAAATAAAAATCTCTTTTTAAAATCTTTGAACTTTTCACTGCCCAGCTTGGAACAACAGGGATAGGATCACCCAGTAGTTTATTTACCACCATACCCCTAATCACCAGAGGCACCACTTAGTAGTAAGACAACTTTGGAAAACTAATTATGGGTGATGTGACACGACTAACCCCTAGTGAGTTGTATGCATCCCCTAAGACATAATAATTTAGTATTATAGCAGACTATTCTGTACTAATTATCTTGAATCTAAGTACTATTAGGAGCAGCATGATGTCTGTCATCCCTGAAAAGAATATTCTCTACCTTCTTTCAGATTCTGCAGCAGGTTGGTCTGAGACTGCTGTCCCATGGCTGTGCAATGAAATCCCTTGCTATTGTGGTATCAGTCCATCCATTAAAAACTTCTGCAGAATTTGCACCCCAGATGTTTTTAGATTCATGCAGCACCAACCACTTGAAAAATTCTCCTCTGAAGACTGCTATCAGCACAGAAACAACTGTAGCTTAATCACGGTTTTATTTGAAAAAGAAGAATACATATTTACTTTGATAATATTTTTGAGTTCCTGAAGGCCAGATCCTGTTCCCACTGGTATCTGTGGCAAAACTCCCATTAACTTCAATGGCAACAAAATCAGCCACTTAGTTTGCATAATCTGCAGAAAGTAAATATTTTAACAATTGTTATCTGTGTTATTTAAGTAGTTAATAAAAATGTACATTTAAAACTGTTTCATATTTATTTATTTAAGCTGGTAAAAAAAAGTGACTTTCAAATAGGACAAAATATAGGACAAAAGCATTCTGTAAATGAAGGCTCAATAAAAAAGGCTGATTTTTTTCTGGTTCTCCTTCCTCATAGTAAAGCACACACTTTTTATAATATCAGAGAAATATAGCTGTGAATACTGAAAGCAAATAAGATATTCTTATTATGGACATAAAAATGTACATAATAACTTCAAGCCCTAAAATCTTCCCCTACAACACATGCATATATGTTTATATACGGAAAAGGTAAATTGACAAACTATTCTACTTGAGCTTAGTTCTGCAAAAGCCATCTCAACCCAGTTGCAAATATGCTATTTATCCATTAAAGAATGTTGCTATAGTTACAATATCTATTGCAAAAATAGTCTGGTAATATGAGAGAGTAGATGAAGAATGCAGAACAAACAAGCTTTCATATTTCTAGTGCTTGTATTTTTATACTTGTACATGAAAGTTAAAAACATATAGTTAGAACCCCCTTTAATGCTGCCTCTGTTTTGAATTAAAGCCTTAGAACAGTACCTTTGTACTCAGTGGACCTATCTTCTTGTACATCTAGTGTTACAGCACCTAACATCCATGGCTCAAATAGAGACTCTAGTATAAGAGTTTAACCAAAATTTTCACTGTAGGAATTTTATAAGTGATTACATAGATGAAATATAGAAACATCAAGGTTTGACTTAAGTCATCTCAGTTCTCATTTGAAAAATCAAAATATTTGATGTACAAATGTACCAACATTTTTTTATTGATAAACAGCAAAATAGGTGATTCCACAATGTCAATTTTACAAGGCCAATTTTCAGCCCAGAACTACACTAAGCTTTGTTTTGCATGGAGACATACTAGAACTATTTGATCTCCCCACCTTAAATTAACTTTGAAGAAATCTTTTAACTATACAGAAGAGTACCTACACCACAACCCAACTGATTCGTCTCATGGTAGTTCTGCACTGGAAGTAAAATGCCTACTGTGGTTACATCTAAGCAATGTGTAGGTAGGTGCAGTGATTTGCCAAAATCCTGTCAACCTTTAAGACCTCTTGCATAAAGAGAAAATGCTGTGTTATTTTTGTTTTGCCTTCTTTTTTTTTTTAAGAAAGTAATCCAGAAGTAATAATTCCTATCTAAAAATTGCATAATTGGACTCAGTTCCTTTTACAGCTTCTGGCATAGAATCTGCAGAGTCAACACCATTTAAAATAAAACTATAACTTGGTTCTTCTTCCAAATAAAACACTCATGATATGAGAGCTATTGGGCTTAACTTAGAAGGTGCTTGGACTAGCATTAAGCTCTGGACTAACTCCAGAGAAGTCAGTGTTGTTAGATCAGTCTTAAAACCAGTTCAATATCAAAGGCATTTTTCTCTACATAGAGTTTTTTACAGTCATTCTGTTTATCAGCCAAAAAAAGTGATTAAGACCATGTTGCTCTCAAAGTTATCTTAAGTACTTAGCCCCTTACCAGCTGAAGAGAGAAAATAGAAGGCAGGAAGGTAACATTTCTCGTTTGGAGAAAAAAAAAAAACACTAAAATTTAATCCAGAAAAGGCTATGACACTCTCTACTGGAATGTCACCTGCATAAATAAGCATTGAGGGTATCTGATTTTCAAATACCATAGCTCTGAAATAAAAAAAGGAAAAAAGAAAAAAAACCCTAAAGTGAGGTTGTGTCCATATTATCAGATAATTTAGCACCTCAGTTCATCCCATGGTCCCTGACCATCACACTGCATAAATGTCAGTCCCTTTGTGGCCCCTGTCTTGTAGAGATCCAACTTAGTTCCCTCACACATAAAGTCCAGGCCGGGTTCTTGTTTTCCTCAAACTCTACTTCTGGTAGGTATTAGGGACAAGAGTGCACAGGAGGTGACCCTTGGCAAATGCTAGGTAGTGAGAATGCAGCAGTCGGCTGTAGAAAAGGACAAGTTTGCAATACTGGGAATACATGCCTCTTTGCAGCCCTTGTTTTGGAGGTATGACCATTTGCAGGAGCAAATGCATTTAACAGTACAAATGTAGGCTGCTGCTTAGACAGAATTTACTTTCTCAAGGCTGAAACTTATGCAGACTGCTACCTTAACCTCAGACGGCTCACATGCACCACCTTTTTGCTAGCAGTTTTGTTTGAGTTCAGGTGTTGTGACTATCCAAATTTGCTCAGATTCTGCCAAAGCCTGGCTGAAATTCACAGAAGTACGGTAAGATCTCCAGACATTCACTTGACTCACCCCAACATAATGTTATGCATTGTAGCCGTGGGTCGCATAATGAAAAATGCATAATCAGTCTTGAGGTCAAGGTCAAGAGGAAGAGTAAACCACTTTGGAGGCGTTTTGTGTAGGAAATAACTTGTCTGCAGAATGGGACAGACAGATCTCACTAGTAAAGACATTGAAAGAAGAGTATTGTGTAGGATGGTGAGCCATTAGCCAAAGATGTTCAGTTCTTAAGTAAATATAAGTTTGGATTTGATTCTAGGGATTGGAAAAGTTTGTTAATATTTTATTTGAGGAAGACAGCATAGTCTATAAAGCCCTAGCCAACCAGTTAGCTTGATCTTACATTACCCTATCGCATTCACAGTTGGATCATATTGTGGAGCGCTGTATGGAGATCCACCAACCAGCAGCAGTGGAACTAGGGGTGAGTTTGCTTAGCTCGAACATCATATTCTGCCAATATATCTCCAAAGCTTTTGGGAGCAACGCAGATGTCTCTCTTCATGGGCCTCCTCCAATGGCCATTTTCTCCATTATGTGTCCTCTTTGGTGTTCTGAAGTTGCTGGATAGAAGGAAAAAAATGTGAGATAAAGTGAAACTAGCTATGAATGCTCTTAAATATTTGCTGCTGTCCCTGCTGTTGGACAGGCAGTGTGCTAGGTAAATTTGTCCTCACATAAGACAATCTTTTTGTTCTCTCCTTAAAGTCTGAATTCACCAAAGTCAAATCACCAACAAACCTGAATGATGGCACACGTTGTCAAGCTGTGCAGGATAAACTTCAAGGCTCCTGTCAGGCTTTGTCCCCAGTGTGATATAAACTAAATATATATGAATATTCCCACACCACACACCTGTTGAGTGCTTCACCTCCTACTAATCCAGAAACTAGCCAAAGGACACTTTATTTCATCTTGATGTATTCGTCATTTAGTATTGTTTTAACCTGCACTTACAACATTTCAACATATCCAGAACCCATATGCTAGAATTTTAAATTTCAATTTCATTTCAAATTTGAAATTCAATCATTTCAAATATTTTTTTTTAAATAAAAGGTAATGTTAGACAATGTACTAATAATTCTGTCAACTTCATATACCATGTGTTCCTGCACTTAATGGTTGTTTATTTTGAATAGAGATAAATGTCAATAAAGTAGTCCTTCTCTAAACGAAACAGAAGAACAAGTAACAGTGGTGCTGCTGTGCAAGCTAATTCATATTCCCTGCTCCAAGGAGGAAGACTGGCAGCAGTAGCAGCTAGCGCTGACATTGGTGGGCTACTTGTGTGGCCCAGCTTACCTCCAGTCCCCTTCCTTCAGCCTTCATCCTGGGATGTGACAACGGGATGGCTGGGGAGCTGGTGCTCTCTCTTACTTTCAACTATTTCCAGAACCCCTGTGTTTGGACATGTGTTTTTTGGCTTTTAGCCCTATGATGACTCTGGGATACTGCTAATAGTGTCAGAAAGTAGACTCATGTGCCTCCCTTCTCTTCAGCTCAAGCAGCATTAAATCATTCCATTTGACAAGCTTGAACAAAAGTATTTAATAGCAGTCAAAAAAATTAAGCTTATATTGTAGAAAACAGGGGAAAATAAAAATGAATAGCTAACAGGTGAAACTTCAACTGTATGCTTGGAAGCTTCCTAAAAAAGTAATAATAAATAATAATAATTTTTTAAAAGCTTCATAAAGTTTGGTTATCTATGATGTACTTTATTTTCATTTATCTAAAAGAGATTAAAAGAAAAAGTTTTCCAATCCATGAAAAAGTAGTTTTCCATTCAAATGTTGTCATTAGTTTCCCATAGAATATCAATAAAGCCCTTACTTGGTTTACAGGAGCTAAGTAAAAATTAAAGCTATTTGAACACTGGCATGTAAAAAGACTATCTCTTCAGACAAGTGATCAAGTGAACACCCTCTCTGCTAACCATTTACTACCAAAAATCTTTTCAAAGAAATCTGTTATTTAAGCATACAGCGATTCCTCCTTTGGTGGTCAGATCCTTAAGGAACCTGCCTAGTGATTTTCATTAGATGGTCTCTTCTCTTTCCTTTATAAGCAAGCAGCCTTACTGGCATTCATTTTGGATTAGCTCCCTGATGCTAACTGTCCCTTCCAAGAGCCAGAGACTGCTGCTGAGGTATAAAGGTTTACCCCTATGCAGCAATGGTCAGTAACAGCATTGTCTTTGTTCCCTTCAGAAACTGGAACCAACACATGGGCACCCGTTTCTACCTCAACCTCACTTTTATTTTTTTTCATGAATATTTTTTGTGAATTATTTTTCAATTGTATCTAAAACACTTCACTATATAGCATTATTGCTAAGCTCTACCGGGTTAATCAGGCTTCTACGCCGCACTGCAGTTCTCTTTATATGGATACCGAAGGGTGGAGAAAGCGGGTGATACTGGGCTTCTGCTTCTGAGTCAGACGAAAGGAGATTTTACTATCCATCCCCTCTTGGCTCTGTGGGCTATTCACACGGACCTATTGTCATACTAGTCTCTCTGATTATTCTAGCAAATGTTTTTCATGAGCTCAGAATGGCCATTGGTTTTCGAGTCATTGTGTTAGGACAGCACTGCAGTTTAGCAGGACTTTGTTATTGCCATGAAAGTGTGGGAACATCAGGAAGATCAGAACAAAGGCGGATTTAGAACAGACTGCGGATATAAAAATCTATTAAAGACTTTCTCTCTCTTTTTTCTTCAGAGTGAAAAATCAATAAAGTGGTATAAGCCAGATAGCATGAAATGTACAACTTCTAGACCACCAATTTATGCACAAAGTGACCTTGACCTGTATACATCTATTCTGCAATTTCCTATCATTAATTTATTATGTACCACTCCTAACCACACAGAAAACAAAACAAAACAAAAGCAAAACACACAAAACTTCAGGGCTGGACGTGTTTTCTTTTCCTTTCTTCTCCTTTCTTTTAAAGAAGCAGACTTAGCACCAAGTAAAAGAATGTAAGTTATTATTTACAACAAAGGGGGAAATAATTTTTTTCACAATTCATACTCTGACTAAATAACGACAGTAATGATTTACTATCTAGGAGCTAGCTGCAGAATACATTTAGGAATCATATGAGTCTGTACTTTCTGAAAATGTTATTACTGTCTGTACTTTTCTACCTTTAGACTCACACTGTTTTCTCTAATATTTTCATGTGCATATGATCATAACGAGAACAGGAAAAAGGAAATGTGAAAATAGTTTCCCAACCACATTTAGTTATTTTGAAAGAACTAAACACATCACAGTCTCAATCATAGGTCAGTTTATCATAGAAATTACAATTGGAGGAAGATAATAACTTCATTTTACATGGTCCAGGTAAGACAGAGAAACTGTGTAATTCAGGTCATAATGGAGATGCAGCTAAGTCTGAGGTAGACCTTGATAAGCATTTCAGTGCAGGTTATAATGAGCAGACTTTTAATGAACTTATGGAAAAAAAAACTGGAAAATTCTCTTTCCCTTACTTCTAGTCAAGCCCTTTCTATGGCTCTAATGACATAGTCAAGATCCAGTTTGTACAAATGCTGTCTAAAACTCATCTGATGCCCAGGCAGTATTCCAGTCCATTTCTTTCCAGGGTGGATCTAGCCCCGTGAGCACCTCATTTCATTAGGATCTAACTTACTTTGCCTGTTTTGGGCAGGTGAGTCCTGTCCTTTCAGTGATATGTCTGTTGTAGGACAGTTTTAGCCATGAGACTGTTTTTTCCCTGAAGAGACCTCCAGATGACTGAAATCATCTAATCTAAATCTTCCTAGGCGCAACTTGTGGCCATTTCCTCAAGTCCTATCGTTAGTTATCTGGCAGAAGAGGCCGACCCCATCCTCATCACAACCTCCCTTCAGGAAGGTGTAGAGTGGATATAGGTGATATTGATATGGATAGATGTTGAAGGTGAGGGCAGGATATCATGGCTTTCTGTTGATAAGGCAGCCAGCAGAGGTACCAGGACATGCTATACTGCATCCTGGGCTGCTCTTCATTAACCAAAGAGGTAGATGCCTAACAGCGGACTGAATCACCCTCTTGAGCTCTCTGAGTTCCTTGCACAAGTGGTATCAGAGAAATGCCCTGTCGAGGGACAAATTTGCACTTCTCCTTTTTGAGACACCAGAGGATATAGGCAATTCAGTTCTTCCATATCAGACGCTTCCTTGCCCTCCCCTCCACCATCCACCCTCTCCCAGGGACACCTGCCTGAGATGAGGCAATGCCTAAATGAGGTTGCCTGGATTATCACCCTGATCAGGTTATTCTGCTAAATACACTGCCATGATCTTACAAGAGCTCCAGTTCAATTTGAATATCAAAAAGTCTTGACATTATTGTGTCACCATTAGGGTGACAGAAGCTGGTAATTATCAAAATCAAGTTTCTATTTCAAGCATGACAATTAAAAGTAACTGTTTTTTTTTTTTTTTAAATAACATTTTAAGTTTTTCACCAAAGTGATCAAGCAGGTAGTATAAAACACAAGGAAAGACACTCTAATGTTAAGCCCAATTACTTCTCAGAACAAGTTTTCAAAGAGCACCTCCAAAACTAGTTGCCTGTTATTGATCCTCTGCTCTGCAGATGGGAGACTGACTGGGAAAATTTCCCCCTGCACAGGTGCTGCAGCATCTCAGATACTTGTGTGCAGAGTGTTGTGAACTACAGCCAGCCTCAAGTATATGTCAGTTCTTAAAATCCCCAAATCTGCTTGGAGGTTTGCCCTCCATTTCCAGAGGAGCAGGATCATGCTCTCTGAGGGCACCTGAGAGCTGCTCTGCACCTCGTGTACTAAGTGCGCACATTCACACAGAGCCCAGTCACTCCTATTCAGTGCCTAGCACCAAACCCCAGGGAAGTTGTTTCTAGGTCAGTTTCTTGTACCGTTGTTCCAAAGTCCTGGCCAGGAATACGGAGGGGACAAGACTCGAGATTTTCATATGTTTTCAGATTCCCCTCCACTCTTGCATGCAGGTTAAAATCCACAGGGCTTTACCCCATGAACCAGCCTTCTGCTGCAATTTTGATTGGTGCTCCCTTTGCTTTGGAGATATAAAATCATGCACACTTTCTGCTTTTTTGATTCAAATGTAAGCAGCATGTAAAAAAGATGGTGCTTCTTTCTGCCTGACCCAAATGCAACTTTGCAGGAAGAGCAGCAGCATGCCCACACTGCTTATACTGTCATGCCAGAAGAATTAATGTCACAAACTAGTTTTCTTCAGAGCTAACCACATGCAAAAGCTGGGCTGCTTTGGCTGACTGAAGACAACAGGTATAAATAACCTCCTGTGCCCTAGAAAGCAAGAGCTGGGAAAGGATCCTTGAGTTGTTTTCTGCACATCAGCCTATGAGCTCGGGGTGTTTTAATGCTCTGTTGATGCCACAGGAGCCGATAGAAGCAGGGACAGATTACACTGAGAAGGAGGTAAACAAGTTGTTTACAACTCAGCGGGGCTGCAGCGTATCCTCCTTACATCGGCTGAAAGGCAATGAGAGCATTGGACACTGGGCGGCTGATGGGAAAGGATCCCCGGAGCTGCCAAGCTCTGGCTCCAGAAATGTCTGTGGGGCTTCAATAACAGGAAATCACGTGTGCTGTCATTATCAGCTGCTGAGCGAGACAGATGCACCCAGATCAATATCAGTGTCCGATATCAAAGAGCTATTGTGGCGGTACCGAGCGGTTTGAAATAAGGAGAACAACAAAACTATTTTAAATGATTAGGGCTGGCAAAAATCCCCAGACTTTCTCCTTTCTGTTTTGTTTTTGTTTTCAGAGGCAGTGGATTCATCACCGTTAAAGGAACGGAAAGTCCTCTCTGCCCAAAGTAGTTTTGATCATTATTGATTTAATTAAACTCTGTTTGCTTAAGATTGCAGTGGGAAAGGGCTGCAAATCAGCACTCTTCCTGATCTCTCCTAATACGAAAGAGTATCTGTTCACTCAGCTTGGGAATCGGCATGTCCTTTAGCACAGCTGAAAATGGACTAAGCTTCTCTTATTATGCTGTCTAAAAATACAATGTAGGAACAAAGCAAAACATCTTCAGGGCTTTTCTTCAAAGCCGGACCTGGTGAGCAGAGAAATCCTGCACACGGACATGTGTGCTCCCTGTGCTGACATCCCTGTGCTCCCCCCAAGCTGAGGGGGTCTTGGTTGCACTGGCATTATGTGACACGGCTGACTTCTGCAGTGGGCTTTCTGTTTCTCGTCATTTGTGTTGTCAAATAAAATATGTCTGTAAAGAAGCATGCTATCTTAGCTTTGTACAAATTATATACCAAGGGATGAATTCTGTCTTACGCAAAGATATCTCTCTCTGGATATTTCAACCTTTTAAAAATTATTATTATTTTTTATTTTTTATTATTTTTAACAGCTGGTAGGTTAGGGTATATCTGAAGGATCATTTTCTCATGTGCCCTTAAAAACACTGCAAGCTGTTGCAGAAAATTCAGTAGTTTTCAGGCCAGGAACAGAAATCCACAGGTAGAAGTAGGGAGCTTGTTTCGTAGCCCATACATAGATACTTTTGTTGTGCAAGGACAGCCCTGGCAGAAGGATTCCTAGGAAGTTCTGGCCCCTCATATTTCAGATAGGGAAGAATCTGTGACGTGTGAGAAATGCACCAAGGTGAATCACATGTTTCTTTCCACTGCTTCAGCTGGGTGACTGCTGTGCTACTGGTACCTCAGAAAAGAGCCAGCAGTTAAAACAGGTACTTGTCTTCTGCCAGTTCTGCGGGCGGCTCACCTGTTTGCATTATGCACTCTAGCTTGTCATTGCATTGCTGTGTATTTGCATGCGTGTGTAAACTGCTCACATAATCCTGCATATCCTGATAAAAGCACTGTATAAAGATGAGGTGGCACAGTCTGCACGCTACCCCACACATACATTTCTCTTAAGTGCAAGTCAGGTACTTGATAAGCAGATTAGCATCAGGAAAAGGTCCAGCTCTGGCATCATTCCGGGCTGGGGAGCGGCACTGAGGGCAGCGTGCAGGTTTCTTTCCCTTCGCCTTTGCGAAGGGGCAGGGGCAGGGGCTCACCTGCCTGCCGTCGCCCGTGTTCACCCCTCTTTAAAGCATCCCCGCCGGGTGCCCAAACACCGCACCGGAGCGGTGTTCAGCGGCCGCCGAGCAGCCCTCCGCAAGGAAATGGTTAAGGCGAGCTGTTTTCCTGCTGCCTGCGCTGCTCCTGCTCCGGGGGCCGGGCGGAGGCAGCCCCGCAGAACCGCTCGTGCCTCCCACGATAAGACAGCCGAGCCCTCACCGCGATCCCCCCGGATGCCCGGGGGGGACGGGCAGAAGAGAGCAAACACCGCCAAGAACGAATGGGGGCAGAGGCGGCGGCTCGGGGAGCGCCTGGGCCCGTAGTAAACAAGGCGCCGCGCCGCCTCCCGCAGCCCCGCCGCCGGACCGCGGCCCGCCGGGCCCGAGGGGTGCCTGCCCACGGGCCGCGGTGCGCCGGCCTATTTGTGCAGCCGTCTGACAGACCTGCTTTCCTCCGGCAGATCCGCCCGTAATGCTATTAAGGCGACAGAGGGGAGAGAAACGAAGCTGCTGAAATAACGGCGCGGGGCAGAAGTAGGCGGAGGAGGTGGTTTAGCTCGTGGAGGCCGTGGCCCTGCCAGCAAAAGTTGCTCCCAGCAGGATGAACCTGAGTGCAGCGTGGATCAGCTTTGTATCCATGTATTGGGCTCCTTTTTGGGGATAGTCCTTCTTCAGTGCAAGTTTGGCACTGCTTTTTGGTCACAGGAAACCTTGACCCAAAGTCGTTACAGTATAAACTGGCACAGCTTCCCTGCACTGTAGTAGCCATCTACCCCAGACAAAATGTAGTCCCCTCTCCTTTTCTGATTCTTCTTAGGACATGAAGTCCTACACTCTGCAATACAGAAATGTTCTACAAGGTCACTCACAAAATGTAATAAAGCAAGCTTCCTGTTTCCCAGAAGTTTATGTCGGAGTTTCTCTTTTCCCCTCTTTTTACTCAAATTGCTATGTGCAATGTGTTCCCTTTGGCAGGGTTCAACTGTGAAAGTCACACCTGGGTCCTGGCTCCCCTCTCATGATATCAGTTTTCAGACTATTACAACATGTGTTTCAGTCCGTGAAGCTGATATTCCAGGGCTTCTGTGACCTTCCTAAATATTGTAATAGTTGCTGGCCACCAAGTGACCCTGTCATTCCCTGGGTGCTTAGATAGGTATATCCAGGCTGACCTTCAGCCTGCATCCTGTCTTGCTGACTACTCTCTTATGTCTTCATCTAGGAGGTCAGAGATCAGAAGGGAGCCAGCCAAACCGGCCAAGGGGCAACCCTCACCACGGTGCAGCATAGCTGGAATGCCCTGAGTGGGCCAAAGAAAGTTGGAGGGAGAGTAACAGCTGAAATCCTGGGGTTGCTGAGAGTCCCTGCACCTCAGCTGAGGCAATTTCATGGCTGTAGTTACACCTGCATTACCAGACCTCAGAGCACTTCCACATTGATGAGCCAGCCTATGTGCTTTGGCCATATCCTAACTCTGCATCAAAGCCAGGTCTGCACACCAGCCTTCTCCAGCCCACTCCTGCATGTCTGTGGAAATGAAACCTTTTGGGTGAGGGCTGGCCAGGAATGGCGGCACTTTCCTGATGGCACTCATCCACCAGCACAGACCAAGTATCTGAATGAGCCTTTACTTTTGTCCCTTCTGATGCAGTGGAAAGGCAAATAGATTAGCATAGGTCATTGGCTGTTTAGGGCTGTTAGACTTCAAAGTGAAACAGAGAAAGAGTGCTTACAGACTCAGGAGCAGGTAGGAGGTAGTTTTAAGAATCTGCTTCTTAACAGCTTTCAGCTATTGGTTTCTGCCTTCCAGCTGAGACAGTGTCTGACTGTGTCCTAATTAATGTGGTCCAAGATTGGGCCAAACATGCAATCCAAATGTGCAAAAGCCATTGAGAGAGAATTATGCAAAACTTTTTTTTTTTTTTTTTTTTTTTTTTGTGGGAGGATTGGAGGATTTTAAACCTGCATCTTCAGCAGAGGAGGGAGTTTTGAGGAGAAAGCAGGAATAGATTATAAAGAACATGCCTCTGTCATGTAAGATAAGATCAATACCTTTGCTGTTTGCACATTAACGTTATAGTACCTATGGTAGTCAGCAGAACATTTCTGATTTAATCCAAATACAACAGTAAACATACTCTATAGGTAGTATGTTAGAGTATTCTACCCGTGTGATAAGTTTTGCACTTCTGGAACTAAATATAAACTAAGTATATATTTTAATCTAATCATGTTTGCAAATGAGATAACCACATTGGGGATATTTTGCCATGGAGATTGAATATGAATTAAACAGTTAGGTAAGGAACAGTAGCCAACAGACTAACTGTAAATGATAGTTCATAGTATGAGATCTTTGGAGTACAAAGAGAAGGTGGGAGAGAAGCAAGAATATTTCCAACGAGTAAAGAAAAGAACCAGGAGGAGATAGCACAGGAGTCCAGATTGCAAGAAGGCTATGATGAAGCAACTACTCATAGCAGCAAGGTGTTTGAATATGCAGGCAATTTCTTCAACAAGAGACTTCTTGAGAAGAACAACTGGAAAGCAGGTAGAAGGCAGGAGCCAGGATGGCCTGAACCCTGTTAGAAGATGAAAAACAGAAAATTGAGGCAAGAACAGCAAACAGCAAGGGGAAGTCAGCACAGCAGAATATGCAAAGCGATAATAGAGTTAGAAGAGAAGCTGAAGGGCAGCTGAAGAGGAGGAAAGCTGTGAGAGCAGGTCTATGCTGAACTTCTCAGTGAGAAGTTACCAAGGTCCAATCAGAGAGAACAAGCTAAGAATGAGAAGGCTGAAGGCAAGGAAACAGAGAGGCTGGAACAGGGCAATGGGGATTAGATACTGAGGTTGTAGGTGAAGTGATAGTATTCCTAAAGCAGAAGAGGAAGTGCAAAGGCATTTCTAGTGGAGGAAATTATCTTGTTCTGAACTTTACGATATTCTTCCAGTGGCTCAGCGTCTGGCAGAAGAGAAAATGGGTATGCTGATATTTCCTATAAGTTTTGTTCTGGATGTCAGTTTAACTTAAATAAAAGAAAGACTGGGACAGATAAATGTATTTGTGTCTTTTACAGCCATTTTCTCTATTAAAAGATTGACTTTAGCCCTTTAAATACCTGTTTGTAACAACACTAATGAATCCCAGGGTCCTTCTAAGTAGCTGCTACTATGTAATGGCTCTTGCAGGCATCTGCTCAAACTGTATCCAATTAAAAAAATAAATCTTGGAACAAACTGCTCCCAGTTTCAGCTGGCTGAGAGGTATGAATTCTACTTTCATAAATGGCTTATTGCCCTTCTCAGTTCTGTTTAGGGCTATTGGGCCAGGAAAACTGCATCACATAACTTTCAACTCATATAACCTTTAAATTTATCTAACCTTGTTATCTGCAAATAGAATTAGAACAACAACATCAAGACAGTAAAGAAAACAAGACAAAGCAGCTCAAAACCTTAAAATGTGGTAACAGACCTTATTTTGAAATACTACCAGTAGTTTTGGGGAGTTAAGTGTGTCGCATTTCATCTTTTTGGGGGATAAACCTTATTGACTTCTGCTAAGGTTAACAGACGTCTTGTTTTCAGTAAGCGCAAAACAAATACTAAATCTCTGCTCGCGGTGATTTCTTCCACCTTGTGAGATCTGCAAAAAGAACTTACAAACTTCTCTCGCTTGCAAGCCATTCAGTATGAGCGCTGTTAGCAGTAGTACAGGACGGTGTGAGGTGTGGTGCTCTAGTAGTGGCATTATGGTAGCATTTTTGGCACCAGGCAGAGTATCACTCAGAAACATGCTATGTCTCCTTTTTACCCTCCAACCTCCCTGTGCTTTGCAGGAGTAAACACTGCTGTATGAGCGGCAGTGAGTGCTGGGTTTGCACTGGTGAATTTTGGGGGACCAGCTGGCTCTGCAGGTGTGCCACCCAGCAGGAGCCTGCACCCAGCCGCTGGATCCCAGCCGGAGCCAGGCTGGAGCCCACTCTGGGGCGGCTGCGAGGGGCCTGGGCAGAGAGGGAGCGCTCCTGGCTCCTGCTGCAAAACACAGCCTTATACGGCAGCGAGCCTGGCTCTCAGGGATGTGGGTATCTCTAAACACTGCGCTTTCTTAAAAAGGTTAGCCGGGAAAAATGTTCCCGCTTGGAAAATGCAGGCATTTGAAATAGGGGCCCAATACTAGGGCTTTTGATAATGTGAATTGCAATGTTGAGTCAGACACTTTTATTGTGGTTGTCAGCCATAATCTCCAGCTCCATTTCTACTACCCGTCTGCTCAAGAGGTTGTAGCTGCTGCCAGATTCACAGGGGTAGAGGAGCAGGGAGCAGCGGGAGCAGGAGCGGTGCTGTATGGAGATCGGAGTGGCCCCCATCACTCTACACCCCTTCCACTATTCAGGTGCACTGGAGTTTGGCTTCCCTTTTGAAAACCACAAGGCAAGACTTTAAAAATGAGATAGTGTGGTCCCTTATTATCTATCCTTGTCCTTTTAATATTCTCAGATGCACAGGTGAGTAAATGAATATATACGATAATCGATGCATTTCCATTTCTAATGCTGACTGCTGTTAAGCATGATGCAAACTGATAATTGATGTAACAGTATTCAAACATAGTGCTTTGTCAGAGTTTATCTGCTGGTGGCATTGTTTCTATTTTTGATATGCTTTCTTAGTAATTTTTATCCATCCTAGGATGGATAAAGCACTTACTGATTCCCCCTTTCAAAGGGAATTAGGGAGCCTTGTTTCCTGTTAATAAATATGTAGTTATAAAATACTTTATCAGTTGATTCTTAGAGCTGACCACATAAATTTCTTATTGTGTCCATCAATATCAAATAAACTACATGGCAATGATAGTCTTTAGGTATCAAAATTAAAGAATTTTGGTTGACTGCATTTAATTTGATGGGCTATACCTTACTGTTTCTGATAAGCCATGGATCAGAAGTCAAACAGTAAGAATGAAGAAGGAAGAAGAGCAATTATTTTAGATACTTTTTTTTTTGTGGGACTGAACACCTGAGAACACCAGCTACAACATTAATTCTAGCAGCTTTGCTTGAGAAAGGGCTACTTTAAGATCGGTTGGAACCAAGCCTCCACGTGGGTTATAGCCATGAATACACATCCACGACATACAAAACTTCCTGTGAGGAATTCTTTGTCACTTGAACCACCACATGCTATGGATCCCTTATGGACGTAAAGGGGAGATATGAGTCTATTTATATTCTAGATAAATATCGGGCCACTGGAAAGCAGAGCCTAGTAACTCCTATAACTGGGCAAACCATTTTGTGGCGAAAGCCGTCCCGCTCTCCGCCTGCTCCAGCCGCCTGTCTCCCTGCGGATGGTGGCGGGGAGGCAGAGCGTGCACCACTGAGCCCTGGCTCCCCCGCACTGCCAGCCCTCCCTCCGTGTAAACATTACGGGGCCGGAATGCCGCTGGAATTCGGGGTCGGGAGCCAGCCGGCGAGGGGAGCGGGAGGAGCAGCTGCTTTGCGTGACGGGCTGTCACCCGCCGCTCACCCAGCTCCCTGGGAGCCAGAGAACCTTCTAAGGCCACGAGAGACTCCCCTGGGCGCAGCAGCGGGTGCCACCTGCCCACAAGCAATGTGATGCCAGCACGTCTTGCCCTTGCTGCAGCACAGGGAACAGGAGGTTCCAAAGACGTATGCCCTCTGTACCTCTTCCTGACATAGCAATATGAATGCAGAAGCATCGTGTGCTGATAAGCTCATGTTTTTAAATTAATCCTAAACCCACTGTAAGCGTATGGTGAGTGAAGTCCTGCTCCCTGCATTCGCACTCAACAGGAGACTGAGATCAAGGCTTTCATTCATACATTCAAGGCCAAGTCAGCCAGCTTCTAGTGCCCACATTGTGTTTGGGGGGTGTTCACACAACAGCAGCTCCCAGCTGAGTCCTGTGGACATCTTTATGCTGATATTCACTAAGAGATAAGAACTGAAAATAACTTTCTAGCTGGGTGCCCATGAGGACAAGGTAGAAAGCTGCTCCATAAATCAAGTTAATACTTTCACCCTCTTTGCAGATTTATCTCATTTTAAGATATCCTGTACTGCACAGAGACTTCCTTAAATTGATCAGCAGGAACATCGTATTCCTCTGGGACAGGAGCAAGTGTCTAGTTGTTCCTTCGCTATCGGTCTGTGTCATTTTGTGAAAATGCAGTCTTGATTCTGAGCTTCTGGAAGGTCTATCACACACTGTTTGTCACATGTTCAAACTGTGCGCCCTGCAAATTCAGCGTAAAAAGCAACAGAGTTTTCTTTGCTAGGGAAAGCACAAGGAAGCCTGTGTGACACTCAGGTTAACCTGGGAGGAAGAAATTTGGCTAAATTGCAGCAAACAGCCATCCTTTTGTTACCAAATATATTTTGTGCCTGAAAACAGACCTAATTGTCAGGACTCGCTGAGCACACCAAGTAACTCTTTAAATAGCCACCAGTCTTCATATCATTAGTTTCCCGTTCTGAAAACTGAAATGCCCTTTAATTATCCAGCTGTAGGAGCATATAAGATGGCACTAAATTTTGCTTAAGCACCGACCATTGCCAAAAAGGAAGCCAAAATACATAATTAAGCTGGCATTAGCATTCTATAGCTGTGCGGTATCAAACCGCGCAGTGGCTGGGACATTCTGTGAAGGGCAACGCTGTCTGGGTAATGTAGCAGAAACACTTATCTAATAGCGTGCCCTCCTGTGCCCTCTGTCAGGGCGCCAGCACATTAGTCCTATTATCAGCCGGCAAATACTGTCGGCTTCCACATTGTGGCTGCTGCCAAAAGAAACAGTCTTCCCTGTTACAGGAGCAAACGTCTGTGCACATAAATGAAACTGAAGAGTAATTAGATTACAGCATTTCCGACTGACCCCTCTGCAACAAAATATTTGGGCTTGCTAATTTACATTAATAAAGATCCCGCAATTTTTGCAGAATGCTTGGTTTAGTTCACAGGTCAGGCATTTTCTATAACATACTCTAAACAGACTACTTCAGTCAAGTAAAGTAGAAATGTCGAGATGACCTCTTCTAAAATCGTTTAAAAGCCCTGTTTGTCTTTTCCTTCACCTATAATATGTATTTTTTTTTCACATGAGATTATTATTTAGTAGATTATGGGGGTATTTTTCTTTCATTTTTGTTTTACTCAACTATTTGAACTGATTAAGTAAAAAAAAATAAGAAAAAAGAAAAAAATAAGAGATGCCTGTTCAAGAAATGAAAAAATAAAATCTGTCACGAGGTTATTTAATGTATTTAGTTCCTTCATTACAAACATATTGTAATAGTCTGTCATCATGTGACACATTTGAGACAATTTCATTTAATTCAAGACAAAGGGAACTAGACTTCCATAAGGAATCTAAAAATAATAATAATAATAATATTCTCACTTTATTTTTTTTAATAAAACAAATGCCAGAATGCACTTTTCAGGAATAAATCTATCCATTTATTGATGAGCATTCTCATCAACATTGCAGATTTAAAACATCTGTTCATTGGAGCCCACGTAGCTGAATTTATATTAGCTAGTGTAAACAACCTATATACTATTAAGCCCACCATGGTAAAAATAAATCAATCACTGATCAAAGCAGATAAGAGCTAAGGGGCTGAGTTTTATACGTAGCTTAGATTTTGGATTTATAAAGTTCAAAAATGTTTTTTTCAAAACCTAAAATGATACTGATCCTTTCATTCTTTTACCTCAGGTTTAATGTCTATTTATAAGTTGTAGAGTTTACAGTTGAGGAAAAATGAAACAAAATCTTGATGTTTTACTCCTTTGAATTAAACACTGTTCATTTGTATAGGGTTTTTCTGTCCTGTGAACTCTTTCTGGAACTGCTCTCTGGACCTGCTTCTGGGAAAAGAGGATTGTCCTGTGAATAAAAGTTGTCTGGTATCAGTCTGTAAATTCCTGTCACTTGTCAGAGATTCTAAAGAGCACTCAGTTTGCGGTAAGAAGACTTCTTGGTGCATTTGATGGGTTTATTATAAATGAACCAGGGTTTCAATGATAAATTTATTTACATTTGTGAATTATGTTTCTGCAATTTTATGGAAAAAAATGAGTTCAAAAACAGCATAATATGTTATTGCTACATTTTACACACGTAGTTATCTTGTGACTTTAATGACATTTCTTTTGTATGGTTCTGAGTGTGTCATTAATGACATTTCAGGTTACCACTGTTGCCTTGCATACATGCAGCTTCAAACCTGCTATCACTTAAATAACTGAGAAACATATTTCTGATTTTTTGCCCTTATTTCCTCCTCTAGTGTGAGCAAGCTGTGGATATTGGAGAAAATTCTCTCCTTCTTTTAAAAGAAATTTCATTTTTTTAGTCATATAGAAGACTAGTAAAATTTCAGAAGATAAAAAAAAAGTTAGTGATAGCTATCAAACTTGCTATAATCCAGTGTTCTGGGGAAAAAAAAAAAAAAAAGTATGATGCAGTGAATTAGAGGTTCAGGGCAAAATAACCTACTGAATTGAAATCTCAGGACATCTTGCTTCCCTTTCAATACATACAACATCTTCCAATATTTTCTATGAACACCGCACTATCTGCATTTTCCCACTTGTTCCTTGTATTGCCTGGTACAATAACTCTGGCTTGCTGCCTCTGAAAAAAGACTGCTCAGCAGAAATCTGTAGAGATTGATAACTTTAGCTTTGTTAGTATAGCAGGCTGAAAACACACTTTATTTATTTTCCCTTGGCAGAACAAAGTGGCAGAGAAAAATCTGAGGTCTTGTCAAAGGAGATCCCGGACTCAATAAGAAATCAGTGGAGGTGACACTGGCAGGGGCAGTGGGAGATCTGAGTTAACTCCTTATTCTGCTCCAAACATTCAGAACATCCTTGGACAGGCCTTTTAATGTCAGTTTCCTGTATGAAACATGATCATAAGAACAATTTTAGGCATGCCATACTGCCACTATAGCATGGCATAATGCACTGATGACCATGGTGATAGGGGACATGTCAGTGGAAATATATAGAGGGAACATGAGATAAGTGGATTTATATTATAGGAGAGAGGAAAAGTGAGAGTGGTGATTTTATTGTCTCAAGAGGATTTGGTTAATACTTAAGAAAATCTATTTGCAAACAAGAATGTGCAATCCTGTTATGTACAGACTAATGTTTTTTCCTTGCCTATGAATATTCATGCAATCAATTTTAATTCACCTGGAGAAGTGCTTTTATCGGAGCAGAGATGGAAATTCACGTGTGACAGTACTTCTAGGCAAAAAAACAAAAGCCACACTCAGGCTGTTCCCACCTGGCCACCTGGACACTTTGTACCAGCTGGGTGCATGATTCAAGGATGGGGATGTTCTGAGTTCAGGACAGAAAAAGAGCAAGTGTGAACGCCTGTGGCTTTCAAAGCACCTCAGATACATCACCCAGCACAGGCAGCTGGTGCAAGGAGAGGTCATGTAACATAAGGACAAAGCTGATCCAGTGGCAAAGTCCCTGTCCTAGTGACACATTTAGTGTGTTTCCGTCACAAAAGGCAGCACAGTCTGCCTGTGGAGTGGGACAAAACCTCAAGAGAGGGATCAGCCTCCGAGCACAGCTGAGGGGGAGGTTGTGTGCTGAGGTCTCGGCTGATCTTTACACTTCTGCGCCTCTCTGCCTGCAGGGTAAGATTGCGGCTACTGCTGCATTATTAAAAGGCACAAGGTCCTGAATTCATCTTGTGTAATTATGGGATTATCGAGGATGCCTAAATTAGGAATGTAGCCACTTCACACTCCCTCTATGGGCCTCTCTAACTATGAGATATAGGCACTGTCAGTAGGCAAGCTGTATACATAGCTTTCTTTGCTGTAGATTGTGTAGTGCTTTTTATGGACAGGCTCTTTTCATCTTACCCTTGTAAAGTCCGCACTGAAGATGTGAGCTTTCATACAGTCTCTTTGTGGCTGTTTTGAAAATTATTTCTATGTTTTCTTCCACACTCCCCAGATCACAGTGTCTTCGTTATGCTAATCTAAAACCTCTATTTTGAGTCTTACAAAACCTCCCTATCAGTAACTGAAACAGCCTCAGGTTCTCTATATCCCGTTTAATCTACCTACAGAAACAATCCATCACGCTGTGTCCTGTATTTGCTGGTCTTTCCTCTGGTCTATTGCTCTGTCATGCCCCACAGTTACATTCCTGTCAGAGACTTATTCATAAGCTCATTGAGGCAGCAATTGCAGCTTTTATGCATGTCACATCTTTGTTAAAATAGCTAATAATGTCACCAATCACACACAAAACATGGAGATGTTGCAACTGAATGGTGAAGTGAGGAAAAATTCTCTGAAGCCAGCATTTGCACAATAACATCCAGCTCAAATATGTCCAAGATTCTCATTCATTAAGCAATTACTACAAATCCATAAAAATCAGGATCAATTCTCAAATATAAACAGTGAAAAGAGTCATATCTGATGACTGTTCAGAATGAATTGTCTGGCCAGCTGCAATCTCAAGTGTCTAGATTGGAAATCAAAGGTAATGTTGTGACCGTGTGTAATGTCTTCAGTTTCGTATTTAGAAGTTGAAATTATGCAAATTCAAGTTAATATACAGGTTATGGCAGTGTGGATAATCAGTCATGAGCACAACTTGACAATGGATACAGTTGCTTCTCCATCACTTGTTTTCAAATTGGCCACAGACCTCTTTTTTGAGCAATATATACTATAGTTTGATCAGAATTTATGATTAAGATAATTATGGATCATCCAATCTGTTTTATGCAGATGGTCAGCCTAAATTATCATAATGGATCTTTATAGTCTAAAAATCCATTTGGGGATTTTATTCTTGTCTTTTTTTTTTTTCCCCTCTTTTTTTTTTTTTTTTTTTCCAAAAGACGGTGGTTTCTTATCAAGTAGGCGAGCCTGCTAGAAATGAGAACATGCAAAGGGGAGCCTCACATTCTCACTACTGAGTGGTGCTCCATGATAAAGATATATCCTCTGTGCTCTTCATGAATAAAAAGGTATTTTCAACAAATGGTTGTTATGGCCAAATACTTAAAAGAGGCTAATTAAAAGGTTTGCAAGTTTTTTTTTTTTTTTCTTTGTCTGTTTGGTTGGTTGATGGCTTCTCAAATATTTACAGTTTATGACTAAAGGTAATTCTCATTGCTTTGTTGCTGAATGAGTCTTCTAAAGGCTCAATATTCCCTTCCAAGTCTTTTTCCAGGTTAACTGTGTTTGAGTCATAATGTGATAATGCTTTGATTTATACTGAAAATAGAGATTAACAGTACCACATACAAAAAGGACAGGGAAGGGAATGAAGAAAGTATCTCTAAAATATCCATCATTAACTTCCACTGTATAACTTTTTTTAAAAATTAAATTCATAATGTTTGAGCTAGTCGATCCTTGCACTTGGCAATAAGCAATAACAGAAGTAACTAATTTTTTTTCAGGGATTTAAAACATTTCAACAAAAAAAAGAAAAAACAGCAACAGAGGGAGGCATTTCAGTGCCTCCAGCCCTAGAACAGGAAGCTTTTAAAGGTTTAAATCAGGGGTGTTGTGTTTTTTTGTTGTTATTGTTTTGTTTTGTTTTGTTTTTCCTAATAACTAACATTATAATGTCTACCAATCACAGTTTCTAGCAAGTTTTAATCAACCCTAAATTTGTACTGCTGCCTCTATAAACATGGCACATGGAAGACAGATTCAAGTATACGTAGATTTTCAATGCAGTATACAAGATTACATTTTATTTTTTTTTTCAGTCGGAAGGACCACAATGGATTCTCATCTGGAGCTGGTATTTGACATTTAAAGTAATTCCTAGTCTAAAATAATTCACATGGAAAAAAGATAGAGTTTCTAAATGTTTAAAGTTGATAAGTGTTTAAAGTTTCTAAAGTACACCGATACCCAAAATGATCCAATGTGTTGTTGGCTGATCAAGGGTAGTTAATGGTGCTCAAACTGGCAGTGAAAAGTACAACAACTTGACTTTTCATTCATTTCATTAGACTCTAAAAGCTGACAAAATAGCTTGGGGTTCAAGCTAAGAGCAATTACCACTATATTCTGTTAAAACTATTCTATTCTCATTATCATCTAACCTAAAATGACAAACTACAGACAAATAAATAACATTTGAAATATCTATTTATGTTCATTGTAGGGTTTCTCTTTCTAAGAAAATCACGGTAGAAACCCATGACTTCGTTAGCCACATACCTGGAAGAACTTGCCAAAAGAGCTTTTTTTTTTTTTTTTTAATTTCCTTTCTTTTATTTCATATGAAGAAGTTGAGAGGTGTATATAACCTATATAACCTACAGTTAAAGCCAAATTAATCTTCATTTCAACATAGGTACATTTTTAAAAGTTTTATTTTTACTGAATTTGTCCATTGAAAATCCATCACAAGAAAGAATACATCTTTCTTTGTTTAATGCAGAGAAATATTGCAGAAATATCAAAACTTCTTACATAGCAATTAGACCTTTCTAATAAGACAGTTTTCCTCAGAGGTTGTTCCCCTTTTATGTTGCAAGACATTTCAAGCCTTTTGACACAATAGCCACTTTTCTTCTGAAAAGAAGACAGAAAAATATGTGCCTTCCTTAACTTTTTTTTAATGTGACTGGTTTTAAGATGAAAAACACAGCATTTGTATTAAAGTAATGTGAGTCTATTTTAAAGAAGTGGATTAATTATGTCACTTGCTCAAAGCTGTAAGCTGTAGTGATAAAGTGTAGTGTAGGTCTAGTGATAAATACCTGCAGAAGCATGACCTAATGTCATGTACTTCCTTCCTGTATAAAGGTAAATAGTTCATCTTAGTTCAGCTGGACTGAAAATAGTGAACTGAACCCTGAAGCTTTTACTCTGTGTTTAATCAGTTGTCAGTCAGGCAAACCTCCTGGGAAGTCAGTGGGAGTTTGCCCAGGAAATGACAGGGCAGGAATTTATTAAAGCCCTTGGAACCGAAATGTATTCATAAGGTTTGCAGGATCAGGCCTATAAGTTAGCATGAACTAAAAACATGGATGGAAAGTTGGCCATTCAGAAAACTGTAGAAAGGCTGGCCAGGGGCAGGCACAACTCTAGGCAGCGTGCACTACGTCTCTGAGTGTTATGAAAGCAGCATAACAAGAGGTTACTGATGCAGCTTGACAGAATGCTTCAAAATGACGTATGGACCTGGATTCAGTGAAAGGATAATGGACAGATGGCTTTCATTTTCAGAAACTTAGTGGTGACTTGACATCTTTTGTCATTAGTTACCTTCTTTAAAACTTTATTGAATAGCGATATTTTTTGTTTCCCGTGTTTTAACAGAACAATCATCCTGCTGCACTACAGCCAGCAAAGTATGCCTATAAAACCATGTGCTCTTCAGCAGAATGGCTGAAAGAATGAATAATTTCATTCAAAATGCTTATACTTATTTTTAACAAAGAAGTTGCATAAGGGGAGGGGAGGATTGTTCTTTTTTTTTTAAATTATTATTATTTTCTTAACTATAAAAACAGGGAAAGTACATCTTGAAACCCACATTTGATATGTCTACTCACCATTCTACAATAGTAAATTTGAATAGTTCTTCAAAGTGCTACTATAAAATTATTTTTAAAAGTGACAAGTAAATAAACATATTCTATTTTCTCCCGAAGCCTACTATTAAAATATTTAGCATATAAAAGTAACTCTGTTTTCAAATAGACCTCTGGAGGTCATATGAAATGTTATGAAATGCATCCCATTTTTTCCAAAATGACACCTCCACTCAATATTAATCTAGCCATTCTTTTAATCAAAGATTCACAACCAAATGTATCCAGCTTTCTGTCTGAAATTTTGACTTTACCACAAGGTTCAGGCCATTAGGTAGGAAAAATATTAATATTTACACATTTGTTATTATTTATTTTTATTTATTTCAGCTGCTAAATAATCAAATAATAGCACACTTCCAAAGTACTTCTTATTTATATTTTTGGTCTTTGTATTTCATCTGCAGATTTCTGCTGCCCTTTGAGAGTGTCAGAATATCTTTGCACTCAGAACCATCAGATTCAGAAGACAGTGAATGAAGTGTCTTTCTTTCACGAAGACACAAAACCCCACTGCTTCTTTCATAAATCACATTCGGAAGGGACATACGTACATGCCTTGAAGTCTGAAATTACAGTTTTAGTGAGTAACCTGAAGTCCTTTTTCAAATCATGAAAAGAAACATAGTTGTGTGGTTTATAATGACCTAGCAAAAATCCGGATATTAATTTTGTTTTTATATCACTCTCTGATTTATGCCTTATTTATTATTCCTCAGGAAAGCTCATGACTGCAGAAATACTAATATTGAATTTTCTTCTTTTCCTCACAAAACCAATGTTGCTTTATTTGCTACAGAAAGATAAGGTTTCTTCAAACACGTAAGTTAATATTTTGAGACCTGCACACACTTACAAATGGGTAAGAATAAAGTTCATATTTGTGGCCTATTGACTGTGGCAGTGTCCTTTTAAAGCATTATTTTTTAACCAATGGACCCATGCTATCAGGCACATTCCACCTTCATTACTTATAAATGGTACAAGGCTTATTCCATGACTTATTTATTAAGAGCCCACACTGTTTCCTAAGTTAGTGAGTATTCAGGTAACTTCTGGAGCATCATGCAAAAGGGCAGATTATCAGCTCCACTTAGCTCCCCGACTTTCACTGAAATACATCAAAGCCTCCCTTGGGGATGGGGTTGCAGTCTGCTAGCAGGCACGAAACTCTTGACGCTACAAAGCTTATTTCTGTCCCCCTGCACTGAATACCCATGAGTTAGGCAAGCAGAGGGGGAATATGCCTTGCAGGCAGTGCAGCAGATCCAGCATATTTGCGCAGCTTCACATTGGGAGGTGACAGCTGCACGAAACCTCTGTCCTTACCCACAGTACATTTTCCAGGAAGGAAACCCTTCCTCCCGACCAAGGCATTCCATTCGCACCCAGGATGCTCGCAGCCAGCTCCCCAGGATCTCACTTGGGCAGAGGGCAGCGTGTGAGCCAGGTGCAGGAACTGGCCCCAGCTCAGCAGAGGCTTAGCATAGTGCAGGGAGGGCACCAGCGTGCCTGAGGGACGGGGTGGGTGGCCAGTGCCTGCTGTCCCCTTGTGCTGCCTGACATTGATGTCACCTTGGTGAAGAGGCTTGCACCACTCTGTTCCCACTACAAGGTGTACCCTGCACACGTAAGCCAGAAGTTAAAATATGCACTAGCAACACATGCGTTAAAAAATATATTCAGGTCTCCAGGTCTAATCTGAGGTGTGAATCTGACAAAATAAATAAATAAATAAATAAAAGGCTTCCTGCTGCCTAGTGCTGTCAAGGCTAAAATGTACCCTAGGAGTAGAGACTCCTCCAGGTTAAAAAGAGTAACACAATAAAGCTTGTCAGCATCTACTAACCCCATCACCTTCTTGATAGAAGTATAGAAGTTAGTCAGAGCCTGCTTAATGCTATGTGTGTTGGAACCAAAGGATCGGTGTAGACCAAAGATTTCATAAAGCAGGGAAGAAAACTTTAAAAGAGAGAAGGCCATTGCTAAGTTAGAGGTCTTTAAGTGCTTTGTTTTAATTTCCAGTAGTTCTTATTTTCCTTAATGATTTGTTACAGCTGCAAAGTCACCATCTTTATTTACAAAATTTAACTTTAAAATGTATCTGTAAGCAAATACAAATTTAGAGTCATAACTGGTATGTAGCTTAGCTCTTTCACTTTTGGAGTGAAAGGTATGCCCCCCCCCCCCCCCCGAGTAGTGTTTTCATGAAGGCATCGCCGTTCTCAGCCCTGACTTGCAGAAATCATTCTGTACACCTCTTCTGTAATGTCTCCAGTGAGACTGGTAGGAAAGATGCCAAAGGAACTGCTATTGTTTCCACGTAGCATGACAACCTCTTCAACAGGAATAATTGGCTCGGGCCAAGAACTCGTTTCATGTCTATGACAGAATCACTGACCCAAGCTGGATGGGAACCAGCAGACATATGATTTAAATAGGAGATGAACATTGATCTCAAAATAACTTCAGCAACCTAAGCCAAGGAAGCTACAAAAGGTTGAATGCTTAGCACTGCAGAAAAATAAATACCCCATTTTAGAAAACAGACTTTGCCACAAGAACCAAGCATTTGTGTATTACCTAGTGTCTTAAGCTGAAGAATATTCCTCTACTGGTAAATACAAGGAAAACAATAAAATAAACCCTTTAATGAATCTTTGCTATAATAGTATGACCAGAACTACTTGAGTGAGAGTGTATCCCTTTTGTAGTTAGACTGATGAATACGGATTATGACAATGTCAAGGATATCAAGTGACTTATCATGTTACAGAGAAAGGCCAACTGAAAGGGAGTACCAGACTAACAGAGGTCCTTAGCACAGAGTCCTCTCTAGCTTATGTGTGCGTATACATATATATACATGTATGTATATATACATGTATACATACATACATACATAAAAAAACACATACATATATATGTATATATTGGAGATCTACATAAATATTTACATGAATATATACTTGGGAGGTGTGGCACACTGCCTGTATATATTTCCAATATCATATATGATGTATTACAGACCACATATCAGATGTATAATGTGTCACATCTCCCAAGAGATTGTAATCTCCCAGTCATTGTAATCTTTACTGAAGCCATAGTTTCCTGAAATCCTGAATTGTACTCTTTGTGGAAAGTTAGGGTCTTGAGCAAAATTTACTTAGCAAAGGGATTAAATTCAGTCTGAGGAATGGTTTCACTTTCCAGTTAGCAAGTAGACACAGTGGGGGAAAACCATGACAGCCTGTGACCTGCCTGTTTCCTTGCACTATATGGAGTGTGCTGCCGGACAAGGTGCACCAGCACCAGGTGTTCTAATAATCTGTTGCCAAAAATTCAGGGGAAAAGGGATTTTTCTCGCAGCAAGGGTTCAAAAAGGCCTTTGAGAACAGGTGTGGTTTTTTTTTTGTTTGTTTTGTTTTTCAGAATATCTGTCCATGTGAGATTCTTTTTCTTTGTAGAAAAGGATATGTTCTGCTCCTCCAATCCAGTATATAAATTGCAAAGAAAATAATAACTTCAGCTAAATGTGAGTCCAAAGCACCATCCACTAATCTACTTGTTTATATCACAGGTAATGCGTAAGTGCTTTTCAGAGCTAATCCTGTCAGCCATAGTACAAATATGAAGGCCAATAAGATTACTTGGAGATGAAGCATTTTAATAGCATCACTCAGTCAGGAAGTAACCAGATTATGAAAAGCAGCAACTGGCATTGATTTTATTTTGCAGCTTGGCCCAAATGTCCCAAACTTGATGCATCTTGTAATCAATCTTGTTTGAATTTCGCATAAGATTAGATCTCATCCAGAGGATAAGCAAGCGTGCAATTTCAAAAATCGGGACATTCAGAACACAAATGATGAGAGGGAATGAAGCCACAGTGTAAAACTCAATAGCAAAATCCCCTTTGCCAGTCCTCAGAGGTACCTGGCAGGGTTCAAAGAAGGAATCTGTGGAACAATTGTGCAGCAGACGACAGCGGCAGCGCCCACCTGGAAACAAACCCTCCAGAGAGGTTAGACTTGGCGGGTCTTTTGCTAGGCACTCCCAGCTTCTCCATCGGTAGCTTGGTTTTCTCCCTGTCATTCTGGAACATTCCCAGTGTGGACTGCATTTTTCTGTCTCATTTGTAATATGAGCATCTAGAACAGAGATTCAAACTTTACATCCTTGGAAAGGAATCTCCCTCACGTGCAACAAAACCGCTTTGCAAATCAGGCTGATACGAGGAGGCAATTGAGGAAATAGTCCTTCAATATGTCACTATTGCTTCAAACCAAAACACTCATGTAGAAGGCAGGGATTAGGCCTAAATTATCAATTCAGTGAAATGAACACTCTGATTGCAGATCTGTGAGACCTTTCTGACAACCATCACACTGTAAGAGCTGTATTTCCTTGCTATAATACTACTCTGAAAGCTCTCGACAACCTACACAGAAACAGAGAAGTATTTATCTGCAAGCACGACTTTGTTGGAGGGTGTGGGGGAAGTCTCAATCAACACACTGCATACCAGCTCTGATTTTCTGACACATACATCTTGAGTACAGCGGAAGAAAGCACTGTGTTTGATGAAGCTGGCTAGTGGGGCTAAATTAACAAGAAAATCATATATGCTCTTTTCATTGAGTAGGAGCAGTTGATACATCTTTTGCCATGAGATTTTTCTCCACAGAATGTTCAGTCATGTTCAACATTTTGTCAAAATACATATAAAGTCTGTATCTGAGGTAACCCTGTGCCTTTCTTCTGGTATAGGTACAGCCTCACATTTCCACTTGTATTTGCATATCCAGTGGATTTTAATACATTTTGAGTCTGTTCAATTTGAAATTCAACACTTCCACTCTGTCCCTGCAGCTAGATAATTTGTTTCAGTGATAATCAGCTTTTACCTAGAATTTATGCCAAATCCACCACTGCACTCATTTTGTGTGGTTACACTTCCATTTCATACTTCCAGGCTGAATGAGAGGGCAATTACATTCCCCTTAGGTTAATAATAGCTGAAACAAAAGAAGCTACTGCGTAAGAGTGGGCAGGGACTAGGTAATACAATTGAAAAAATACCCTTTGGAGCTGTGAAGTAGGAGGGATTGGTTGGATGTGAATGTGAAAGATAAACAGCAGAAACATGTTGAGTGCAGACAGAGAAATAGCAGCATGAGGAAAGCAAGAAGAAGGACTGGATGTCAGTGAGACAATCAGCACAGGCACCAGTAATGCAATTCTGAACAAAATAAGAGCCTTGTGGGAGAAGTGGAGAAAGACTTGCAACTGGCAACAAAGAAAATGCATCCTGCTGACCTTGCAATGAGGTTTAGGGGGGTCTGTCCACATGATTTTTTTCTGACTACAAACAGAATTGCGTAAAATGAGTATCTGACTCCACCATCAGCTTCTCCTAAAATAGAGAGCCCTCAAACACCAGCCAATTGCTGGGGACAGACAGACATTACATACTCTGCCCTCTGCCTCTTGGGCCACTCTCATGCAAGGGGTTGGCTCAGATTTGGCATCATCCAGATTTGTAAGAAATTTCAAAGCATAACTTCCACTTAAGCCCTAGCTCTTAATTTCATAAATGCCTTTAGGCTTTCAGCTTTCTTGGGTTTTTGAGTCAGAACATCTGTATTTTTTGTACTGTGCTACTTACCTTGAAAATTCTCCCAGAACTGGTGTATAAGTTATCATGCGCATCTCCCACAAATTATTCTCATTCTTTAATTTTACAATAAATCTGTAAGAAGAAAATGAATTATATGTTAATTTTGTGGTGAAGAAGGGTGGAGCTTTACCACTACAAGGTAGAGCTTTGAGGAAAGGAGCGGAAACCCAGAGCTACATGAACAATTTTTGTTTATTATTTCCCCCCCCCCCCCCCCCCCCCATGGATTTGAAGTAGGTATGTGCCACCTGAGAGTCTGAATTTGTGGAAAAGGAAAGAGTAAAGAAAAAAAGTATTCTCTATCTCTAGATTTTTGGAGAAGTGTTTCTCTTTTAAGGCTGCAGCGGAAAACAATTTCATGTCTGGCATGCAGTTTGGTTCCTAAAGATCACCTCATTCCTCCTGAGAATCATCAGGCAGGGCACATATGGCATACAGTATAAAAATACATGAGAAAAAAATACTTTGCCTATTAATTATTTAATAAAATGTTGCTTTCAACTGATCTTCCACTGGCTGTTACTTCCACTGGCTGTTGTATGATTTAGCCATGAGATTTTCTGGTTCTCTTGTTGTTTTTGCCATCCCTGCATAGTCACCTCTCGCACAAATTTTCTGCCAAGTGTGTTGGTTTTTAGATTCATCCTTGTGACAATTTATCTGAGTCACTGACCAAGAATGGCTTTTCGTGCAAAGAACAGCTGAGCATTCAAGGGTAAGACAAGGTTTTTCTTTCCTACTTCATCAGCTGCTCTGCAGATCAGTGGCCACACCTGAGTGAACCAGTGCCTCTGTTGTAAACATCGGGGGGGAAATCTGGGACAGATTTGGCTTCTGGCTGCTCTAACCGTGATTGCCACCCTGACTGTGGTGTTTTACCATTGCTCTGCAGGAGTTATGAGTTTGTCCCGCGAGACAGGTCAATGCTGTAATTTTAGCTCCATAATATTATGGAAGCATTCCAGCATTGCTATTTGATTTTCAAAACTTGTTTTGAAAATGAAATAGAAAAAGAAAAATAGCCCAGAAAAATTAACCTCAAAATCCACTTTTTGTTTCTCTCCCCTTCCAATTCTGAAGAATCATTTCACCACCCCTTACTCTCATTTAGGGAAGGAATCGTCCTTTAGAACCTTTTAGAGATTCTTCTCTCTGAATTTCCTCTTACTTCCTCTCAGCAGCTTGTCTCACCTAACATCTCTCTTCACCTTCTTGGAAACATTGTGGAAAAGCCTTTCCATCTGACGCTGACTTGTACACATCTGCATAGTCTAACATGGTACCCGGCACTGTTCCTTCCCAAGCTCCATCATGGTATCTTGCCCGGGCTGGTGTCTTGACACCCAAAAAAGTGTTATTTTATGCATGTGCTGGCCTGCTTAGCAATGTCACAGAAGCTCTCAGTGCTACCCCAGAAAACTCCTCCTGCTGTTTTCTGGTCCATAGTGGAAAGTGAGGTTAAGGTGGGAAACCTCAACCATAGCCTTCTGTTGCTGGCCAGCGGTGTGTTACCAGACTGGGCATCCAGTGTTATCCAGTGGCATCCACTGCCTGCTTTATTACAATTTATTCTGTTAAACCCCAATATGGGTCTGTCTACTCACCTCTCTTTCACTCAGTGACGAAGATAAATTTACCTCTTATCGTCTCCTCAAAACCTTCTTGCTTGTACAGCCCAGAGAGAGTCATTTAAGAGTTATGCCACCACATTCACAATGACTTACAGGGAAAAAAATGAGCAAAAGCAAGCTGTAATGTCTTCCAACCCACCATATCAACAGAAGAAAGATTTAAAGTCTCCAAAATTAAAACCAGACAGGTAGCCACAGTACTATTAACCATCATAGGACTACTTACAGTCTAAAAATGTCATTAGTTTCAATATTTATGTAATCAACAATAATGTAAAACAACATATATTGAAACAGAGAACCACCTTTTGAAAACCTTCATAATGGCTAGTCTGTCCTCTGGACTGTGTAAACCATAGCAAAAGAAAATATACAGATGACTTCTTTTTGCTAGGAACTGTTTGGTCCTTCTGATGTTACCTATCTTGCAAAGTAAAACTGTAATTTGCAACATATACTGTTCTAGATCAGGGACCTACCTGGGAAAATGCATACCTCACTCTGCAACTGCAGGCTCTGAGAATCAAGTAGCTGAGTCTCTGTATAAAGAGATTGGCTGTCACTGTGATAGGTAGAGAGCTATTTGGAAAATGATATGAATTTTCCCTTTTTTATCTGTTAAAGCTGATGTACTTTACAGTTGCTGATGAAATTGGAAGTCCACAGCAAGGTAATAAGCTCTTCATACTATTATTTATAAAACTAGTGATGCTCTATGAAACTTTAAGTATATTGTTTTAATCCTCCCTTAGTCCTGTCAGATATGCTACTAATTATGCTGGCTTGTGCTGTTGGAAAAAGGGCTCATACATTCTCATGTCAGATTGCTGAAACAGCAAATTTTATGATAAATTAAATGATCCATTGTTTCATTTAATTTTTGAAAACATAGGTAAGGCATTTTGCTGTAGATACAGAAGGAAAACAGGCAAACTGTTTTAAAAGCATTGGTATAAAAACTATGCTGTGATCTGGTACCATATTTTCAGCTGAATCAGGAAAACTTTCTCAAAAAATCCTTCATGCTTCTTCAAGGGTTTCTGTATCTACCTCCATCTAACACAATAATCTGTGTATTATTTAGAGCAGAAAAAAACTACACAGAAACAGTTCATGGACCTGCAATATTTTCTTTATAAAAGAAAATTACAATTATTTCTGAGTGTTTTCTTTTTTGAAAGTGACATTAGAATAATGATGCTGGGACTGACTTTAGTGTAAGCTCCAATTACAAACCTATTATGTAGTTCATTTTTGAGACTGAATTTAAGCCAAAAGCAATAATTTTCCTATATATTTTAAAATAAAAATAGACATTTTAAGAAAAAATTGAAGTTTATGTATGACATTTGATAAGTACTTTTGCTCCCCCTCTTTTGTTTTCCATACCCATGAAAATATAAAAAATGAGTAATACTGAGTGTAAACAATATTAAGTATTGTGTAGGAAATATTTCCACTGCATTGAAAATTATTGGAAATTATGTCATTGTATTAGCATTTACATGACATCTGTACACCCGAAGTATTTGCTTGAAAACAATTAGCATATGCAGAGTAATTCTGGAAGACCTATGAGTTTAAAAATCTCATGGGACTTACCAGGAAAATACAGAACAGATGGACTGTGAGTTTAAAGAATGTGAGGTCTCCTCATTTTTAAATGTGAATGGAACAAGCATTTCCAGCAAGACTTGTATTCATTTTTGAAGTTGAAATGCAACCTGATATGCACTTAAAATGGAAGTACAAACATATATAAAATTTAGATTCACTTTAGGATTAAGTTGTTGCTTACTGAAAATAAAAAGTAAATGTGATTTCCATTGCATTAGCATTGCAGGCAAGTAATGTGTACAGTTTATTTACATATTTAACAATAATCTTCCATGAATTGCAAAAATAATATTTACTGTTAGAGGCATACAAATTTTATATGGTAAAAATATTAAAAATCCTTGTCAAAAAATTCTTTTGGGACTGTATAGGGTAGCAAAGAAAAATACTTTTTTTCTGTATAGATCTCCCTCCTGAACAAATGCTCTTACTCTGAGCATAATAAGAGTAATATCTTCCTCCTGCTCCACCTAATTCTTGATCTAGCTGCAAGGACAAATTGGTTCAAATCTGGGAGGCCAGTTGCAAGACTGTAAATTCATCTTACAAAGCAAATAAAAGCTGAAAACAAACATCTGCAAAAGAAATTCAAAGTTTTGATTTTGAGATATTTCAAATGGGTTGATTTTAGACTTTTTCATTTGCAAAATCAACATAAAAAAATCAGAAGCACCTTATGAATGTATACATTCTGGAGAAACATCATTGTTTTTAACAATTTTAGGTCAGTTGTGATCACTGTTCCTTTGCAAGTCCTCTTTTCTTTCTCCAGAGGTATAAAACTCCCTCCTAAAATATCATTATCACAGAATCAAAAAATGTCTGAGGTTGGAAGGCACCTCTGGATGTCACCTACTCCAATCCCTCTGCTCAGAGCAGGGTCAGATAGAACAGTTTGCCCAGGCCTGGACCCAGTTAGGCTTTGATTATCTCTAAGGTGTATCTCTCCAACTTTTCTGGGCAACATCTACCAGTGATTGGTCACCCACACAGTAAAGAAGTGTTTCATGATGTTCAGAAGGAGCTTCCTGTGTTTCAGTTTCTGTCCATTGTCTCTTGTCCTGTCACTGGGCACCACTGAGAAGAGTCTGTCTCCCTCATCTTTATTACCTCTTTTAGGTATCTATACACATTGGTAAGAAGCCCGAGATCTCTCTTCTCCAGGTTGAACAATTTCATCTCTCTCAGCCTCTCCTTGACTGATGCTGCAGTCCTTTCACCATCTTTGTGGCCCTGTGGGCACACAGTCTTCTAGCCTGCAGGAGGTATAATTGCCAAGGAGCAGTGTTGTAAGGTAAAAGAGCTGCAGGAGGAGGTCTTCTACCTCTCCTCATGGCTTACAGTTACAGGATAGGTTCACTGTCCTTGTAGCAAATGGAGCATATCTGGCGGTTGAGCCTGCGTGACTTGTGACCATTAGGATACCGTGAGGAATGATCGTGAGTAGAAGACTCACTACAGTGAGGGACTAAGGCCCCATCTGCTGTTAAGACATGTTATCTAGGGAGGTTTACAGCTTGCCAGGGGTTCATATTTGGGATGTTGCAGAGAGGCTGGCAAAGCTTGTCTGGCCCTCTGACAACTACTACTCCCTGTTACTCTTCTGTGTGGGCCAGAGTTGATCTGGAAAATATCAAGCATGGGTACAGGGGCAATAGTTAAGGGCATGAAGACCAAGGTGGCCTTCTCCTTGATCCTGCTGATGAGGGAGAAGGGTCTGAGGAGGACTCAATGGATCCTGTGGGTTAATACCTGCTCAGTGGGTGGTGGCAGCAGACTTTTGTTTTTTTATGACCATGGGACATTCTTTAAAGGTCCAAAGCTGCTTGGAAGGATGGGATCCATTTGACTAAATGGGAAAAAAATATCTTCACCAGTAGGCTGGCCCTCTGGTATGGAGAGTTTTAAATTAGAAACACAGGGAGGAAATGACTTGTTAACAAACAAGCAAGAACAAGAAAGGACTTCTCAGTGATATGAAAGCTGAAGGCAGCTGTGGCCATGAGATGGTGGAGTTCAGGATCCTAAGAGAAGGGAGCAGAGCAAAAAGTAAGACCACAGCCCTGGACCTCAGGATGGCAGACTTCAACAACTTCAGAAATCCATTTGGAAAAATTCCATGGCATACAGCCACAGAGAGAAGATGAGTCCGGGAAAGCTGACTGATATTCAAGGATAAACTCCTCCAAACTCAAGAAAGGGCCATTTCTATGGGTAGAAAAATCTGCAAAAGTGTCAGCCTGTATGGATGAGCAGGGAGCTCCTGACTGAACTCGGATATAAAAAGGGAGTATACAAGAGCTAAAAGTAGGAGTAGGTGACACAAGAGGAGTATATAGTTTTTGTCAGACTTTGCAGGGATGGGATTAGGAAAACTAACCTGGAGTTGAATCTGGCAAGGGACATGAAGGGTAACAAGACAGGATTCTAGTACATAAACAGCAAAAGGAAGAATAGGGAAAGCATGAGCTGAGTACTGAATGGGGCAAGGGACCTGGTGACAACGGACATGGTACTAAATGCCATCTTTGCTTTACTGTTTACTATTAAAGCTGATCTTTAGGAATCAGCCCCCTGAGACCAAAAGGACAGTCAGGAACAAGGAAGACTTGTTTGGTGGTGGAGGACCAGGTTAGGGAGCACTTAAAGAAACTGTACACAACTAAATTCATGGTGTGTGATAGAGTGGACTAATTTCTCCTCTAATTTTATAGTACTCTATGCATCTGGACTATTGGTTTACTTTTGGATTACCAGGTGATTGGAGGGACTCAAGATCTCTTTCATCTAATGACTATTTGGTTACTAGTGTAAGATGGATTTTGAGACTCGCATTTCCTCCTGTAATGCATCTCTAATAATTACAATGAAAAAAAAAATCCAAAAGATTTTTTTGCAGCTGTGTATGTGATTTAATTACGTTAGTCATACAAAAGAGATTCATATTGTCATAGTAACTAAACCAAGATTCTTTTCTCCCTTTTATACTGCCACAGTATATTGTATAAATATAATATTTCATCTTGGAGAGGCATGTCTGAACTCTTCTCAAGACATTTTTGTCAGAACATATATTCTACGATTTGACATTCAGATCTAGCTCGTTATCTCACAGATGCTGCTTCTTGAGTTTATCTTTAAGCAAATGAATATGCTGTGGGTGTATAAAACCCTACTCATCTGTGCAGCGTTAAACATGAGCATAAAGATTCAGATCACTAGAGCACTTTACATTAGAAGTCAGGAATATGCTGGCATTAAGTACATGATGGACTTCTTCACCTGATTGAGGGCCTAAGTCTTTGCAAAGCTGGAGCCTTAATACTGGAGTTACAAACAAATCAACAGACCACCAGAAGATTTAAACTTACCATCAGTTTTCTGGGGAAACACCTTTGCTACAGAACAATACATTGATACTGCAGTGTGCTGCAATGTGCCTTTTATTTGAATACTTGATTTTTGTTCATCCTAAAGCTTATAAGGAATCACTCAGAAGTAACTCATTTTGCCAAGCGTTCCTTTATATTTACGTTGTACCTGGTTCAGGGAAAAAAAAAAAGTTATAAAAGCTGATTACAAACTTAGCAGACCATGTCTTGGATTTTGATTAGGTAGAAAATCAGTCATTAACCCAGGAAAATCAGTCATTTTCCTGCACAGCTGCTCAAACATGCTGGGGCATATACTATGGAAAAAAAAAAGGAGGTGTGTGTGTGGGAGGAACATTATCGCCATTGTAAAGCATTGATTAGAGTTTATTACAGAAATAATTACATTTAATCAATTCACAGTTAACAAGTGATTTCTTGGGGATTATTATTACCTAATTGTTATTAAAGATCTGACTACAGATGGCATATGCAATTCATTGCTTATTATTACTCTTACAAGCACAGATGGTAGAGTACAACCAGTAAGATGAGCAGACAGTGATCTTTTTTTTTTTTTTAATATAATAACAAATGAATGTGCTGAGTGATTTTTGTAGTTTTGCTAAAGTAGTACAAAACAGCTAATGGACTCACCTCTTCAGATCATTTTGTCTCAATAGCAATTCCTACAGATTGCATGTAGAAACATGCTGAAGACATTCCCCAATTACAGACTCAAAATGTTACAGACTCAAAATATTTGTGTTATGATGTTCTTTCCAACTTGCCCGAAACTACCCTTTGCATAAGAATCAGTTTAGCTTGAACTCTGTGAACTCTACTGGCAAAACTTCTAAGGCATCGAACTATCAATAACATTCACACAAAGAAGTTAGTGGAAGAACATTTTATGGCTTTTTATTAAAAATAGAGTGGTAGCTCTTTAAAAACCAGAAGAAATAAAAAACATACGTATGCAAAAACCAACAAAACAAAATCCTTTTAAACTAGCAAGAAACGATTGTTTCAGTGAAAGATCAAAAGTTTTTTCGGAAAGAGAAACACAGCATGCATTTGATACTTCAATACCTTCCTTTTTTGGGTCCTAAATGAGTGGGTGGGAGGATGCATGTGTAATTTTACTGACTGTTTAGTTAGATTAAATTGATCCTAAAAACAAGACAAGTGCTGTGATAAGTACAACTTAATTCTTTTGGCCAAGTCTATCCAGCAATTATCTTTTGGAATTATAATCCCTCTCCAAATCTCCATCTCTAGTAAGTAAGCCAAACATGTCATTCATGGCTGAATGGAATTATCAAAATATCTAAAAAGTTACACTCCTAAAACATAATTATAGTACTCCTGTGTGAGAGCTTTCACAGTCAGCAGTTGTACAAAGCTGGAACATGTTTTCACTATTCAGCATGGGTCATATTAAAAATGTATTGTTTGCTCTCCTTAAAAATATCCTGATTGCATCTCAGAAAAGGCAAACAAATTGCTAAGTGTTACTATTAATGGATTGTTATTGGAATGCTTCAGTTTTGAAATAGAATGAAAAATATATCTCATGAGAAGGACAGCAAACATTACATCATGGCAAGTATGGATAATACAAAAACAGAAAGAGAAAAAGCAGAAATTATTAAAAAATTATCAGCTGATAAATAGGTCAAACATGGGAATATGTAACTTTTTTTTTTTTTTCCAGAGACATGTCACAACAGCTATATGCCTAAATATGTAGCAAATAAAAGGAGTGAAGGTAGCTCTATTTATTATTAAAATACATGTATGTATGTCTTGATCTAAATCTGTAGAGTGTCTAACAGTTAAGCTGGTTACTAAAACCTCCAAGATAACATTCTCTACTTTCAGGCACTTCTAAGTCTGATTCAGCATACCAAGGCAACAACAATAAAAATTCGATCTGATCTTCTTAATAAAGTTTTTAATAATGAGGTAAAATTCTATCCTTATATATGGTATTCTTACAAGGTCAAATATGATTTAATTACCTTGTGTTATTGAATTACTCCTCAACAGCTGAACTGTGGTAACTGGCAAAGTGCACACCTTAGTAGAATCCATTTGGTAAGTAAAATCCATTAGCTTAAACCACTATGAAACAGTGCATAAGAAAATCACCATCAAGGAGTTGTGGTTGAACTAGTGGTTTGATCTAATGTGTTTCACTTTGCAATTGCAGGAGGCTAAAAGCATATACACAGGTCTTATCACAGCGTGGCAGAGAAGTAGTAGCTTGTTTAGCCACAATAACATGATTGCTTCCATTCTACCTCCATTTCCTTACACATTTTCCATTAACTTCAACAAAGGTCTGGTTCTGCCTGCCTTATGTTAAAAGGGTACTATATGGAGTAGGCATGGCAGAAAAGCACCCACAAGTAATTTATTTCCTCGTCAACTTACTTTAATTGAGTAAAATAATCTTGCCTTTAAGTCTCTGAAGAATACAGAAAATAGTATGGACTCTTTGGTGAGTTGAAAATGGCAGATATATCAGGTTCAAAGTGTAATAGATGATGATTTGATGTCTGGTTGGTGGTCAGCAACTAGCAGAGTACCTTAGAGTTGATACTGGGACCCTCACTGTTTAGCACAATGACCTGGATGACTTTGCAGTGTACACTCAGCAAATTTAAATCAGAGAGTATTACTAGTGGAACAAAGAGCAGGCCCTGATAAGCTGGAGCACTGGACCACTGAAAACCGTATGAAATTCAATCAGGAGAAGCATCAAGTTTTGCATATGAGGTGCAGTGCAGTGGAACTGTCTGGCAACCAAGTGATTGAGAAGTAGTCCTGCTGAAAAGGACAATGAACAGAATGTGAACCAATAGTTTACTTTCATCATGAATAAAGCAAATTACACGCTGATCATTGCCATGACTGATTTGACCCAGTGGCAATCCAGTTTGACTGTGAGTTTGGAGTCTGTTGGTCCCTCCAACCCATCATTTCTGGTGTGCTATAATTCTATGGCTTTTCGATAAGTCTAGCTGTAGGAACTGTGTACAATTCAGATAAATACTTTGGACTTAAACAGCCATTCAGTATTGGTAACACAACCTTTTTCAGTGCAGAAAGCCCATGGCAGCCAAACATGTCCAACACCAGGTGGTGGAACTAGAAGCGACTGGAGTAAACAATACATTCCATGGTCATGATTCAAATACAAGAATAACATTGTGTGTGTATATTTTTAAGAATTAAATATCAAAATTTAAAAAATAATTTAAAAAAATCCTCAAAGTCTTGTGAAGTCTTTATGTTATTTTATTTTATTTTATGTTATTTTATTTTATTTTATTTTATTTTATTTTATTTTATTTTACTCAACATTAAGCTCATTTTGTGATGACAAAACAAAGAAAGCAGGAAAGCAACCCTTCATGAGATTTTATGTTTTATGGAGTGTAAAGATATTCACTCTCTTTTCAGTATGGATTTCTTTGGATAGTAAAAATTCTTCCCTGGAGTTTCCAAGAAAAAGATGATAAATAATTGAACATAAAACACTTAAAAATCTCTCTTGCTTCCAAATAAGATGCAACTTTAGAAGAATTTTTAAATGCTATTTTGTTTTGGGCTGTAATTGCCTCAGTACAATATGCTTTTCTTGCACAGTTCCTATTCTTTAGATTTAACTAAATTGTGCAGTGTGGAGGAAACAATTCTGAGTTGGTATCATGTCTCTTTTAATAAGTTTTGTAAAGTGCTTTATTTTTAACTTTTTCTAGTCTTTGTCATTTAATCGCTTCCCCGCTTGGGGAACTGCCTACTCTTCTCTGCACCTCGTTCAGAGAAATGTTGCATTCATGTAAGAGCCAAAACCTGGCAATAATCACTGAGAATGATCATGGGTATGATACCAACCTGTGGGAAGCATTGATAGAGAAGGGAGAAAGTGGATCTTCATGCTTTTCTTCAACATACTCCCTGTGGTGTGTCATGTTACACTATTCTCCACTGCTGATGTGAGGAAGATTTATTGCTCAGATGCCATGGATCCCCGTGGCACGGATCAATTTCCTGTCTCTCATTTTCACTAATCAGTTCAATGTCAGGTACCACCACCTACCCCCTAGCCTCTCTGTGTCCTTCCACCAACCTATTTGAAGCCTGCGTACAAACATGTCCTCCCAAAACACAGAACAGGCAGAGGACATTGCATGCAATGACCATGGCTTTCAGAGACTGTGAATCAGAAGTGGTGCAACATCCCCACCTTTTCCTGAAACCACCAACCATCTGGACGATAGAATGAAACCAGTAAGTTTCTATAAATTTTTGGATAATGCTGCCCTTAGTCAAAACATCTGCCACAGAAAGCAATTGCTGAGCTAAACTTACAGGCAAAACTTCATTGCCATAATCTGGCAGTGAAAACTTCACTGGTGCCTCTGAGGAAAGTATTTTCATCTTCGGTGAGATCCTGCAAAGTATCTTTTTATTGTTACAGATGTCGTGGCTCAGGGACAAAACTAACCTTCATAAAAGTAATAAAGAAAATGTCGGCTTTTCAGAAAAACGTTTGTAAATTGTGAAGGACTAGAGACAAGCCAGTGTTTACTGGAAAGCAAGCGCTCTTTATCAGAGCTAAGATGTAAACATTTCAGTATTCAGATATGATTAGAAAGTAAGCCCATCTTTTACTGTGGTTCAAGTATTTCTGGAATAAATGCAATACAAGTGCAATACAAGATTTCAGCACTTCAGGGAGAAGTGACCAGAATCCTGTTGTAAGTTTTTGGGTCTCCAAACCTGGTATAGATTTATAACCATTAAAGGAAAAAAAAAAAAAAAAAAAAGGCAAACACAAAAGATCCCTTTGAAATACTTTCTCAAGAGTAGAAATAATGACCTGGATTCCTAGCACATGTACATGTGTAACAAGAAACAAAAGAAAGCGCATGTGTGTAGCTCCACAGGCAGGCATGGCAAGCAGTTTTATATGACTGCTCAGGATTTGTTTTCTTTTAATGAATTTGCTTCAGCTGTGCTTTTTCTCCCTTTGTATTCATTTTCAAAAAAAAAAAAAAAAAAGTAGGGGTTGTTATCATGCATCTTGGGCTTTAAGCTGCCAGAGTAAGTATTAGTGAAACTACTTGACACATGAGAGAGAATTTGTGCACTCCTTTAATCTGAGAACAGAAACAACACCATATGACTTGTCTGACCAGTCACAACTAATCAACACAACTAGAAAAACAAATATCAGACATTGCATAAATACAGAAAACTGTTCACAAGCAGTCTCAGCATTACTGTTGCATAACAAATACTTATGATCTGTTTGTACATTGATCATAACCATTAGAAAGAAGGAGGTTTAGGCTTGTGAGAAACATTGCTAGTTTCTTCCTGTTTTCTTTCATTTTCAGCATTTACACTTGGAGGAAAACTGACCCCTTCTTGAGATCTTCCCTATCTGCAAAGTAATAATTCTAAAATACTACGCTTTCCCTTTCATTTTGCTTATTTCCAATACTCCTTGCACTGAAGATCACCTAGCCCTAATCCTAGTCCAAATTTTCCTCAAGTTCTGTTTTTATCTACATAACTGTGTGTACACAGTGCATGTGAGTCAATATACTAGTCTTGGTGTGATGTCCAGAATTATAACAGAGCTGCAGCTTTGCTACAGTCTACATCAGGAATTCCCATTTGGAAAAAGTGGATGCTCCTAAGTATTCCAAAATCTGCATGATTATTTGAGTCTTTCCCCTGGAAGGGGAAAGGTGGGAATAGAAAAATAAGGAAGAGAACATCTGAAAAAGAACAACATAGGGAAACTTTTTTTTTTTTTAATGCTTTGCAGATTTTTTTCTTTTTTCTTTGTTGCACTTTGATTTGATTTTCTGTGTGGAAATTATGCTACTATACTGATTGTTCCTAAAATGGTCTCATTTGTTGAGTATTTACCTCATGCTTGGCATTAGTTGCTCCACTGGGGAAATCTACTAGAAAATTGTCTTCAGACATGTATTTTTTCTACTAAAGGAAGTCTAAAACTAACCCTTACAAACCGTATGCACACATAAATAAATAAAACTGGCCTTTTCTTGAGGTCTCCTTTCCTTTGAACCAGATATATCACCTATGGCTTGGGAACTGAGGACCTGCATGGTTGAAAGCAACAGGGAGAGACAGTCAGAAGGTCTAGGGACAGTCTCCCTCTGAGGGCTTTGCAGCATTAGAGATCACTGTTCAACAAAGAGAGACACTTGATATCTCCACCTTTCCTCAAGGTCTGTGTAAAGTATTTTTATAACACTCCTGACTCTCTTCCAAGACAGGGTGAAAATATTAAGACAAGAAGTCCTGTGGCTGTTGCTTTCTACACATGTAAGAGAGGTGCAATTGCTGATTCAGAGATGTTTGCAGTCCAGGGATCTGTCAGTACTCCATTATCATTAAACACATTTCATATGACTTGTCGGTAACAGCATGCTGAATTTCCCCTTCAGAAGTACTTCTCTCAGATTCTGCTTCTTTATACTCTCAAAGCAAGTCAGACAACTTGCGATTTCCTGTGTTTCTGGAGCAAGTAGTTACAGCTTCTCAGTATCTCCAGCAGATGAAGGAAACTGACAACCAGCTCATGAGGACCAAAAAGTCAGGAGATGGGAACCAGAATGAAAAAGCTGGCCTTTTAGTACTTTTGTCCATCACCTTATTTCTGTGAGGACATACGCCTAGACGCCTAAGTTTTCAGCAAGGAGTTCACTTAAGTATTTGGCTTTTACAAGGCTACTATATATGTCACCATCTAGACTAACTTTTCTTATCTGGTCACTTGGGATTCAAGGGATTCAAAATCTAGATGTTCCTGTGGGTGGGTTTCTTCATGTGCTTAATTCAGTAGACAAGCTCAGATAACGACTAAACAACTAATGAAAAACAGGTGCTTTGATTTGAAAGCAAGAATATTAATTGCCCACATTTTAAATAAAACACTGATTAAAGCACACATAAATAGAAAACTCTCTGGACAGAGAAAACTAAAACCCGTGTTTCCTATTTACAATAATCAGCAACCTATGGAGCAGATGAGAAAATAAAATCTACGATAAGCAGCCAAACCCATGAAGGTAATAAGGTGATCTGGTAGAAACCTTCAGTGAGGCATGAAGCTAAAGGTCTGATGCTATATTCACACTTGCGTATCTGGATCTGCTAACTGATTTAACTTAAAAAAAATACATGAAATACATGAAGACAAATTTATCTTGAATATTGCTATACTATCTGTTTTCTTCTAAAAATATTTTCATAGACCTTGAGACTTACCTAAAATATTTAAACTCTGGCAATTTTAATTTAGTAAGTACAAAATATATTGGATTTAGCTTGAGTGATTTGTGTAAAAAATTATTTTTAGTCACACATATGATATTGAATTCTGAAAAAAAAAAGGTATCAAAACTGCATTTTGAATAAAGTAAAGCATTTGCTTTTGAGATAACTAGTAAAGCTTTCTTAAATTTAAATAGAAGTTTGTTTCTAGTGTAAATCAACATACAAACAGTAATTTATCTTTTTCTAACTTTACTATATTGATTAGTATTTCCCTTGCCAGACCTGGTTCAAGATCTTTGCAGTTTCACCTGTTTTATAGTTTTCAATATAATAAAATATTTTGTTGGTCAATTCTATGTTGAAGATCTAAAAAAGTAAATTGAAATCATCTTAATCTCCCTGCCTGACCTGGGTCTACAATCTTAAAAGAGTAGAAAGCAGAAAAAGCATGGTCAGTATTAATATTGTACTCCCAGTGACCTAGGGTAAACACAGTTAAAAGATCAGACATACAAGAAGGTGCTATTTTTGCATACTCACTGTTCAGAGCAAAACCACACTTCAGCAGCCTTAAAGAAAGCATTCACAACATCTTTGAAATGCAAGCTTGAATCACAGAACACACTGTACGTTGAAAGACATCCATCTAAAGAACAATGAGTAGGCATTCTATTTCTGAAAAATATGGCCAAATAAATGACACCATAATACGTTTATTTGTAACATGTAACAACTAGTTCTAGGGATAATTGCTAAGTGCTTGTTTGCAAAAATGAATTTGCTGAATATATTTTGAAACTGGCTGTTAATGTCACTACATATGTGTCACCTATATAAAGCTGGTAATTGTGACCATGTTCACTTATCATTGGAAAAAAAAAAAAAGAAAGGCAAGTAAAAAAATAGAGCTATCTTTTATTCATTTGAATTTAAATGTTAAAAAATAATAATAATAAAAAAAAAGCTGACTATTCCTGTGATGAATTTAGTCCATTATTTTGGAGAACTTGGTTGCGCATTCAAAAACGTCTTGGATAAAACAAACAAACAAACAACAACAACAACAACAAGAAAAACGTGTAACACAAAGTACTAGGAAGGAGCAGTTTCCAATGTCTACCCACTTCTTCATTGCTAATACACATTACTGCAGTTGTAATTGATGTCCCTTCATACACCAGGCAGTTTTGCACTTCATTATGAAAGAAGGCATTGTTATCACTGAAAGCCAACATGCATTTTTTAAACACACCCAAACCTACCAAAAACACAAGGGATAACTTTCTAACATTAGTAAACCTCTCCCATGCATTATAATGCAGACAGTAGCAAAGAATGGGATCTCTAATAGCCAGAGATCAGTGAAAACACGCAAATCCACCCTCCCAGGAGTACCTAGGACCAATTTCCCCAAGGACACTAGGGAGTGTGTATTTAGGCTTCAGAAGAGAGGGGGAAAAAATACACTCACATTTTGAACTCCATTTTAAATAAATAACAACAAGAGATGTTATTCATGTCTTCGTCAAATAGACATTTGATAAAGTACAGTGTTGAGAAATTTGAGAAAGCAAGGAAGAAAGAGAATTCCCTTTTCCTCTCAGTCTCTTTTTCCACTCTCATTTCCATTGCTCCCTTCTGTCTTTCTGCATGACTGCTCTCTTCAGTTCTTGTCATTCCCTCCATACCTTTCTGGTTCAGTCATCCGCATTCCTAACCACCTAGATAGCGCTGACATTTATGTGGGCCTAACCACCATTGCCTGCAAGATAATGCCTAGAAAACTTATAGCAGCCCTCTGATTTGCAACCTAATTAGGTCCAAAAGAAAGATTTTGAGAACACCTGATAAGCTGCCATCTTTTATATTTACAGATGTGTCTAACTTAGTAGGTACCCACCTGCAGGCCTCACAACTCCCTATGGATTAACAGTGTTGCATTCTGCCACAGCCAGAAATGTTTAGTTCATATCTGTTAGGTATACTGCTTCATTTGCAGGTGCTGATCTGAGCCCTCTTTCAACCGTCATAAAGTCTTGGCAGTGAGCAGGATATGACCCTCTCCATCAGCCAGAAAGGAACTTCTCTCTATGGATGGCTCATAGGGCGCAGGAGCTGCCTACACATTTTTTTTTTTTTTCAGCTACAGAATAAGGACCTTGTCCACTAAATATAAATATAGTAAAACTGGCTTACTGTATGTATACAAGTTGCTCTACTGTTATCTCTTGATCTTTCTTTTCCTCCTGAGAATAGTTATACACCTTTATCTTGATATTTTCACTAATGCCAGTAGCCCAATATATATTTAATTTAATTTGTTAGTTTGAACTGTAGCAAGCCTAGGGCAGTATTAATATGCTGCATGTATTAATATATGCAGCACAATTCTGTGAAAAAAAAACAAAATATGCCACCTTTGATGAGGTTAGGTATTAGCAGTAATACCACCACTCTGTGAAAAAGAAGAATATCCTTTCACTTTGAATAGTTTTTAATGCCTATTTTCTTTTACATTCTAAAATAGAATAACAAAAATGAAAACTGTTATGGAATCATTCACTGAAAATAGCTAGTGTAATAACATGGAGATGAATTCAAGCTCCATAGCAGAATAAACAAACAAAATCCCCAGGAAGCTAGACTTGACAAACACTAGTAACTTTATTATCGTATTTATTATTAATATTAAAGCTTTCTCAATGTGTTATTACCTGAGCCATGGAATTCACAGTTTCATTAGAGAGGAAAACCGTGCAGCATAGCAAATTGTTTCTGACTCCCATGAAATCTTTGAAAATTCAAAATATTTTCCATTCCATGCCAGGATAAAAGCTATGACCTTTTGACAATTCTCATTTAGGAAACAACATACCACCTTCGAGAGCACTCTCACTCAGATGAAGGCACAAATCACTTCCCTTATTTGGGATGAGTTATCAGCTTTCAGCTTAAAGACTGACAAAACTGCTCTGAGCACCAGGCTGTGCAATGTTTGGGTGCGGGAAGCCAGTAGATGTGATCTCTCCTTTCCACTGCCACCCCCAGTTTGGGCTTTCTCATTAAAATATTTATGTACATGTAAACACATATTTATGCATTTAAATGTTGACCAGCTTTAAGAAGAAATATTGTAAAATGTTTCTTTGGGCCATGTGATCTGTTCTTTCACTAGGCTGCGTAAGGCAATGTTCGTTTGGGGGGATTTTTGCCACTGACTGTTGTAGAAGGCATTCTTCTTGCAGCAGTATGATTGTTAGTGTTGCATTCGTCTTTCTTACGCTGTTATCCTGAAAGTTTTCTAGCTAAGGCTCTTGTGCATAAACATTTAGACTCAATAAGCCAAAAGAAGAAATTATTTGCAAGGGGTAATGATAAGGAGTAGCAGTTCCCTGCTGAAGAGTGGATTCATTTAGAGGAGAATAAATCTATTCCGTTATGGAGGATTCTGAAAGTGATTATATTAGGTCACTGCACTCATGTTGTCCATCTGAACTGTTGTGTAATTACTATTTTCCAAAGTCTTTGTTCAAGTCTTAATGCAAGCATTGTAAGCAATAACAGAAATAAGCCTCACTCTTATCTAAACAAACCTATTTGGGATTCATGGCAATGAAGAAAAGGTATTGGAGACCTATCTTTACTTTTGTACTTGTTTCTTTCCCACTTTTTTACTACACTGAAATAAATGTTAACAGTGCAAGTGTGCAGGCAGCTTGCAACAACTAAGGTTATCAAATGTGGGGGCTAATCCAGGGAGCCCATGCAGAATCAGAGGGTGTTATGCTGGATGCTTCCACATATTTTAGGCTCAGAACAGGTAAAGGTAAAATCTTACAGAAGCAAACAGTTTCTGATTTAAACATTAATAAACAAATAAACACTAATAAACTCTATGTCACTTCTCAACTTGGTGCAATACCATTCTACCTAGACCTCTTTTTTTTTTTTTTCTCCTGTGAAAACACTTTGCTCCCCCATCTCCCTGCTCTTCTGTTTCTCAGTACCATATTTATAATATTTTTATATTCTGTGATGTTTGGGGATAGGTTTTTACTAAAGCAAATGTCCAAACATAGCTGTGTGATATGTTTAAAAATTCAGCGTGACATCTATTAATGGAACAGTAGTTAGGCAAATAAATCTTCCGTGAACTGAGATTAGAAAATTATACCTCAAAGTATTCACCCACCAAAACAGGCCATGAGGAAAAGAGAGTTATAGATTATTGTCTTGCTTTTATTTAATATTTTAATCAAGCTGGCTGGAATCCCATAATTAAACAAACAACTCACTCCCAAGTGATTTCTCAGAGTGAACAAGCCGCTAATATTACAGTGATATCTCATACCATCAGATTTTAGGGTAATGAAATGGTCACAGATTTTGCCTTCAGAAGAAGGGAGGGGAAAGGGTGGGAAGGGAAGGAAAGGGAAAGGAAGGGAAGGCCATGAAAAAGGGTCTTGGTTTCACAGTACAAATACCTTTCCATCTTTGGATGTAAGCTGATAACAATAAGAATTCAAGTCAATAAAGAAATGTCATTTTGAAAAAATGTTTTAAAATGGTTTCAGTTCCTCTTACTTCCCACATACATGAGTAACTGTGGGGTCATTTGAATTCTTAATATCCTTCAAAATTCTTTTTTATATATAATTTTTTCTTCCTTTTTTTTTTTTTAAATTAAGAACTGACATAGCTGTTTGTTTTTCAGTTAACAGCTAGCATCTGAGGTGAGCTAGAACGTAACAGTGTGTTGGATGGAAGATGTCACGCCACTGGGAATGACATGTTATATTGGACAACACTACAGCTACCTTATCTTCAGTGGAAATATAGAATATAGGAAGGGAAGCATTTTTTAGTTATAAGCCACATCTTCAGGTGGAATGATGGTTCCTGTACACCCAACATGCAATATGTCCTAAGATATCTGGAACACTACAGGGTTGATTTGGTCCAATCCATTTAACTGAAAACCTTTATCACAATGGCAGGAGTTCTACAGATGTATCCCCTTATTTCAAGATGGATTCTGGATAACTTTTCTTTCCTAATTCATAAATCTTCATATTTTTTTCCACTTGGGGATATAGTTTAGCAAGTTTATTGATTGATTGATTTTTGATTTTCTGGAGGTATGGCCTACATTTATATTACTTTGAGATTAACTACACAGTATTCTGGAAAATACCTTGTTTATTTACACAGTAAAAATACTTACTTTTTCAATTCCACCTATATTTGATGTTTCTCTCAATATGAATGTTAAGAAGTGCAGAAGAGTGATTTAGACAGGCATCTTAAGGAGAGCAGATTAATGTTTCTGAAAGGGAACTCTTGAGTTTAGAAATTTTTCTGTTTAGCAGCTCTGCTGGCCATGTGCCATGTTAAAACCCACACCACAAGAACTACACGCAAAGGGAATTAAATTACAGATCTATATCTACAAACAAAAAAAAATCACCTGCAGATACCTTGGATTCTCCAATTGCTACAAAGAGGCAATAAAACAGGTGAGTATGGCTTCTTCTTGTATGCCTCACTTATCACAGAATTAATTTGTACTAATTGCAGGCAATGGACAAGTCTCTCCCTATGTTTCCTATTTTTGTTCTTTGGTGCCATTTTCCAAGAAGGGAATAAACATTTGTAGAGATTTGGGGAAGGGGAAACTTGAGGAATTTTTGTTTCATTAGCAATCACAAGAACTCAGGAAAAAATATGACAATAATTCCTATTACATTGGTAAAGTACAATGTCTACCAGACCCATTTTACCAAAATAATCACTTTGCTTTATGTGATTCAAAAAGTTGCTCACAAAGTCCAGTTTAGTAATCAGGATAGAACTGAATGACAGGTTTCTGTAAATATCAGTAATATTAATGGCAGTATAATAATAAAAGGAAATTAATTAAAATATTCAAAACTGTGGTGAAATTAATCACATGGGTATGTTCAGAAGAACTCCTAAGCATGAAGAGTACAGACATGCTGAAAATGCACGAGGGCCCATCATTTGTTTACCATTACAGGTAGAATATCAATCCCATACTAAATGGAAAATTGTAAAAATTCACAATTTATTTTATTAATTTCATTCATTCCTGTTGCATAAAAAAGAGAAGGGAAGGGGATTGTTTTGAAGTCCTATCTGCTTTATTAAAACCTGTATTTTCATATCTCTTTGGGCCTGAAAGGTAGTCCTCAGGAGAATGTAGGTGTTACTGAGCCATCATTTATTTATTTACTTATTGGTTATCAAATATATATTTTTGAGCTAAAGAGTTTTTAAATATTTGAATTTATGAATCCAAGTCAAGCAAGTTAATTTTATCATTTAAAATAATAAATTAATAAAATTAGATCATTAAATTTATTTAACATTATAAATATTAATATTAGCATAACAATAGGATGAAATTAATAACTAATAAGCATTAGGTTTTTTTGAAAATTAGATTATTATTTATACAATTAATTCTCCATGAAGTCCATAAGAAATTTACTTTTCATCTTTACAACAGTTCAGGGCATATTGTTCTGACACAAACATTGCCTATATAGAAAACTGTACATACATGTGCATAGAAAATATATGTATATGCAATATTACGCATATATACATGCATATCTGTATACTTATTCATACACAGACATGATCTATTTTTGAGGATGGTTTTCATCAAATACTACTTTGTGGACTGGTAATATATGAAGAGACATTAGAATTCTGAAGAAAACATACTGACTGACTGCTAATTAGTAATTTTTCAAAAGATACAGATTTTCACACTTATACAAGAATTTTCATAAAGTAACTCTAAAAAAAAACAACATAATAATACTCAGTTTTCATCAAATACTACCTCGTGAAGTGGTAATATATGAAGACATTAGAATTATGAAGAAAAAGCACTGAGTGCCTTCTAATTAGTACTTTTTCAGAAGATACAGATCTTCACACTTATACAAGAATTTTCATGAAAGTTACACTTAAAAAAATGATAATACTCTGGGTTTCTGCATTTAGTGGGATATCTTTCAGGTACTTTACCACCCCTGTTCTGGAGTAGTCTGAGACACTTATCTAAGGGCCAGATTAATTTGGGATGAACTTTATTTAAATGAATACTGTAAATGCCATGAATTACTTCTTAAACCAAACAATTCTCCTGATCCTTTATTTTATAGTTGTTTGTTTTCTCTCTCTCTGTAGTAGCATTATGGTCTCTTTCTTTCTGCATTTCCCATCCACATAAATAAATTCTCATGTTCTTCTACACAAAATCTATCTTCCACAATATCTTGATGCAGTCTTTAAACTTTTTTTTTTCCCCCTAACTAATTCCCGTCATCTACATTCATTTTATCTCTGAATAAACAGAGTATAGTGCTACCAGCATTAACAGTTGTACTAGGTCTGGCTGGGATGGAGTTAGCTTTCTTCCTAGCAGCCCATATGCTGCTGTGCTTTGTCTTTGGGGCTAAAACAGTGTTGGTAACACCAAAGTTTTGGCCATAGCTGAACAGTGCTTGCACAGCTGCAAGGCTTTTTCTCTTCCCCCACCTATCTAAAAGTGAGTAGGCTAGGGCTAGGCAACAGGATGGGAGAGGATACACCTGGATGGTGGACCTAAACTGGCCACAGGGATGTTCCATACCATGTGGCATTGTGCTCAGCAAGAAAAGCTCAGGGAAAGGAGGAGGAAGGGGAGACATTTGTGGTGATGGTATTTGTCTTCCCAAGCATCTTTGATGTGTGCCAAGGCCTTGCTTTCCAGGGAGAGGCTTTTGATGGGCAGGAGTGAATTAATTCCTTCTTGTGCTTGGCTTGTGGGCACAGCTTTTGCTTTCCCTATCAAATTGTCACTGTCTCAATACACAAGTCTTCTTGTCATCCTTCTATTTTCTCCCTGTCATGTGGGAGAAGGGAGTGAGCAAGCGGCTGGGTGGGTGTGTGGCTGTTGGCTGGGGTCAACCCACCGCAAAACTATTTCCAGCTCTTTATATGGATTCTGAGGAAGTAGAAGTAAAGAACACAAGCATTTGAATCACCCTGTTCTTTATCTGCAAGACAAACTTCAAGACATATTTTGATCTGAGGGAAATAAAAAGTATGTATTTTCTCAAGTCGTATCTTATGATACAAAAAGACCACAAGCTTAGTTTGACATCTCTTTTCTGAAACACCTTACAATAAAAATGTGTATAGTTACATTGGTCTAATTTTTTTGCAGCTGATCCATGACTGAAACAGAGTTTATGACAACTGTGACTGTGGCACATCAAAGCTGGTTTTAAAGTTGGCAGTATGCATACACAGTTGCAGTCCAAATCAGGAGTAGGCTGAGGGCAGGTTAACCTCCTGTCTCTTTCACTGACACCCCTGGGCTCATGGGCAGAGTTGGCATCCTGCCCTGAAGTTCTCACCAGCACAGTTTGTCTCTCCCTGTACCTAAACTACTCAGTTTAAAACTGGTTGTGGAATATTTATGCATAGGCATTCCCTATTCAGCATCAAATATACCATTGCTAAAATAAGAATTAAAAAAATAGCAATGCTGACTCAAAGTAGACATGCTTAAAATGCTTCTCACATTAACAAAATGGTGTATTTAGATTCCGCAAAAGATAATGGAATTTTTCTTTTGATCTAAAAGGTAATGGCACATTGACTGACTTAGTGTTAATAATATGTATCCTCATAGTTAATAACTGACCACTGAGATGCAACAGAGAAAGTGGAACCTGTCACATAAACAAGACTAGATTTTGCCGTACATAGATGCCCAGTCACAAGACTCTCCTTTTCGAAAGTTAAAAAGATTTGGGAGGCCCTCAACTTGAACTCAGTCAGAGCTTGTCACCCGTTTGTTCTTTCATCACCAGCCCTTTCTTTCAGTTTTGCTGAAGAATTTTTGTTCTTATTGTCTGTGCATGCTGTACCTGTTCTCTTTGTGTGAATGAATTATACTCTCAGGAGGGGGGAATTAGGGATGTGCATTAAACTTTTCACATGTTGGTGTGGGGATTCTTTTGCTCAAGTCCCCAGTCTCATAACTAATCTTTGTTTCTTGAGTAAAAAGCATGTGTGATTCCCTCTTCAAACCTTTTCATTAGGCTCTTTGGCTCTGAGAATGAAATCTAGACTTGACTAACCTGACAGTTTGCTTAGGATCCCTCAGTCTGCCAAAAATGGTCAAATAAAGTTGATTGGTGAGTGGCTCTGAGATATATCATCTTGTTCTTTCTTTTAGCATTGCTCTGAACCTCATGGCACTCCTGAGAGAATCAACTCTTCCATTTGTTGTTATTTACTATGCTTTGGGATCCATGGCATTGTGAAAAATAAAGGAAGACATTAGTCTGTTTTTATAGATTATTATGCAGATCGAGAACTCTGAGGTCATTTAGAAAGCACAGATTTTTCTTTACCTTCCAGCGAACGTATCCAAACTGGATTTCATGTGTATGTTTATTTGACTTGTATTTCATTTGGCACAGTAACCATTATTCATCTGGAGGTTCTTTTCATCTTTTGTGAAACAAATGGACATTTAGTACCAGTATCAAAGATAAGATCAAATACACAGCTGGCATAAATCACCCTAACTCTACTGAGTTGCTCAATTACTACTGTCAAAGTTCAGAACTTAAACTCGTTGCCCGCTTCCTTCTGTACAATGTGAATAAAAACATAAAATAGCATATTTCCTTGTTGCTATTCCATGGAAGATGATATAGCTAACAACAATCCACTCTGAAGCAACTATGATCACTTTTTGACTGTGTCATGGAGTCTTCCATTATTGGTGTCTAGATACTACCATGGAAGAAAGATTGTTGGCCAGTGGTCTCTGCTGTATGAATCATCAGTTATCAGTGAAGATTAGATTAGATAACCCTATTAACTTTGATATGTTTAACTAGAAGTTGCTGTTAACCTGCCCACAAGCTACAGAAAGTAGAGTTAGAGTCACTGCAAACCATATCAATTTCTTGTTGTTAAAGATAAGCTTGGGGTCAATTTCTTTTAGCTATTTTGAACCAAAATACATCCTTCCCTCCTTCCCTTCCCCTCCCCCCCCTCATGTTTAAATGATCAACACTTGTAATATTTATATTCATACCTTATTTGCACATGCACACTGTAGTAATATCTTTAGGATCTCCAAAAGTTGGCAGTGACATGTATATAGAGAGTGTGTTTAAACCAGAAAAAAAAAAATCAGAAATACTTGATAGCTGTAAGTGTTGTTAAGGATATTATTAACTTCATAATTGCAACAGTCAGTGCTCATTGTGGGTTAACTGCCTGAACATTTACCCTTCTTTTTGGCAGCTCCTAATGAACCTTGCATTGCTCTGACTGGAGCATTTCTACCATGAGTAGCTAGTTTAAATGTAACTCCAGCACCTCTATGCTATGTTTCAATGACAGCACTGGCTGTACTACAGATGTGCATTAAACTTTATTCGATGGGTCCTCAGTGGCCCATTCATAACACTGAGGAGACAAATGAGCAGCTCATCACAACTTCTCTTCTGAAGAGGTTGTTTCTGTAGACAGAAAGTCACTTCTAGCAGAGTGAAAATACATAGTAGAAATAGATTATCTTCATTCCAGGTCCTATATGTCGTGATCCTAACAGCTTTATATTCAAAGCCTTCTTAACAAAACCTCTAGGACACTGTAAAAACTACTACTCATGTTGTTTTCTCTTTCCATCAATAATTTCAGCCATTTGGAGTCACAGTACTGGAAGAGGCTCATCTGAGGTCCATGTATGCTCTACTTGATAGGGTGCTTTTCCTTGCCTATGTCTAGCTGCATTCATGCTGGCTGGGGTTCTGGCTTACTGCATTTCCATATTTTTGGTCCAGCTTGCTGTGCTAACTGTGTACAGAGCCCTAGCAACTGCAACCAACATAAACGCTTCTTATCTTCTTGCCTGATAGATTCAAAACTGGGTTAGCAGAATGACAGATCTATGTTCTTTACTAACAACTGTTGACTTGCTTTGAGCATGCATTGTAACCTTATGGGCAAAAAATGCTGTCTACAGGCTTTCAACAGCAACAAGTGGTCCTAATAGCACTAGCCACTTGAGGATGTTTGCAACAGACACTTTAATGTTGAATAAGGCACTAGTATTTGCTGCTTTCATTTAATTTTTCACGTCCCTTTATCCACCTCCAAAACAAGGCAGTGTGTCAAAACAGGCACAAGTTCTTAGGTTTTTGTGTGAAGAGTGCTGTGCTGCTTGAATGTGTCTTTTGTTTGGTTTTGTCCCCCCCCGTCCCTCCCTCCAGGCAGGCCAGCCTGGGAGAGATCACCATTTCAGCTTCTTCTCTTCTTAGCTGGGGTATTCAACGTTCTCTTTTGCTCTTGGTAGAGGGGTGGCTGTTGAAGTGGAGTAATATTTAAGAATGAAACTATGTTTTCCTCCCTCCAATTATGTTTGTGCCCATGATGTAAGCATGCTTCCTGTGAATCTCAAACATGTTTATTAAATGGAAGTAGATGTTTTGATACCTCAAACCAAGCTTTTGGGGTTCAATTATGTGTATTTATTTGATACATCTGTTACTGCTAGCACTGGGAGTCTACATAATTCTTTTACAGACTGTCACCTCTATGTAATCTGCGTAAGCCCTGTCAGGAATGCTGACCTTGTGCTGCCCTCGTGCATTTGTGTCTGGCCAGGTCCATGGTGACCCTTTACCTCAACATGAAGAGAAATGGAGTGGTAAGAGAATCTACAACATTTTCATCCTACTTACAAGTGGCCACAAATAAGAAGATGAATTTATTTAAGTAGGACAATTTTTTTTTCCTAAGATGGAGCAAGGCATTTTTTGGTACTCATGCCAGGAAACTGCATGGAGAGTTTCATGGCCAAATTCTTTGAGCTGCACTGCTTTCAGATTCCTTCCTAATTATTGTGATGTCAGGAATGGCAAATCCAAAAGGTCACTTACATAGTCCTGGAAGCAATGCTTTCTCCCTGTCTGTCTTTCCCTGAGAAATTACAGTGAGATGATCGTGGTTCTATTCATATCTTTGCATCTCGTTTGAATACACTGAATACTTGATCCTCATTTACTGAGTGGTCCAATCACCGTAAATTAAAATAGACCAGAAACAAATGAACTAACACACTAATTATGAAAACAAAACCAAAAGTCAAAATGAACATCCCAAACAGTATCCTTGACAACTGGCAGAATATTCAGAAGTTTAATTCAGCGTCCTGCTATCTGCCCGTGGTAGGCCCCAGGAATGCAGAACCCTCTATTTTCTGTGCTCCCTTCCAGCACCAAATATGCTTCTCTGCTTCAGACAAAGCTATCTTGGAGCATCTTGCAAACCTATTAACACTTGAGGAGGTCTGCAGAGGACTGTAACACAAGGTTTCTGAAAACTGTCTGAAAATGATTTTATGAAAAATTTGGCCAAGAGTGTCAAAATGGTTACTGCCTTTGTAGCTAGAGATGTCAAAGAAAATTCATATCTGAACATGAATGTTGTTTTTGTGTTTTCAGGTATTCTGGTATTCTGATATAACAAGAATAAGGGGGGGGGGGGAGGAGGAGAGGGAAAAAATGCAGTTTTTACTGTATCTTTCCCATGCATTTCCTCATTTTGTGAAAAAAGACTGTACCCTTGGGCTCCTTGGCTTGAACGGAGTCTGCTCTGAATGTATGTCTACACTGTTGTAGAAATACCTAAGGAAGCTACAAGATGGCTTGCTCAGGTAGTGTCACTGGTCTAGCATAAGCACACAGGAACTTTATCTCCCGGGATGAGTTCAGATTCATCAACACAATGGTTTGGCACTGTTTTCCCTTCATTGCACCTCCCTGTGCTCCAGAACCCTGGAGAAGAGCCTGAAGATGGTGCCACATGGCATGACTTGATGGTCCCATAGCAGGGCTGTATGGCTATGGGCACAAGACACCACACTGCCTCTCCCTGCACAGCCTCGTCAGGGATAGCGACCTCAGATCCTGCCCTTATGAACAGCTATGCTGCTTCAGGACCCAGAGTGTCCAGCCTGTGTGAAGCTGTACCTGAGATAACCAGCCCTGCTGGGGCAGAAGTGGCCCCATCTGTGACAGAGATGGCGAGAGTGAGCTTCTCATGGGCAGCTGAGAGAGGATAGACCACGTGTGGGTGCTCTGGGACGCCCGGCAAGCCTCACAAGCTGCTGACTGTTGGTCGTGCTTGGCTGCAGGGTGCTGTACAGGAAAGTAAGAGATGTGGGTCTGAGTCATTTCAAGCAGAGGAGAGGATGGAGAAAGTGTCTCCCATATGCTGGACCACTCTTAGACTTATAAGCTGTTGTGTGGGAAAGAGAGAGCACAACAACTTTTTATGGCTTTACAAGAAAAGTGGTCTGACTCATACACCTTAGAGGAAGAGTGGTGCATTACTGATGCTTGCAGAGCAAGGATTTTAGGGCTTCCTTCTAGCCTCGGTAATTCTCTGTCTCTCCTTGGCAGCCACACACAGGGAAAGCTGGCAGCTCTGGATCGTAGCTGTGAAGGGTGCTTGCCACTTCAGGTGATGCACAACATGTCCAGGTACCCAGACAGTGGCCTGGATGCCAGCTGGGCATTCATTGAATGTGGCATTTTGTCCCTGGCTTCCTCCTACTTTTTCCATCAGGTTTCAGGGGAAGAAGAAAATTTCAAGCAGTATGGCTCATGCAGTGCTTCCTAACAATTGCCTGTGCTTGAAAGTTGCTGCTCACCCATACTGTGAAGAAGTGAGCCTTTCTCCTCATCCTTCTAGGCTCAAGTGCACCTAAGGATGGGCAATGCAGCCTGAGGCAAAGGTTTCTGGCCATTAAGGCCTTCACCACCCCGGCTGCACTGGGAAATTTCACCATACAAAAACTTCTGTACACAAAAATTTCACAAACAACAAAAAAATTATTTTGTACATGCATATTCTGCTTAATATTGTGGATAATTTTTTTCACTCTGTCCTAGTTTGTTTTTCTGTTTTTCTTTTACTTTCCATTCCCTCCTTCCCCCTCTTCCCCCCTTTTTTTTAAAGTGCACTAAAATAGCTAAAATAGCTCACACATTGTTTTGGAACTTGTAGTACTTCTGTTATGCTGTAACATGACTTTAAAAAAGGAAGCTTGATTGGTCCAGGCCTTCATGGAGCTGGAAAATAAGGACCTGTGCAGTGCAGCATACAAAAGAGATCCAGGCTTAGTCTCGTAAAGAAAAACATCTAAACATTTATGTGATTACTAGGAACAGCATATTCTCCTGCACCCATGTGCCTCTGGATGCATTCCAAGATATTAATAGCTGTAGTGGCAGGGCTGTACATTATATTGTTATTTCCTCCTTGGAGAGAACAGAATGTTAGACTGTGAGAATATGACATGGAAACTATGCGAGTTGGCTGCCCTGTTCTACTTTATTTACTCCTTCCTAGATCTTTCTGACTTTGGGGCTTTTGCAATCACTTTAAAAGGGATTCGCTTTTTGCCCAGGAAGAGGAACACTGTAATTTCCACTCTGGATCAGTTTGTGGACATTAGTTCAGGCTTCTGTCTCATTCTGTCAGAAGCACAACAGACCCGAGGAGTCAATAATGTGTTAGACAAAGGCTAAATCTTAAATTTACTTTTGTTTAAGTTACAATGCTGATCGGTATATGTCAGTAGGTATAGATATTGATAAGATTCATTATTTTTCGTCTTACTGTTACAGAAATAGACGTTATACATTCAGATAAATGTTGTCCTTTCATTTCGCTGTCTATACCATTGAACTAGTCAGCAACACCATGCCTTCCATTGGTTTGATCTAGGATTCAGCTACAAGCAGGTCAAATACTACCAACAGACAGGCCTAAGAAGCTAAGAGGAAAGCAATGATTCAGTTTTTTATTACTCCTAGAGCACGGGCTGGTTGCTTTCTGAAAATCTCTTGTTCCACAGTTAAATGGGAACCCAGGTGCCTCTTAAACTGCCCTAGTCTGTACTGTGCCTAGTCGCATTTTCTAAGATTGGGGTTTTCAAAGATGTGGGCTTCTCATTGCTGTGATGAGAAGCAAGCTAGTAGGGCTGCTGAAACTGGCAGCTCCCTCTTTTCTGCATCTTCTTCCCTCCCTCTCCCACCTGCTCCTGCTCTTTGCACCACATTAGCTCCTGTGCTGAAACAACTATTCACGAAGTGGCATGGAAAGTCAGACCAGGGAATTGATCCAGACTGAAACTAACTGTGTTTTAAGCACTCAAGCCCGTTTCCCACTGCTGTTCACCATAGAATTGTAAACTCACAAAATATCCTGAGTTGGAAGGTACACACAAGAATCATCAAGTCCAACTTGTGAATCTGCAGAGAACCATTGAAAAATAAGACCGGGTGTCTGAAAAGGTTGTTCTTGAACCCTGGCAGGTTCAGTGCCATGACCACTTCCTCCACACAGTGTGGAGGTGAGGAGGCAGAAAAAAGGCAGAATCTGCAGATCAAGACAGCGATGCCTGTTAAATGTTGAAATAATACTGCATTTCAGGGGACATGTAGTCATTAATCTAGATGGTACCTTTCCCTTCTACATGCAGTGTTATCTGTGTTAGTTGCCACATACGGCTTCTCACACCATCTGGCAGAAGCTCTCTTGCACAGAGGAATCTTGCTACAGATAAATTCAAATTGTGTATCTCACCCAGCAGAAAGTCTAAGGCACCAAACCTGACGCAGTTGTGCTCACGCTACTTGTTGGACGTGGTGCTTTGCATAACCTAACCCCAGAGCTGTGGCTGCTTTTTTTTTTTCAGAGAGAATGAGATGACTTGCTCCAGAAGAATGAACGGTATTTACTCAGTGCGGGTAATAAGGCTTGTGATCTGGGCAAGTTGAGTTACTTGGTAGTACAGATGTTGGCTACAGGCACTTCCGTGTTTGGTGTGTTTAAAGAGAAGGTCCATGATGTGGGCTTCTCTGTTTGAAAACTGGTTATTTCCCAGATTTTTGAAAGTGATATCTACATGTACACAAATTGCCCAACCTTCTTTGCTGGGTCAGTCAATGTAAAGAAGTAAACATATAACTTGGGCATTGATCACTGAAGATTTCCTTTGCAGAGCTGCTGAGGTCCTTACCTGCCTACGGTGCCTGTACAGGGACTGCAGGTGCTTATTCTTGCGCTCACCTCCTACAGGCTCACCTCCTATCCTTTTTCCATCTGACCTCTCCTAATTCTACACCTAAAAGCCTAGTACCAATCGCTTAAGATAGTCTCAGTGAATCTGGAGGTAAGATACTTTTGTCTTAGATATAAAAGATACTAATTTTCTGTGCATAGCAGAAAGTACTACAAATACTAAGCTTCCACTTTCCAAAAGCAATCGAGTTTTTTATTATTATTTCATTTACTCACAGTGTGAAATCATCCTGAGAGTCCTACTCATGATTTATTTGATAAAACAGTGCTTCTGTTTCCTTGTAATTTTGTTCCACTATAAACACTGTATTTTTCTGCTTGAATGAGAGTTGGGCCCAGCTACGCAATTGGATCTGAATTCTCTGATAAAGTTTCTCTTCGGGATCCTGCTTCAAATTTCTTTGCAGAGACGTGTCAGAGCTGAGAAGCTGAGTTTTCCATTGTTGCTGGAAAGAAAGATTCAGAAGCCTGGTACCACAGGGTAGTTTTGAAAATAGCAACAGATGTGCAGGTTTAACACCATATTAGGTCTGTCTCGGGGTGTCAGGGGCTACAGAGCTGACGTGCACACCCTTGCCAGGGCAGCACAGAGCAGAGCAGCAGGGGCCTCCCTGGTGCTGAAGCTTTCCAAAACATGCTGACAAAGGTGCCCATTGAGAAGATTAACCTCCGACGGCCACACTTTCATCGTAGCTATGAAAGGAACTTCATTTCCTCCTACATCTAGTATGTAGGCATCAAGATTTGTGAAATGCCGCTACAAGATCTAAAGTTTTGCATGGCATTGTGGAATAAGGCTCGTTGCCCTTTTTGCTTTCTTCCACCTTACTCATTGAACACAGCTATGAAAAGAAGAACGGATATATATATAGGACAGAAAAAATGACAAAATGACAAGTTCAGATTTTTAGTTTGTTTGTTTTGAAGTCTTTTGGGATTTTTTTTTTTCATTTTGAGTGTTGAACTCCAAATACGTCAATATTTTTTGATGCTATTGTTATTATATAACATCTGATTACTCTGTGAGTTTGCCATGGTACCTTCCAGAAAATAAATAAAGACACAATGTCTCAGCCTTACACAGTGAGCTCATCAGGAAGTTACTTGTGGAACAGCAGCTGCAGCGAGTATTAATCTAGAGAATTGATAAGGAAATAGGATGGACTAACTCACTTTCCTGGAGTGCTTATCTGTCATTTGGGCTTATGCAAAATATTCTAATAATGTGCAGACCCTGGTAGCCTGAAGCTGTCACTGGTGTATCGGAGGAACCAGGGTTTGCATAACAACGGGGGGTGTGTGTGTGTGTGTGTGCTGTATCCTTGCTATGTTTCCTCCTCTTCTCTTGTTCCCAGCCCTCCCTGTGTCTGGAATGTAAACTCTAAACCACTGGACAAGGCAGCTAGTGAACTCGCATGAGGCAGCCAGCAGGTGGGCAGCAAGTGGTCAGGGCAGCAGTACGTCTTAACTCCATACTTCAGAGCATGCACAAGCCGTACTGGAAGACCACGGTGCAGACGTTCGGCTAGATGAAGACTGAACATGTAATCTAGTACCTGAGCATCACTCAAGTTTCCTGGAGAGGATCTGGTCCTGGGTACTTAAAAAAGTTACTGTTTAGTCAAGATAGACCTCAGCTGACAAGGTGTTTCTTTTTCATATAATCTGAGTGCTCATTAAAGGCTCTTTGATGATGGTGTTGATGGCTGAAGTGGCCTTCATCTGTACAATTCATGCATACAAATTCACCACATAGCCCTGTTTGACCCTGGAGGGTCTTTTTAAGGGGAGCAGGGTAATACAAATCCAGTGACCATTCTGCTCGTTTGCAGAAGTGTGTTTATAAAATTAGATGAAATGTCTTGTCTGTAATTACTTTTTTATTAAAAAGAATTCAGAAGCAGCTAAATGGGAAGAAGCCAAAAAAACATATGGAGAAAATAATATCGAAAAAGCCTGGGATGTGCTAGAAAACCAGCAGTCAAATAGGAACAATAACAAAAAAAATCGATAGGAAAAAAAAAAAAAAGGTTTATACTGAATCCAATTAAGTTTGCATTGATTATAGAGAGGAAAATAAAACCAATTTTGACTCATCTCTCTAATACTTAACCCTGAGAATGGTGTCCTTATTTAAAACATTCTCGATATGAGTTTCCATGATTTGCAGCTTTCTCCTCTGAGAATGTGCCATGCAGCACATTTATCATTTATGTCAGAATTAAATACAAACAAGCAGAGAAGCCACTTAAAAAAAAATTAGTTCTAAGAGGTAAAACTATCAAAAGAACAATCAAATAACTGAAAGAATAATTAGCAATAATGAATATAAAAAATCACTTTTTCAGGCCCGTTTCAAGTCTCTTTCATGTTTGGCCATATGTCAGAGTGGGGCTATGGAAGCATGAAAAAAGAGAAACACGTTTCTTCACAGCAGAGTGGAACTTAAATTCAGACCACACCTAGGGTCTACCCAAAAGCCCAGTTAAAATTCCTTAGGGTAGACACTAACACTTGGTGAGCAAATGCATTTTTATTTATTCACCTAACTCCTACTTTGATACCTGATATCTCCAGGTGATCAAATTGTTCTAACTGCTGTAACCCATTTTACGTCAAGAACAACGTCTGTGTGCAAACCTGGATCAGACAAGTGAAAAAAAGTAGAAAATGAGGTAGTGTTCAAATATTTTTAGAAACTGGAGCTCCAAATTTCATAAGCAACATAATTAAAAACAATTTATAAGATAAAAACAAGCCACTGGCATAATGAAAACATCTCTTCTTTCTTTGATATTATTTTATAGATTTTGAAGTTTCATTTACTTTACTGTCAAAGTCAGGATGATTTTAGAATTAGAAGTAAAAAATCAGAAATAATGAGTAAATTTAGAAGATATGATGGTACATCTCTCTACAATTTGGGGAGAGAGAGCACTGAGAATGCTGCCCTTTTGTTTCCCAATAACTGAGAAGTATCTATTCACGAAATATTTTGACTAACTTGCTTGGGCTGGGATTAGCCTCTCCTCACATCTAATATCTAAAAATTCAGTATCTAATCTAATCCAGTTGACCAATCTCATTTTGATGTGGCCAGAAAACATTGGATGTCTAAGGCAGGTATCTAAAGAGGTAAAATTAATTTATTTCCAACTGTGCTTGCCTCCCAGCCAATGCATAGTTCCTCATCTAAGTGTTAGGCAGTTAAGTGAGAGGAATTATACTTGACATCAAGATCCATGAAGGTATCTGTTGATTTCAGTGGGAATATATTGAAAGCTGGCTTTAAAATGCTATAGTTTGTACATACAGTAGTTTTGGTCACTGTGATGAAACATGCAAATCATGAAAATTTCTTGCAAGATGCACCTGTGAAATATTCTTTCTTTCTGGTTTCTCTCTCTCTCCCTCTTGCTCTAATCCTGTCACCACAGTAAGATCTCAACATGATAACATGATATATAAAATGCATTATGAAGTGGAAAATAAGCAGCCAACCTCTGCAACAACAAGGAAAGACAGTAGGAAATCAACTTCATTTTCAATACAAAATAATTATTTGGGCATAAGGAAAACACGCTTTTTAGAAGGGTGGAACAGTGGAAAGGGAAATTGGAGTTGTAGCAGAATTTCTTTTACTGGCAGTATGTGACAGCAGGTCACCTCATTTGTCAGTGATCATCTACAGATAGCAAATCCTACTGGTCTTGACTCAGTACAGGAAAAGAGGATCAGTCTTGCTGACCTCCAACCTCATACTTTACAACACTGTGAAAAGCCTTATCGCCTTTTCCCTTGCATTTGGAACATCGCTGAGTTTGCACTGGACATGTATGCCAAGGTCCAGCTGTGTTTTGTAATTGCTGATGGAGAATATTGTTCCCATCTGCCAAGACTTGAGCAGGGCTGTGCATGAACTGAGGTGTTACTCAATGTATTTGGGAAACTTTAAGCTGAAATATTGAAGTGGAATTTAGCAAAATTCAAGCAGCTGAGCAGGATCACAGCTTTGGACTTGGGTGCCCGTGTGTTCTGTGTAAGTCCCATTTTTGTTAAGTCCTTTTGCCCCTGCCTGTATTGTGGAATGTGAAAGTGCCTGCCAGCTTCTGCATCCCTGAAACTGAATCTGGGCACATACCATCTGCTTTTCCTGCCTAGGCTATGGTCTTCAGCCAAAGAATATTCAGGCACAGAAGAAAGATAGTGACAGAAAGTTTCAACAATTTCCCTAAATGAATGAGGGTTAGGACTAGATGAAGGAGGGTGCCACTGAGGGGACACAGCACAGCATAAGTGACCCCTCAGGCCATACCCATAGAGCCAATATATTAATTTAGTGTGGTACTCTATTTCCTGCACAAGCCAGAAGAGGATGTCAAGGGAGGGGTATTCTGCCCTTCAATGTAGATATGGCCTCTCTGAATCTGGCCCAGGCAGCTTCCCAAAATTAAACGCGCAGATAAGTATAGCTTCTGAGGAGAAGAAACGTTTTAATCCATTTCCATTAAATAAAAAGGTGTTATGGGTAAGTAGCTGGTAAGCTTTGCTGCCAGTGAATTCATACATCTACTTTATGACCATCAATTGTTGTCAGAAATATGTGCTGGTCTGGAAGCCCTTTTTACAAATTGACAGTGACTGGCCAGGCTGAAAGCAGGTGTATCCATTTAAATCTGTTCTGACCTTTGGTTCATGGCATATGCTCATGTCATGTCACATTACCTCATCATATCACAAAAGCTAAATGTCACACAGTGTCACAACTTGACCTAAGATGGCTCATCAGCCTCACCGTTTTCAGATTAGGTATCGCATGACAAGTGCACAAAAAATACAGCTCATGAGTTATTTTAGCAGATAGCATTCATGTAAGAATTTGACGGTAATATTCATGCACGTGAGCAGATATAGCACAATTTATTTGGAACCTCTCTGGGGCTTGTTTACTGATCACTGTTTTCCTAAATTCTACTTCTTAAGACTCTCTGAATTATCATCATGCTTGAGGTGAAAGAGCATGGCTCCTGAGGGCAGCTGGCTGATAAAACTGTCTTTGCCTGTATGGCTGTGGAATTTCTCTGCCCATGCTCCTAGCTTTCTATTAGCGTATGAGTCAAAGCCTGTCAATGTAATCAAGCATGTGTCTGTTTGTAAAGCTTACGTCTTCTGAGTGGGAAACTGAAGCAATCCCTCGTGACTTAAGGGACCAGACACAGAAGGCCAAGAATGAATGACCATGGAGTTTTACTGCCCCAGGATATAATTTGTTTAGATAAATCACTAGCAAAAAACTGCAAGTGATATACAGGTTTGGAGAAATTATCAACAGTTCACAGAAAGATCACAGACTGGAAAAGAAGTCAAGCAAATGGACCGTTCATCATGTAAACTGATTAAGTAATCTCTCCAGGCCTATTCAGCCCACAGGTCCTTTGGTAAGAACTACAGACAATCATAAGAGTAAAGGTTTAAATTGTAAGGGAAGGTAAGTTGCATGTAGCTGCAAAAATGACACCTGGTGGCCCTTTGGGAGAGTGGCTATCATGCTTTCTTGGGGAGGCGGGAAGAAAGCTGTTTTCAGAAGATCTTTATGGTCGGGCAGACACAGTCAACATGGGTTTATGAAAGGCAGGTCCTGACTGAATCTCCTTCTAAGAGACGATGCCCTTCTTAGTGGACAAGGGAAAGACTATGGGTGTTTTTAACTTGGACTTTAGCAAGCCATTTGATACTGCTTCCCATGGCCTTCTCCTGGAGAAACTGGCTGCTCATTACTTGGACAGATGTAGTGCTTCCTGGTCAAAAAAAACCTGTCTGGATGGCTGAGCCCAAAGGGTTGTTGTGAATGTAGTTCAATCTGGTTGGCAGCCAGTCAAAAGCGGTGTTCCCCAGGGCTCAGTACCAGGGCCAGTTCTGTTTAACATCTTTATCAGTGATACCAATGAGGGGAATGAGTGCACCCTCAGTAAGTCTGCAGATGACACCATGTTAGATGAGATCTGCTTGAGGGTAGGAGGGCCCTGTAGAGGGATCTGGATAGGCTGGATTGATGGGCCGTGTCCTATCACATGATATTCAATAAGGATAAATGCCGGGTGCTACACTTGGGTTGCAACAACCCAATGCAGTGATAAAAAGCACAGGGAAGAGTGGTTGGAAAGCTGCCCAACAGAAAAGGATCTGGGGGTACTGGTCGACAGCCAGCTGAATGTGTGCCAGCAGTGTGCCCAGGTGGCCAAGAAGGCCAACGGCATCCTGGCCTGCATCACAAATGGTGTGGCCAGCAGGACTGGGGAATTTATTGTCCCACTGTACTCAGCACTTGTGAGACTGCATCTCAAGTACTGTGTTCAGATTTGGGCCCATCTCTACAAGGATGACATTGAGTTGCTGGAATGTGTTCAGAGAAGAGCAACAAAGCTGGTGAATGGACTGGAAAACAATACTTACGAGAAGCAAGTGAGGAAAATGAGGTTGTTTAATCTTGAAAAGAGGGGACTGAGGGAGACTTCATCACTCCCTACAAATGCCTGAAAGGAGGCTGTAGCAAGGAGGGTGTTACTCTCTTTCTTCAGGTGGCAAGCAATAGGATGTGAGGCATTGGCCTCAGGTTGCTCCAGGGGAGGTTTAGACTGGATGTCAGGAAGAATTTCTTCATAGAAAAGGTAGTTAGGCATTGGAATAGGCAGCCCAGCAAGGTGGCGGAATTGCCATCCCTGGAAGTATTTGAGAGATGTGTGGATGTGGCACTTAGGGACATGGTCTAGCAGTGGACTTGTAGTGTTAGGTGAATGGTTGGGCTTGATGATCTTAAAGATTTTTTCCAAACCAAATGACCCTGTGATTCTAAGTTGGGTAGATCTGCAAGTAAAAGGTTTCAAAGAAAATGCTTCTCATTGTTCTTCTAGATACATTTTTTTCCTTCTTAGTATAGGCAGATGCAATTCCAGTGAGTGTGGTTTTATCAGGCCACACGGCAGAAGCATCTTAACCTGCTTCTTTTCTCCTCCTTCCGCTCCACAGTGGTCATGTAGGTAGGGAAAGAAGGAACTTGCAGAGCTCTGCCATGCCATGCTGCATGCTGGGACACTCTTTTCTGATCCCTGCTACACATACCCCTTGCCTACTTTTTCATGCATGTGATGGGGAACTAGGGACTTATGACTTAGTGGGGAGTCTTAAGCTGCTTGCATGCAGCTTGCATGTTTTTAGTCTGAGTGCCATGTGGCATTTGGCAGCAAGGTGCCAAGGAGAAGTAGGAATACAGTGGGAGATGGGATTTAAGAAGGCAATGAGGCTCCTGAGGTAACAGCCATAAGGACCAGCTCCACCGCATGCCAGAGCCTTGCATGTGAAATGCTGAGCACCCCCAAGCTCCTCTGTGATTAATAAAACCAAAAGGTTTTGAAAGTTTCCAAAGACTTCTTGAAGACATTTGGCTTCTTTCGAGACCAGATTCCCCTCATCACTCCCTCCTTCTGCCTCCTTCAAGTTGAAATACTTACTAGCTAAATCATTAACAGATTTAAGCATTTTAATAGGCTAAGTAATTATAGCCCATGGTCATAATAAATGATATACAGAGAAAATTTTTTTGATTAAGAAATGTTTTCCCACACCTGTATAGAAAATGACCTTCAATGTATAGGCCATATTTCTTGCTCACTCTGCCACCCTGGGGGCACCACTTCCCTTTATATATATATATATATATGAATGTTAATGATGTACTTATGATCACATGCCTACATCTGAACGAACCTCATTGCAGACTTTCCCCAAAGGGTTTAATTACACAGGTTTGTGCAGAATTACACCCAGTTGTAATCCTGGGGTCCGCTACTGTGGCTGGTGGTTAGTTTGAGTGTCTAGACTCCTGCCCAAGTGTGCACAAATAAATGTGATGCAAATTTCAAAAGAAAAGCTTCGTTAATGTGACTGCAGATTGAACCTCTCAAACAGCAATGACCAGAACAAAGGATGTGTACATCCTACAGAATGTGTACATGCTACAGAATAGCTGAACGTAGTTCTGAGCTATCCCTTCCATGTGGGAAGAAAAGATGGTCTCAGTTAGACCTTTTCATTACATATATTTAAATGTAAATGTATGTATTTTTTTTTTCAATCACAGACATTTTAAAAAATAGCCAATTCAAAAGGGAGCCCTTCCCTGATATACTCATATTAAAGGTCTGGGTCAAAGTCTGACATCTGCTACCCTGGTATAAATCTAGAGATGATACCTGGATTCCAGTGGAATAGCTCTGGATTTATACTGATGCCAATGAGAGCTCATTTGGCCTTCTAAATATGTAATTGTTCTTAGAGCAAAAAAATCTATTAATCCTTCACAGCAGTCACCAATTGTGGCATTTTAACAATAACAGCCAGCATGATTGAGTGTTTTCAGTGCTTACTGACAGATGGTCATTGTGTTACAAAACAGCCTCCAGTAAATAATGACCAAATCCACATGAGAGATGGAAAATAGTTCTCTATTGTACAATCCTTTCTTTTTTTTTTCTTTTTTTCTGCACGTAATGAAGTAGAAATATGTCTTCAACTCCATTTTATACTGATGCTAAAAGGCCAAAACTTCCATTTGAATGGGAAGTGATAAGAAAATGAAAGCAGAAAGGTTCCAAGATGCTTTTATTTGTTTGCGTGCCTATTTGTTTGCATCTAACAAACCATCGGGACTTTGTGGTTAATATTCTTCTAGCCTTATTTCATAGTATACTGTTCCCTTAGGGCACTAATGGAGCTTCTTTTTAAAGATTGCAAGTAATCTAGAGGTGAAGATACATCTTAATAGCTAGAACTTGATTGGGCTAAAACTCTGCATCTTCTTAACATGATGAGTGTGAGAGTGCACAGAGGTCTGTGTGGCTAGAAAAGAGATTTCATTCTAACCACACGGCTTAGGATCATGACGTGTTGCATTAACATTCACAGAGCTGTGAAATTACTAATGTTTGCTGCAGGAACTATGTCTGTTATATTGAAAAAGAATCTGTGCCAAGCGTGTTCAATAGATGCCTCAAAAATATTTGCAGTGGATGCTTTATTGTTACACTAGGAAATAGCATAGTCGAAGTTACACTAGGAAATAGCATAGTCGAAGTAGGAGTGCTTCTACCTGAAAAGGAGATTGGATACAAAAGAGAGACAGAAGCTGTCTTGCATCAGATTATTGCTAAATAAAAGGAGTGTTTTACCCAAGCACAGAGCCAGATAAGCCTACCTTACTAAATGTATGTGGATTTAAGTTTTTGAAGAACAAATTGCTGATCAGTAGCTGTCTTAATTTTCACTGCAGAAAGTCTCAATGATCCAACTGAGCTGAAGTGAAACAACAGTGAAGCACAACTAGAAAAATGAATACACAGCTTTTTTTTTTTTTTTTTTGTGTGTTGACCGTTTAGTAGTACAAAAAGTAGCTAAACTCTTTTTCGTCATTAAAAAGAGCAGGTATAATTAAATGCATGGAATGAACAGATCTATCAAACAAGAATGTGCATGTCACAGCCAAACTATCCTTCAGAGGTAATTTTTAGCCCTGCCTTACACATTCTACAGCAAAAAGACTTTCACTGAACCTTTATCTGTGCTGAAACTGCTCAACATTTCATATTTGCACTTCACTACCTTTTAATGTTTGATGTCTTACACTGGATTATTTCATTGACTTTTACCTTTTAATCAGGGGAAAATGCAAAACATCCAAAACCACAAGCATCTTGTCTACAGAAGTTTTCAGGGCACATTTTGCACAAAGTTTGCTAATATTGAGGTCAATGATCAAACTGAAATCAGAAACTTCCATGTGTCTGAGTGACCCCTTCCTGTTGCAAGTGCTCCAGGGTCATAACTTGTGGGTTTTATATTCCTCTACGTGTTTACATGTGTTTAAATTAGGAATTGTTCTTAGGTTCTGTGATTAGAAACAAGAGCAGTTCTTTTATTAGAGTCCATAATGAGTTCTCAGAGCTAGTCACTTGACCCTGACAAGCTGTGGGAAAGATTTTCTGTGGTGGTTCCCACTTCTGTCTGATAGTGAAGTAGCCTCTTCAAGAAAAACTTATCTCAGTAAAGGTGAGAGGCATTCTCATATCTATTAAATAACCATTTATCATTCAGCTGAACATTTGTGAAAGCAGTAGCATGTCTTTTAACTTCTATATATGGGACAACATTAAATTCTTCATCTGTGAGCACTTTTGCTACAACTTGTTGGCCATTTGAAATACTGTGCGGAAATGAGTGCATGGCTTCATCACCTGCTAGAGAGCTATCGCAGCTCACCCTTAGCTAGCAATCTCACAGACCTTAAAAGGTGAATTATTACAGAGGCTTACCTTATCATATTTTAAATGTGGTATCTTCATGTCAGAGTTGCACAACACAAAACAGATCTTTTAAAAGCAGTATCTGGAGTAAAAACATGACTCCTGGATCTGGGCAATTTCAAGACCTTTTTCCTTGTCATAATGTAATTTAAGTATCTCAATATTTGTAATCGAACTATATTAAAGGAAAGTTTTATTCCTCTAATCAAAGCAACACTGAAAGGTAGAGACAAAAATCACTCATTTCCTCATTTTCAGCTGACATGGTCTTGTGAAACTACTTGTACAATGGTACATTAAATATGTTCTCTGTACCAAAATGGAGCTAAATTTTGCTTTATCTCCTAACAGAACTTCCATCCATTTTTTATTTTCTTGTATGAAAAGCTGTGGGAGGTATTATTTCTCCAAGTAAAAATCCATGCATTGAATTCCTCAAGTACATTCCATTCATGGGTTGTAGAGGGAAGGGAGGACATTTCTAACTTCATGAAGCCATATGGTGGAATAGTGTTTGCAGACTCTGTCAAGGTTGAATGTCAGGTGATCCTATACAAGATTTATTTATAGGTGTATCTATTAAGGAGCACACGTTAAAGATGCAAACACAGATACTGAGAAAGACACATGCATGTGTACACAGATACATGTTCAAAAATTACATATCTGACGCCACAATTATGACAATGCAATAGCTTTCATGTTGTGTGCTCCGTAACATGGCTTATACCAGCTCAGCACCTTACATATGGATCGTCACAGTTGTTTAAGCATGGTTCTCTTGAAACGAAGTTTATCCTTCCTTTTTTAAGTGCTGTGAGTCTTGAAGCCTTATTGTCTCAGAGACTGTGGCCATGCTTCTTCTCCACTGAGGGAGAAGAGCACAACTTATTTTCTTGCACTGTGGGAGACACTGCAAAGACAGTTGTTCTCTCTTTTGCGGTTGTGCACATCTCCTTCCACAACTGATATATTTTTTCATGGCTTTTAGCTCTTTTTAATGATTTCAGAACCTTTTGCAGTTTTTATATGATCACTTTGGATTCTGCTCCAGCATTCTTGCAAGTTTATTCAAGTCTAGTGCCATCCTTAATTTAACACAAGTCTTTTCTGCTCAGTCATCCATACTGGCAAGAAATATTTGGAGCAGAAGAGGGTCTCAGGTGCTTGCTAAGATGTGATCCTACATAGAATCTTTCTTTCCTTCCAGTCTTCCAGTGATCACTTTTTGAGAGCTAGTTTTCAACCATCTATTTGTCTACCGCAGCAACCTATAGCCAAACTGATGAGATACAATTTGGATAGGTGAACTACAAAGCAGGTAAATAATTGGCTGGACTGTTGGTCTTAAAGCATGTGACAACAACATACACACACACACACAAAAATAGTTGGCAGTCAAATAGCAGCATTCTTCCAAGATTAATACCGGAGCAAATACTGTCTTAATTAATGACAAGAAGAATAATGAAATTTGTGAATGACAGCAAATTCTACATACGTGCTGGGATGAGGGGGAGTCAGTACTCCGGAGTGAAGCGCTGGAGCATGGGGTTGCTGTTCAGTGGATGCTGACAGACCGGAGGAATGGGATGGCAGAAATTTAACATAGTTCAAAAACAAACATAAGTTCTGCATCTTTCATGGAAAACCTCCATGCAGCAGTATGGACTGGGAGCAGACTGGAAAGGCAGTAGACTTGCAGAAAGGATGTGATGATGGTCCTTTGGGACAAGAAGTTGAACATGGTTCAGTAGCATGCCTTTGTGGCAAAGAAAGCCAACCCCACACTGGCTTCTACTAACAGAAGTGCAGCTGTCAGGCTTAGAAAACTGATCCTCCAGATGTCTTTCCCAAGCTAGATTACTGTATGACAGCCCTCATTTCCTCAGTTTGTTTGAAGGATGTGATTGGACAATAAATAAAGCAACCCAGTAGCCAAGCTCTCTTCTAATGTTAATAAGGCTTTTAATGTTATCTGCCTGGTTGGTTACCTTATTAAACAAGAAAATGTGCTGGACTGATACATAATGTATTTGGGAACCTCATATGAACTTTTCTTCTAGGTGCTTGTTATACATTTTTATATAGACTAGTATTAGAATAGATAAAAATAAAATATTAAAAAAAAAAAAGATATAAAATTGGCCTGACAAATCTGGTGGCCACCTACCACAGGGTTACAGCATTGGTAGACAGAGGAAGAGCAACTGACATCATCTACCTGGACTTGTGCAAAGCATTTGACACTGTCCTTCATGACATCCTTGTCTCTAAATTGGAGAGACATGGATTTGATGAATGGGCCACTTGGTGGATAAGGAATTGGCTGGATGATTGCACTCAGAGAATTGCAGCCAACAGTTTAATGTCCAAGTGGAGATCAGTAACAAGTGGTGTTCCCCAGGAGTCAGTGTAGGGACTGGCACTGTTTAATATCTTTGTTGGTGACATGGACAGTGGGATGAAGTGCACCCTCAGCAAGTTTGCCAATGACACCAAGCTGTGTGGTGTGGTTGGCATGCTGGAGGGAAGGGATGCCATCCAGAGGGACCTGGACAGGTGTGAGAGGTGGGCCTGTGCGAACCTCATGAGTTTCAACAAGGCACAACAAGTAAGGTCCTGCACCCGAGTTAAAGCAATCCCAAGAACAAATACAAGCTGGGCAGAGAATGGATTGACAGCAGTCCTGAGAACCTGGTGTTGGTTGATGAGAAGCTCAACATGAGCCAGCAATGTGCACTTGCAACCCAGAAAGCCAACCTCATCCTGGGTTGCATCCAAAGCAGTGTGGCCAGCAGGTCAAGGGAGGTGATTCTCCCCCTCTGCTCTGCCCTTGTGAAAACCCATCTGGAGCCCTGCGTTCAACTCTGGGGCCCCCAGAACAAGAAGGACATGGACGTATAAGAATGAGTCCAGAGGAGAGCCACAAAGATGATCAGGGGCTGGAGCACCTCTCCTACGAAGACAGGCTGAGGGAGTTGGGGTTGTTCAGCCTGGAGAAGAGAAGGCTCCAGGGAGACCTTATAGCGGCCTTTCAGTAACTAACTGGGGCCTACAGGAAAGCTGGGGAGGGACTCCTTGTCAGGGAGTGGAGTGATAGGACAAGGGGGAATGGCTTTAAACTAAAAGAGGATAGGTTTAGATTAGATATAGGAAAGAAAGTCTTCACTCAGAGGATGGTGAGGCACTGGCACAGGCTGCCCAGAGAAGCTGTGGATGCCCGGTCCCTGGAAGTGTTCAAGATCAGGCTGGATGGGGCTTTGAGCAACCTGATCTGGTGGGAGGTGTCCCTGCCCATGGCAGTGGGGTTGGAACTAAATGATCTTTAAGGTCCCTTCCAACACAAACCATTCTTTGACACTATGATTCTATAAATAAAAGCTTACTAGCTTTGTAGAAATCTGGCTCCTTTCTTCCCCCCTTTTCTAATATTTTCATCTTTTTCATCTTTATAATCTTTCACATCCTCCACAAGTTCTAGATGGCAATTGCTAACCTCAAGAAGTTATTTGTTCACCCCAAGGATTTATTTGTCCCTGCCTAGGACTTTACTTTTACTTCGGACTATTTTCAAGAATACTGGCCCTGAAACCTGTCTGTACTCTTACTCTCAAAGGTTAGGTATTGCTTCTCTTAAACACAGTGTCCCAGTGATTTAGTAGATGAGGAGCATGGAGGTTTGGTAAACTCTGGAAAAATGTAGTGAAGTCTCAGAAATTTTCATACATCATGGGAAGATGAAGTTTTTCTTCCCTCCAGCTCCTCCTGTATGCAGTGATATGCCCATTATAAGGCACAGGGATTCCACGACACTGAAGTCCTCTGCTTTCCAGCCCAAACTACACTCCTACTTCCTCCCTGAAAAATTTTAGATGGAGTCAGAAATGGAAGCCCAGAACAGGCACTACAGAAACCCAGCTCAGTCCTATACACCTTTACAGGGACAAGGCACTTAAAAGGGAGTACTTATGTTAATTTCCTTTCAGGATCCAAATTCTCACCAGGATGTAGCCTTTTGAGCTTATACAGGGATTAAATAAAGAACTAGATGTGAATATTTGCCATCTATTGTTGATTTTTTTAAAATTGTTAGTATTTTGTCTTGCCAAATCTTATCTGGATATTCACTCATGACTTGTATATATAGATACGCAGAAATAAGCAAATAATCTGTAGGCATTAAAAATCATCTGAGGACTAATCCTGAATTTAACTGAATATTTCCAAAAGTATGAATCTTAACATTTAGCCCCAGGTTCCCCAAGTACAAATCAGTGTCTCAAACAAATAAGCCTGCTGCAGAATATTTAAGGGAATTATAGCTGGTATAGAAAAGTAGGAATTTTGTAGGAACTGATGTAAAACATCGATCACTGTGCTTTCTGGCAACTAAATAGAACCCCCTTCCAACCTCAGAGAAGCTGAGGTCTAGCTGTTATAACCTCAGGAGACAAGAGATGCATGTTTTTCAAGCTGCATGATGGCTGAACTTGGGAATTGCTCATGCTTAATAAGGACTCAGTGGTTATATAGAAGAGAGCTACTTTTGGGTGACTGCTTTAATCTTTAATGCTGTGATATCTAGCAATTTATTTATGGTAACTCTAAGGCTCCGGGAACCCAGATCCTAGCATGGACTTAGAAGACATTTCAAATACATTTATTTTAATAGTAACCTTTTTTAAATTTTTTTTCTCCCCCTCTTAAAAATGTTGAGTTTTTGTTCAGTGTCATTTTTTAATTATAAGTTCATATTACAGACTTGTGTGCTGTATCAGCAAACACTAGACTTCAGTAAATACAGACTTCCAGTTACTAAAATGTAATAAATGAAGATTATTAGAGAAATAATTTTTATTCAAGGTAACTCTTCACTGTACAAACTGATGGGGGATTAGATTCATTAGATGCTCGAGAGAGTCCAGAGAAGGGCAACAAGGCTGGTGAGGGGTCTGGAGAACAAGTCTTACGAGGAGCAGCTGAGGGAGCTGGGATTGTTCAGCCTGGAGAAGAGGAGGCTCAGGGGAGACCTTATCGCTCTCTACAGGTACCTTAAAGGAGGCTGTAGAGAGGTGGGGGTTGGTCTATTCTCCCACGTGCCTGGTGACAGGACAAGGCGGAATGGGCTAAAGTTGTGCCAGGGGAGGTTTAGGTTGGATGTTAGGAAGAACTTCTTTACTGAAAGGGTTGTTCGGCATTGGAATGGGCTGCCCAGGGAAGTGGTTGAGTCACCAGCCCTGGAGGTCTTTAAGAGACGTTTAGATGTAGCCCTTAGTGATATGGTTTAGTGGAGGACTTGTTAGTGTTAGGTCAGAGGTTGGACTGGGTGATCTTGGAGGTCTCTTCCAACCTAGACGATTCTGTGATTTACAAAAGAGATATCAAGTCTTGTTGAAATCCAGCACTGTAATTTATAGCTTCAGGCTGCTGCTCAGAACCATGAGGAAGGTCACAATGCCTAGAGATTTCCAAGCATCTCAGACTGTCTTCCACAGAGCACAGATCTCCTACGCTATCCACATTTAAACACTAGACATCCCCTTGCCTGTCTGATCTGTGAGGCTCAAACCAATCTATTGGGTAGGGTCTGCACTAAAACCAGCTAGTGGTTTTCTTTCAGAAGATCTATGTGGAGGTGTCTTTCTGAAAGGATGCAAAAGAAGCTCCCCTACTTTTTGGAGTATTTTCCTGACCATGTTTTACTATGTTGTGAGACAGAGGAGCTATACATCCATAACCATTATTTTCAGATATTTCATTTTGCATGGACATTTATTTCAACCGCTTTCTAACTTGTTGGTTTGTTCATATCTGTACAGTGAGCAAATTACATTCTGATTCCTATTTTCAGAAACATTAAAGTAATTTATATTACTTAATAATTAGAATGAGCCTGGAGAACACTTCTCCCCCCTGTTTGGAAGAGGATGACAGACAGATTCAGCCCTCTTCTTTCTGGAGTCTAATGCATATCAGGAGACAGGTGAGTGCACATCCATGTAGATGGAGAAGGGCTTAAAGCCCTGATTAAAACAATGGGGGCAAAGGATTTGTCTAATAGCTGTCACATTAACATTGCTATGATGGCAATATAGCTGTGCTTGTCAAGTTTTCCCCATTTATGCTCCTAAGCGCCTCAGTTCTCTTGCATCTCAAAAGAAATATACATTAGCGTGGTCTTTTCAGAGAGGAGTGGATTTATAAAGAACAATGTCTGGGAAAAATTACATGTAAAATCGGATTGCATTCAGCAAACAGTTTAAGCTGGAAGAGAAAAGGTGAAAAACATTTTGAAAATATTAAAATATTCTATTTTAGCATTTTAAAAATAATTTATTTCATTTAAAAAACCTTTTTTTTTTGGCTGTAATTTCCTTTAACACCCTTTTTAAAACTTTTTTCTTTCCTTTTTTTATTATAAAATTCTATTTTAAAATTCATGTAAGAAGTTGACAGGAAAGGAAAGAAGAAAGGGCTAAGAGGGGTTTGTATATACATATATAAGAACCAAAACAAGCTACTTCAGACTGAATTAAATACTTCTAGCTAATTCAAAATGATGATTTTGTTTATCATAATGAATAAATCCTGAAAAATCCTTTTTGACTTGACAAAATTTCTGCCTAAGACATTTCACAGCAATGTCTATGATTCAGCATATATTCTTGCCATCAGAGAAAGGGTCAAACCACAGGTGAAAAGACAGACAGCCTTTGCTAATGATCTAGTTCTCACTGACACAATATATATCAGCACAGGGATTTATATATTTCTTCTGAAAATGATAATCCTGAGCACACAGAGAACAGCAAAAACTGGAAGAAAAGCACTTCTTTATATGCTCCTGTGTTCTGTTCAGACGTTGTGAAATAGTTATGCTCAGGTTATGTTTTCTTTTAAAAATATATATATTTAGAACACAAAGCCATGAAATGTTTAATACCATTCTGGAAAAATGACTTGTACAGAGTTTAATTACATTTATTATTTAACAAGTGAATGGCAAAACTTATTTTAGGTTCCTCAGAGCATTTCAGATATTAGCAGTCTTTATAGCAATAAGAATAATGTGATTACGAGGGATCTCAGTACTACAGAGCAGAATTAAAAACTACAATGAATATGGCTAATACTATCACTTTAGAACTATGCTACAATCTATTATGCTTTCTTAGCAAGTTAATGAAATTCTTTGTCCCACACACAAAGGACCTTCAATGTAATAAAGTTATTAATGAAAATAAATCAACCTTTTAGAAGGAATAAAAAGGATCACTGGCAAAAAAAGGAGATTTAATTCACTTATTCAACAACAATACTATTGTTTTGTAAACAATATATAGTTTTAAAAGGTTTATCACTTCATGCTGTACACGGGTCTTTCATAAAATATTGGTGCATGTACTTCTCTGAATGTCTAAATCAAGTTTTAAAAAGTAAGGATCTGCTTATAATCTGCAATAAGAATGCAAGAACAACAACTAAAAAACACAAAGTGCTATTTCAGGAGTAACAAATAAGATTTATAAGCTTTAAAAAATTCTCATGCCAACAGCTGTTGTTTTTTTGTTTTGTTTTTCATTTTTGTTTTATTGTGTCTTAATACGGTTTTAGAATTCCATTGGATTTTATAATGTAAAACATATCTGATTCTTCTTACCTTATACTGAGAGGCTGATTTGTTATAAGTTTTGTTTGTTTCACATATTAAAAATTAAGCAATAAGGCACAATGTGGAGGAGTGATTATCTGATGATAACCCCAGCTTCCTGAAATTGCTTTATTGCAAATATAAATACATTTTAGATTGCTCATTGGATATTAAGGGCATTAGCATGTTCATAGAGTTTAATCTTTCCCTTTAGAATATTAAATTCATAAGGCTTTTTTTTTTTTCCTAAGCTATTTTTTAATGTGCAAGAGAGGACTTCGTATACTCAAGAAATACTGTAATTGGCTGGCACATACTCCACTGGGGAGATTAATTTACAAGCACTGTACAGTTTGCTAAAACTACTTCTCAACATTTCAAAATGTCAATAGTATATTTTCCCAGCCCTGTAAACACATTTTGATACACAATATAAACTTTAATGGTAGTTTTAAGACACCTTTGGGGGTACAGTTATTTAAGCAATAAGACACAGTAGGGTGTGAATTATGGTGTAATAATTCCCTACCAACTGCATTGTTAGGCATGAGGCCAAAGGCCAAGGGACCAATGAACACACGAGGTGTGAGTTATGACATCATAAGTCACACTCTGGAGTGTCTTGCTGCCATTACAGAAATATTTTAAACATGTTTTAAACACAAATACTTTTCCTAAAGTACTATATTTTAATTGAATATCCTGAAAAATCCTCCCATGTAAAAAGTTGGCTATTACATATCCTGAAATTAATAACAAAACTGAAAAAAAAAAAAAAAGTCTCGCATCTTCTGCTGTTGAGTTTGTCATATTGCACCGTGATTATGTGCTGTAAGGAAAAGCCCCAGGAAAATGCATTGCATTCCTTACCCAAGTTTGCAAGAGAACAAAGGCCTTCTGCACACTGAGTCATGATGTGCTTTGCCCTTTGGAGAATCAAGGCTGCCTACATCAGATTTGTACCAGCTTCTCCTGTGTAACCGTACTGATGAAACCGCTAGCAAATCTAGCTACCTTTTTCCACACTTGGTTCACGCTGCTGTAACGAGATACAATGCAGACTTTGAAAGAGTAGCAGAGAGATTCCTCAAACCCCACCTGTGCTCCTGCAGCTGAAGCTGGTCCCCGTTGTAAGACAGCTTTTAGTAAGGATTGCAAGTAGCATGATGTGCACCGTCCCATTTTAAACTCCATTTGACAAATGTATTCTCTGCCCCCGGATACTCCCATGTTACAAATGCAGTAATGACAATAGCATAGTCTGGAGATACAAAAGCTTACCTTGCAAATAGCTGGCTCGGTGACTGGTGGCAAGCTCTTTGCAGCAGCAGGTATCTTGACATGATCTAAACCGGCTTCTCGGTCAGTTTCTACCGTTTGTCCTAAACCTCCATGCTGCTCTGATTGATTGCCAGCAGTCACCAAGCCATCCAGTGGGGACATTAGAGTTAGCAGTGTGGAAGTAGAGCTTATGAAAGGGCTATTTGCCAGACCTGTCTGAGAAGCAATAATCCTGCAGGCACGTCTGCTTGTCCTAGTGCAGTGAGGTCAGGATTTCTGAGCTAGGTGGGTAGATGATGCTGTTTTGGCTACATATGGCGACGCTAGGCCACACAGAGATAGCAACTTGCATCCTGGAAGCCATAAGTAGCAATGTCAGGTTAATTAGCTTACTTGCATCCAATGGAAGCCTTCTCATTTTGCTTTTACACAGGGATTTCTGCATGTCCCTGGTTATCTGGGAAAAAAGGCAAAACCACAACTCTTCCAGGCTAAGGCCCATCGTGACATAATTTTTCACCAGGTGAGAGCTGTTCCCTGCATCACCTCACAGTGGCCATTTGATCTGACCATTGATATCAGCTGAAGGCAGAATCCCTGCTTCTCCATCCACCCATAGTGGGTAGCCTTACAGAGAGGACTTCTGCCAACAGAGGAGTGGTAAAAAGGTAAAATTCTGTGCTGAGTGATAGCTGAGTGATATTTACCCCTAAGTATCAGAGACCAATCAGCACATCATTAATTTAAGAGTTAACCTGTTGTCTCCCTTTGTTGTCCACTCAAAATGTCTGTTTTAATCTCCACCAAGAGAAGGTGTTTAATTTTGCCTACATTACTCATGGGAATAATTTGAGTTTTGCTGCTTCCCCTGTAAAAACTAACAAACATACAAGAACAGGATTGCTTTTTGCAGGTTGTTTTCCCTTCCCAACAACTTCTAACTAAGGGTGAGCTCACTCCTATAAACCTTGCTTACATTTTAAAATATTAGTTTTACATCCACTTGCAAAATTACAAGCACTTTTTCCTGAATCCAAATAGGAATGGGGCAAACAGCCAAGAAGAGTGTTTCACACTGGTTCTACATACTCCAAGAATTTAAGTGGCCTCTGACTAAATACCTGTGTATATATATATAAATTACTCCTTTTAGTGGCAAAGCAGTATTTCAAAGACTGCTGAGCAGTAGCTAACAAGTTTCCAGCAGCATGTTTTTCATAAATTAACATTCCTGCTCAGAACTCATGTTCTCCAAATAGAATGCTTCAATTTCTGAAACCATTTCATTACATGAAATTTGAGTTATAAATGCATCACTGTACCACTATAAGGACACAATCTTTTGATATACCCATCTCCATGAAGCGTTCTGGCTTTTAAAAGTAAATCACAGCCCTATTTCCATACCTCATTACCATTATGTATCTTTCCACTGACACCTGACCTTATGCATAATCAGGTGTGAATTTCAAACCATACTTATAATTTAAATGAGTGCCTCATTATTTTACATAACCCAGAATGAAATAGGATTTGAGATGTAACTACAGAATTCACAGTCCACCCATTCAGAACCACAAGTCCACAGAAAGAAATTCATGCTCTCTAATTCTTGAGTGTGAAAACCTTTAAACAACACTTGCAAATAGGGGCTTTGCAAGAATTTCAGACTGGACTTCAGAAAGGACTTTGCCAGTTCTGAACAAACAACACAGTGTTGAAACTGTCTGGGACGTTGTTAAAGATAAACTATGAAAGAAAAATGTGAGTATTGAATTTATTACCTGTATTTTGAAGAAAGAATGACAGCACCAATTGCATAAAGTTATAAAACACCAGTAATAAACATGTAAATAAACTTCGGGTTTGCAACTCCAACAGAACACAGACATCTACAAAGAAATATATATATGTATACATGTAATATAATAAAACCATTCATTAGGGAACAAGGAACATCATATTTTATACTATATAAAACAGCTGTACAGTGTGCACACAGACTTTCCTGATCTCTCTAAAATGCCTGTCAGTCACTTCTCCCTGTCATCATTTGCTTGACATAGTTTCTTCATTGTCCATGGGAGAGCTCTAAGTGGCTGTCTTGTACTTTTAAACTAAGTACTTATAGTGCAGTTTGTCTCCATATATATACACACACACATACATATATATACTCACAGATGCACATATATATATGTGTGTGTGTGTATATATATCAAAAAGACAAACACACACATGTACACACACACATGACAGATCTAAATAGCTCCTCTATCCTGTGCTCTTGAATGAGTGCTTGTAAAAAATCCCTGCACGCTCTGTGGAGGGAAGGAAACTTGCTGATTGTGCACATTGAAGTCATTAGATGGTTTCACTCCGTGCTGTCTGCAGATACACACATCCAAATCACATGGTGGTGTCCCATATTCCTGAAGACAGTCTGTTGCAGGAGGTATCCTCCCCCTTCTTCAGCAGCGTTGGTTTTTTACAAGGGGGTGGAGGTGGGGCTGTGATTCTTTGCTCAGTGTTGTGCAAGATTTGCGGCCAGTCTTCTCTCTCTTCACACAGCTTTCTCCTCCAATCCAGAAGCTCTTGCAGAGCCACACTCTCATTCTCTGAAAGTCTAAGCTGATGAATAACCTGTTAGTGAGAAGGAAATAACAAGGGCAGATAAAGTTAATTTTCTTGGCAGTGTAAAACTGCAATGTCCCTGTTGAATGATCTTCCACACAGGATCCTGTGCAGCTTCTGTCATTGATGTAAAACTGCGATCGGGACAGATTCAGGTCCCATTTTCTTATCATCCTCTGTAAATAGCTCAGTGACATGTATAATGCTGAATAAACAATAATGACTTTCTGCAAAATAACCTTGCCTTGAACTCATGAGAGGTATTTTATATTGCGAAGCCCCATGCTAGGTGTGAACCACCTTCCACTCCACAGACTACATCTATTATTTGCAGAAGGACCCCATGGAGCAGGATAAGCTTCTTCACACATTCTAGCAGGATGATGAACCAAAATCTTACGACTGCTAGAGTGTGCCCTGGCTTAGCCATGTTGGATGGTGAGTGCTCCCATTTTGACAGTCACAATTAAAGAAATAAAACGATGCATGTGGATAAACATTCAAGTTCTACACTTTTGCTGATGGAAAGCTACTATCATTTGTGCTACAACTGAATAAAAAGAGATCAAACAACTCTGTAAATAATCTGAAGCAGTCTTCTCCTCCAGAAGGATTTAAAACTTTGTGCTTAACATGCTGTACCCACACCCTCCATTATCATTGTTTACACACACACAAATAAATAAATAAATAAATAAATGAATTAGAATTGCCTTCCTTCACTCTCATGTCTGGAAGTCACAGAACTGAAGTTGTATGAAGTACATTCCAAAAATTAAATGGAAAAAACAGCCTTGTGTCAGCAAAGACTACATGAACACAGCCCTTTGAAACACACAAAACAGACTACCTACTGTGATGAGTAGTTTCTATTTCTAACAACCTGTTCTTAAAACTGTTGTCATATAATACCATTATATTCAGAAAATACTCTTACACAGAGCAAATAGCAGGTGCAGGAGCAGTAAGAATTTTCCCCTAAATGTAAATACCCGAATGACCACAACCAAGAAAGTATAACCTTTTTTTGCTGTTTGGAATTAATAAAGTTCTTGTTACAGATGTGTATTGTCCTTAGAATTGGGGACTGGCATTTGTCTTCCTCCAGAGAATACATTATTGATTTAAAATATAGTTTCAGTCAGCCTGAAACTATTTATAAACTCAGTGAAGTAGCCAAACAGTTCTGAACCAAATTCATAATCCACCTAAAAGAAGACTGTTCCCTTCCATTTAACTTTTCTGTTCCAATGATTATTTATTTTGTACAAGTCAGTTTGAAGCTCTCACATCAGCACAAGTCCAGTAAGCTACGAAGCCCATCTCGTTGTCCCTTAGGACTCAACATAGCAGCACCTAGACCAGGTACTGAGCGCTATTTGCTGGAGGATATTCTGTAGCAGATGGGGAATCTAGGGAATATGAACCAAACCCATCAAAACAGCTAATGGCCCACAGCCCTTACCCTGCTGCCTTCCTTCTTAAGAATCCCACAGGGACATCCAGGAGAGGCACCTGTACATGACTAAAATGTGCATAGCTTTCTTCACACAGCCACATCAATTGAGAAGTATGGCTATTCCTGGCAAGGCAACAGCATGGCAAGGGATGCCTGGCAAGGCATTCCAGACCACTATATACCACTATGAAATCAAAAACATTTTTTGTTTTTATGTTTATACAAAATGCACCAATGCATCCCAGTAAACCAAAGGTAAACAAAACATTCCACAGATACTGTTAGAGAGGTTTCAGAGACTTCTTGTGTAACAAAACATACTACTTTTCAGTGCGAGTAGGAAAGATTAGAAGACAAAAGACACTTTTTAACTTGGAAACAATTGATCAAGAAAGAGAGGCAAGGTAGTTTTATCCTGAGGAACAGGTTTGAGAAGCACCATAGCTTACTGTTGCTGATTTGTATAGATTTTTGTGGGTTTAGATTGTGGGCATAACCCAGTTCAGAAAACAGCTGGATTGTAATTCAGTCTTCCCTATTTAAACACCTTATTTGCATCTAAACATTAGGCATTTCATGAGCCTATATTAGGCATGGTTCTCAGAGAGGTGCTGGAACATACAAAAAGAAAACTGTTAGACTGTTAAACAAGAGTTTCATATGAAGGAGTTTCAGAGATAATTAAAAAAAGATGTGCTTAAACATTGGTAGATAAGCATACTTAAAACAGATTGAAACTCTGTGAGGGTAATTGCTTGCATTCAGTTGACTAAAGCTTGATAGCACAACTCTAATGAACTACAGAGGCATTTTCAGTTCTGAAAGATGTATAAAGTATATGAATAGAGACAGCTCCACTACTATTCCAAGATCCATAAAAGCACACAGGTGCAGGGTGAAAAGCAAGTACAATTTGCCTGGGCAAGGCAATTGTCAAATGCATCCTATTTATAGCTTATAGGCACTTTACTTTCGTGACCCTGCTTATGCAAGCTGTAAATTAATGTTGTGCCAGCAGTTTCTCTATACAGCTCATTTTCCAGTGTATAGTGGACAAATCTTAGTCCAGTCTACAAATAAGTGTACATCTTTATTATATTTTTTAAACATGGATGAAAAAATATCTGAAATCGTAATTCATTATGAAATTGATCTGGGAAATAGGCTGGAAAAAGTTTATATTTCAATTTGGATGAAGAATGTGCAATGGAAATGCAGTGGCAATGAAACGCGAGGAAATGCACAAGAAATGACAGAACTTTAAATGAATCAATTAATTTAGTTAGATTTATTGAACAAGATGATATCTTTTCTCTTTTCCATTCATGACTAGACCTGTGACAAGTTAAAGGTTTATTATACATATTCATTATAGAAAAAAGATTTACTGAATTATTTTACATGAAGCACAATGTAAATCAGCAAGCTATGTTTCTTCATTATTATTCTCTACCCTGAACAGGTACTTTGTGAAGGGTGAATAAGGTGTGTAGGAAGTAAGTAATTTAAGAGTGCTAATCTTTTGAATGAACACTGAACAAACAACTTCAACCATTAAGGGGTAGAGATGGTACCAACTGATGACCAGGATTTTCCTACTTAAAGTCAACGGTCAATCACACATAGGCAACACAGCATTTGGGCTAGACCCACAAAAACATATATCGTTTGAATAGCTAGCATTTAACAGCCTGGCCATCTGGTGGAAACACCTACCCTGTGTTTGGTATCCAGAGTCCTACCTGAGAAGACAATTAAAGCAAAAGTGTCAAAGACAGTGACGCACAAGAGAAGAGCATGCAGAGTTGCCAATTCAATGGATTGCAGTGGAGTGAAGCAGTTAAACAAGGTCCACCTTTTCAGCTGTGAAGACAGCCAGATGAACAAAATCAATTTCTAATGAGCAGCCCAGGGAAGAGAGCCCAGGAGCATTCCTCCCAGCTCACAGCCCAAATCTACACTGTGAAAGAAAGCGTTCTCCTCCTGGCACTATGGCTATTGGTTTGTGCTGGAGCACCAATAGCTTAGTTCCAACAGAACAAACATGGAGGGACTTTTCACCATTATCTAGTGGTTAAGGTACGTCTGGAAATCAGAAGATGTGGATTTGACTTATTTCAAGTTAAGGAGGGGACAGAGTTCCCACATCCTGAGGGTGAGTTTAGGACACTGCAACTGCAAGAACTGGACTCTGAGCGCTAGGGAAAGGACTTTGGTTCCTGTGCTATGTGCTAAGGTGTGCCATCCATGTGTGGTAAGTGTGCTAAAGCAAATCCTTCAGAGTGAACCCCTTGTGGTTTCAGAGCACAAGAGATAGGAAATTGGAGACAGATCACTTTGGGTGTATGCTGCAACTGTGAAAATTTTAGAGCATGATTGTGCCTACCAAGTAATATGCACTTAACTTTTACCCAGTCATTGGAGAATGAGTTCCTGAATTGTCTTCCTGGATTCGAGCTTGTAAATTCTGCCTAAGTTCCTTTATAAGGGTCTAAAGCAGACATAGTGGCTTTAAACTCTGTCTTAGAATCAAGACAAGTAGCTATAAGTCCATAAATTATTTTAATTAGACTTAGTTCTTAGGCTGGTTAAAAAATAGAGCATTTTAATTATGAAAAGTTAAAAGTTTCACATTTTAAAATAATTTGTGACAAAAAGGTGTGCCAGATAAAAAGATTATCATTCCCATTTAAAATTAACTTCAGAATTATTTACGGATTTGGCTGTAGAAACTCTGGAAATTCATTCTGCATTAAAAGATCAAATTTTATAACTTTACAGAGGATGTTTTATAAGAGTAAGAAGTAACAAAGAGCTTATATTCTCTGTGTGGCAAATGCAACACAGTCTTACTCATTAAGCTAGGGCAAAAGGACTTATCTTAACCTGTCTGTCAGATTTGTAAGTTTGCACTAGCATGTTCTTTTATTTATAAAATGTTTTCTTAATTTTTCTCTTTCTATGGCAAAATGCAGGGTTTATTTTTTAAAAAATATGCGTATTGCACTCGAATCATTTTTTTGGTCACTCACAACTGCAGTGATTTTTCTATCAGAAATTCACTAGACAATGAAAAGGAGCATTTAATTACATTCTTGGACGTTAAAACTTACAAATAAATATCTCTGCACAAAGCATAGCTCTGTGTGCTTTATTATAGTTTAGTTTTTAGTTGCTTCTGTAAGCTTTAGTAAAATTCCTTAATATAGACATAGAAGTAAAACAGAAAACAGATTTTTAATCACAATACAGTTTAAGGACAAGTATAGCATATAAACCTGTACTCCTGAGACACATGCAGGAGATAGCTAGTCCATATTTTCCCTTCAGAGACATATTACTAATTATGTTCTTTAATAGATTTTTCAATGCTGGTACTTTAAAGTAACTGTCAGTAGATTCTCACAATTAATTATTGCAGTTTTATTATGTTTCTCTTCCATTAGTGTTTTAAACTGTTAGTAAAGTTGAAGTCCCACCATGAAATCCATGGGGAGACTGAGTATATAAGGGCAGTGATTTTACCTTTCTAACATCAGTTCAGGATCAATAGTAAATCATGCCATAAAGGTAAAATCTTGATGATAAATTATCATAATTATCTTAGAAATGTAACTACCTTCATAAATTCCACATTTTTAATCTTTTCCAGTTTGCAGACTGCCTAAAAATGTAAGCAGATCAAATCTGAGCCTGCAATCAATAGGTGACTCACAGTTATCTCTGTTATAACCCTTAAAAGTAGTTCACAAGTCCCAGTGGGTCTCCTGCAGATCATCAGTTTTAAAGACAGAAGTGATCAGGATGTTCTCACCTCTCATTTCACAATTAAAGACACAGTTTCATTCAGTAATTCTGGAAATAATTCTTATTCTATGTAATTATTATGGAGAGCAGCACATTTTGATTCAACCTGTGACAGGCATGCATCTCTCTCACACAAAATGTTTCTAACTCATTTTAATGGTTTCATCTTTTTTTGTTTTCCTTTTTTATCTTAGAAACCCCTACACTGACTGCTTCCAAACATATGTCACATCTTTTTTCCTACCTATAGGACAAACACACCACAACACCTCAAAAATCCCAACCTTTTCGGTACCAAAACAGATATGTTTTGTTTTTATTTCTCTGCTACAAAAAGTCACAGATCAGGAAGGGATTGCATTGCATTTCCACCAACTCTTGAATCAAGAAAAAAAAAAATCTTGTCAGCCTACATGTTATTTAATAATAAAATATTCATTTGAAGATACAAGGGGAAAACACACAGTTAAACAAGAGTGCATTAAGAAGCCTAGGCAAGCACTCAACAAAAATCAAATCAATATGTAAATCTGTGTTTGATTGGGAAACCTGCATTGGCCACGTAAGACCCCAGAAGGGATTAGAGAACGGCTGTGATAAATGAGTTTACATGCTTCTAAATTCCAATTAAAAACCTTCAAATACAAATGTACCACTGGGATCCAAACTGATTCATCCAATTGTCTTGTGAATGCTGGGACACGCATTTTTTTTTGTAAATGCAGACCCACTGGACATAATAACTTGATATATAATATGCAACCGTAAAGTGATTTTAGTTAATTGTTCTCTCAAACTGCTGATAATTTTCCTTTGTATTGGAGTAACCTTACAATCTCCAAAAATAATACTCTCCAAATGGATGGCAAATGGATTTATTGGAAAGGACAAAAGGGCAAAGCAGATCAGTACTGTCTGGTACAAATTTGGAATTGGTCTGAAGAAGTTATGCCAATTTGAACAGCTAAACATGAGATCCATAACTGATATATATTGCATTTGCTTTGTTCTGAACAAGAAAATGTCTCATTTAATTCATGTGCTTCTTACATCAAAAGAATAAACTAGCTTTAGATCAAGCGATACATAAGTGACATACCAATGGAAGTCAGAACCTTGCTGATACTTAAAATCTGGGGGTAATCTTAAAACTAACAGAGTTGGTATTTAAAATAAAATAAATCACCACAGAAATCAGGAAGAAATCTTTTCCTTCCTGAGACGCATTTTTCAGCTATCTTGATTTTTGGAGACCGATTTCATTTTCTTTCAAGCATAGTGTGATGCTGGAAGCAGGATATTCTGGGGGCAGAGATCACTTGGGTATTGGCATCTTTGATTCTATCCCTCTGCTATCACATGGCATTTGGAGAAGTGTCAAACTTCATCCCCCCAGAAAATCAATTCTATGGTTTGCCGTGGGTTGGCTTGGCTTTCTGAAAGGATTTTCCATAAAAGTTCATGGAAGAAAAGTCCACCAAGTATTGCTATGTATAAAATGAACTCTGCCTCCAGAAGGCTCTTCCTCACAGGCTGCTGGAAACTGGGAAGATGTACCCTGAGCCTCTCTGAAAGAGGCACCCTGAAATCCCTGTTTCCTAAGGCAGCAGTGTCTTGTTTTGCTCAGGAGAATCCTGGGCTACATGCATCTTTGGTGTGACTCAGATTTCATATTTTTAATCCGACCACAATTCTATTTCTGGTACAAATTGTCTGATTTTCTCTCAGGCTCTTGGATACTCTTGGTGGGTTTTCTCATTTGTTGATGTTGTTGTTGTTTTGTTTTTGTTTGTTTGCTTGCTTCCCTGGGAACAAAATTTAGTTGCAAAAGCAATGGTTGATCTTCAGTTCTTTTTCACCTTTCCCTCAGTGAAGTAGTAACATGCCCGGGACCACAACATTCTAGATTAATTAGGCTCCTCACCTTCCAGGAGGTCTTTCAGCAATCAAACAATGACATTATATCTTTGCAAAATAAAGCCACTGTACAAATCCTGAGCATAGCTCTAACACGTAATCTGGCAAAAAATATTGGACGAAGGTAGGGAATGTTCAATAATGTATGACAGCACACATTTCAGGCTCTCTGATTACTTGAGCTGGGAATACAGTTGGACAAGTCCACACATTCAAAACAGGGCTGCACTTTATTTATTTATTTGGATTTTGTGGGCTTTTATTATTTATTTATTATTGTTTGGTTTGGCTGAGTTTATCTATACTCTACATTTTTGTTGTCAGCTACAAAATGACACCTTACCAGAGTGACTAAAACTTCACCTTAGTACTGAAATATATTGTTTGTTTATTATTTTTTTTCTCTGAGGCAATATTTCTCTCTCCAGGCATAGTGACTACAAACTGCTCCTTAAAAATTTCAGGAGCATCCTCATAATTCACATCTGATGTGTCAGAAAAAAGATTATGTTCAGGATAGCAACTGTGCCTTTCTCAAGATGAGTTCTGAAAACAAATCATCCATTGTAGATGTCTCAGAACAGCTGACCCAACAATACTCATACCTCTTTGTACATAAACTAGAAAAAAAAACACAAATAAATACAAAAAAAATAAACAACACAAAAACAGAAAGCATGCTACTACTTAATTGAATGCTAGTACTCTGTGGTATTAATGGCGATATTTTACTTGATCAAATATCAATTAATTTGCCAATCATTTTTCCGTGAAGTTCTCAAAAATCTCCCTTGGCAATTGGAAGCTATGTTTGCCACTATGCTTTTGAGGCAATTACAGAAACCATCATCAACTCCTATTTTCTAATGTTGTATCTATCACCCTTGTACAGAAGGCTACACTTAAGGTCAAACAACATTAGAGGCAAACACCACCTAATTTATGGGCTGTTAGCCATCCAAATCCCAGCTGATCCACATGGATATGGCAGTATGTGAATGCAAAAGAGTGACAGGCACAGGTACCAATTTATTCTTTCTCATACCAGGCACTTACAACTGTGAACTCAGAAGCGAAGTCACGCTCTGCAGGTACTGTCCACGGGGTATGGGACCACCCTCCCATTGAACTAAAATTTAAAGCAGCCTTTTATGGTGACCCATTGGCCATTGTGGCAGCCCAAGGAGAATAACTACATACCTTAGCCAAGCTCCTGAGCTTAGAGAAGGTAGAGGGATGCTTGGGAGGTTTTGTTTCCTTCTCCTCAACAGTCACAGCAGGGAAAAATGCAATGAGGATGAAGAAGTGGAAAGACGGAAAAGGGACCTCAAACATATAGGGAGCTGATCATGGCATCTACTGGTTCAGAGGAAGAGATTCTGCACTTTCCCTTTTGGAGTTCACAATGTAGTTCCAGAAGTCAGAATTAGGACATACTTGCTGAGGAGGGAAGCATTTGGCCACCAAACACCGCTAACACAGCAATACAAGATATGTGTGCCTACTATAGTACACATTACCTCATAGTATTTAATACATAAGGTACATATTTTTGGCTGTAAGTCTTCTAAAAATAAAGCCACACTGTGTTATAAGTCCTGATTTTTGTCTGGATGTGACATTAAAAGAAGAATTCTTTGATATTACTGTCAAAACAATAAAACACAATTTAGGGGGAAGTACTGATTCAGGTCGACGATAAATATGAAACACTCTGTGTCCTCTCTTGGATGTTATGTGTTTACAACGGCATTGGTGATTTTATTGTTATACCAGACTTGGTTGATTGCTACATTTTTCTTCAAACTGTTCCAAGATTACTTCCAGCTAATAGCCAAACCCGATAGACATTAATAACGAATGCTAGAGCCCAGTGTTTAGAAGCGTGACAATAGGCTGGGGGGTAGCAACGCATCACATTCTTGAGTATTTTTTTTTTTAACTTCTGAACAGTCAACAAAAGAAGTGATTGGCAACAAATATTAAATCAAGTAGGAACAAAGGCAGCCCTTGAAACTATAATGAATATGCAGCTCTTTCTGAAGGAAGAGACTGCTGAAAGCAATGAGATTTCATGAAATAAGAGCTATGGCTTAAGCTATAATGAAACAATAAATACATTCTTCATGAATATGAAAAGACATTTCCAATTCTTCATTGTCAGGTGTTGGCTCCTATATTACTGCAATCTGCCAACCAGCACTATGGGGTTTAAACAAAACAGAAGAGATAAGACTGCAGATTTTTTAATATAACAATATGTGAAAAAAACACATCATTTTTAATCTTATCTCTTACCTTTTGAGCACGTGACAGATAAAACATGTTTCACAGAAGTAGGTAACCACTACTATTAGGATAGCAAGCTGCTTGCTTATTTAAGTCTTGTTCTGGGAGCATTTCCATAGGATGTTAAATGCATATGACTCCATTTGATTTCAAATAAGACGACGTTCAGTCACGAGAAAACTAAACTGCACAGAGAGGTTTTGCATCTGTTAATCAGAAATTTTCAACCTTTTTCCTCTGATAGGTGTGGACACTGTGGCTGTGAACTAACTTGCATAGTAACCACCCTATAGGTGAAGGTTTATTAAAGTTATTTGTATTTGGTGGAATATAAATATCACACTGATACATGTATGAACATGAATGTCTCATCTGGAACATCACTTACGACTTTCTACTTTTTTAACTCCTTAGTGCTGCTCTCTTTTCTCCCCACTATGCTGTAATCTGACATTGGTTCTTTCTCTCCTCTTTTTTCCATCTTTCTTTTAGTTGTTTTTTTCTTTCTGTGTGGCTCTTCCTTCTTTCCTCTTTCTAAATCCCCTATTCCTATTACAGTCACTTTATACTTCTTCCAGTCTGTCTTCTCTGAATCATCCCTTAACTGGTGCCTGTTTTTCTCCCCGCTCCCACCCCACACACAAGCTTATTAACACTCCAGTCTTTAATCTGCCCCTCATTCCCATCTGTTCTTTATCTCCAGGTTGTCCATTTTATCCCTTTACAGACAGACCATGTTGCTTCTTGCTGCCCACATAAGAAACAAGGAGTCTTTTAGCTGGTCTGCTTTTCTTTATTACACAGTGTCTTTCTCACACCACATCCCACTTCATAGCGAATGTTAATAACAACTTTAAAATATTTTTATCAAAAATAAAAAATACGGTCCTAAATCTGTGAAAAAGAAGACAGGGCTGCTTAGCTTTTGTGCAAGGTGCCAAAGACACAGTCCTGCTTTTGTTGTCTCTATTTTGTCTTGCTGATGTTTCTAATACGCCAAAGAACTTACACATCTCAACAGTCTTTATGCTCACATCTTTCAAACATATATGCTCACAGGAGCCACTGAGAACAGAGGAAGCAATAAATACTGTCCAGAGAAGAGAGTCCATTGGACTGGCTAAGGAACTGAGAAATTTTTAGTGTAAAAGGAACAGAGCACAGAGGCAATATTTTCTAAAGCTTTTTTTTTTAGTTTAGATGAGGTTTTGGTTTTTAGATCTTGCTAATTGATTTCAACATTTGTGGAGCCTCCAATATGCTTTGGATCACTTCCTGGGGTATGACTAAACACAAATAACTCTTGGTCATAACAAAATCTTCTACCTAGGCAAGATTATGGCACAAATGACCAGAAGCAGCATATATCCCCCATTTTGGTGTTTTCTTTGACTCTGGAAGAAAATTATGGGGTAAGAATTCAAGACCACAGGTCCAAGCACATTTGAAAGTCCCAAACAGTTTAAAAAAATCACTGAAGAAATTGACAAGAGTCAGCATTTCAGTAATTTAAAATCAGTTATTTTAAATCAAGTTTGGACGTGTCAGTTTCCCAGTTTTCTAATGTTCAGGGAGCAAGCAGGTGAGCTGAAAAAAGGCTTTCTGCAGTAGCTGAGTCTGATGCACTGCTTGCAGCTGATGTATTTGGGTTTAGATGCTAAGAGCAAAGTAGGCTTTCCTGTAAGGGTGGATCTGGATATTGTTTCTTGCAGTGTTGTTTTGCTGTATAATTCTAGTTTACGTTTGAAGATTTTCTTGACTAAAATGTTTTGTTTTACAAAGAAAACATAAAATACATGGAGCCTAGCATCCTGGGTTGCTGAGAAGAATACGTGTGTTTCTTTGCTAGTAAATAGTTTCTTAAGGACCTATTATCTGAACAAAATAAAATACATGAAAATTTTGGATAACCGGTTCTGAGAGCTTTGATCCCCAAATCCAAGGTTCAGTTTTTGATATTACAGATTTATATCTGATGTTAAGTTCTTTATGTTTTATGTTGTGCTTACTTGCAATTTATAGATATAATCACTTGGAAATCTACAACTGTACAGCCACAATACAATATGAAGGAAGAGGCATTAGTTAAAAAAATCATACTTTGCTGCTCACACTTTTTCTGAGGAGACAAAAATCAAACTTTATTTTTAATTATTTTCTTTTTTTTTTTTGGTAGCAGAATAAAGTAGAATTTTATTGTGTACGTTTCAAATAAGAAATATTTTGGTAATATTTTAACATTTTTTTTTCAATTGTCTTTTTTCATCCTGTTGAAATAGACCTTTAAGGAGTAATGGCCCTAGAAAATCATCATTTGTGGTCAAGACTGAACTTATTTTGTTTTCAATAGATTTCACTTTAGAGAAGATAAGTAAAGTTGCTGAGTTCAAATCTGCATGATATTTTATACTGGTAATTGCTTCCAGAAGTATTTGTTAAGATTGATCATTATGATGCATGTTGACAGATACTGAGCTGAAGAATTTGCTCTCTGAAATGTGTAGGTTTGCAGTGTGTGGAAAGTTTCAGGCAGTGGCACAGGTAATTATCACCTGATGTGACAATATGATGGTACTGCAAGCTACAATACCTAAACTTTAGTTGGTTGTACATGAGCCTTGAGATCCTGTGACAAAAATGAAATTAACTCCTGTCACTTCAGGAAGGAACTAGCAGGGAGATATAAAAAAATACATAAATATTAGAAGTCCCTGAAGGCTAATGAACCATTTTCCTTTAGCTGAAATGACAGTGTCAGCCAAGAAACACGAGGACCCAGTCTATGTTTCTCTCTCTAAAGCAATTAGTCAATCAGTACCTTCAAAGATCTGTGAAACAATCTGTCCTATTTCATATGTCTGTACAAGAATTACTTTAAAGTGATAAGGTTATTGTATCAAAGCCTGGAAAAGAGTTTTACAATAGGGTTATATGCTGTTAAGACTCACCTGCAGCCTGCTAAGAAATGTCAACTGTAATTAAAACCAATCATTTTCAGATATATGGCAGGCTTTTGAAATAGTGAAGAATTATTTTTACAGTAAGAATTTTCAGCCCTGTGAGCACAGACGCTTTTTTTTTTTTTTTTGTGGGAGGAAGATTTTTCTTTTTCTTTCTGCAATACCATTTTGGAAGATGTTTATTCATTAAGGGAATTGTATCAAAAATCACTGAACTGCATGTTCCTTCTCTAAACTTGTCACAGTTCTTATTAAGGCTGCATTTAGGGATCGTCCCTGCATGTAATTCTGAGTACATGGCATGGAATATATTTTAAAGATTTGTGAGACATTTTGCCAACCATCTATTTACTGAAAAGTGACATTTCAAAGTACTGAACTAAAATTGTGTTAAGCTTTTGGCAAGTAGTGTTGGAAGAATCAAATATAGAAGTTTGCAAATGGTTAAAGACTTTCTTCTAAAATAAAGCATTTAAATGTTGCAGACTAATTTCACATAAGGATACAGTTTCCACTTGTAAAGATAAGAAGAGGAAAATTACTTCTCTAGGTCCAGTTCATTTAACTCTCCATGTACTGTACTGAGGTAGTAACTTAAACGTGAGCCCCCTTGATCCCAGGCAAGCCCTTTTGCAACAGAGGTGTAAAGTTCTCCACAATGACTGTCTCACTGTGTGAGGTTTATCACTGCAGCAATGTCTGAGATTTGGGATTTTCATTCACTGGAGAGTGCTCCTTGGCCACCCTCATGCCCGATAAGGATTTGGTTGTTTATCAGAAATGTATAAATATACCATCTCCAGTTGTCCTTATAATCCCATACCCTCTTACAGTATGGTGACCTGGAGATAGTAGGCCTGTCAGAGGGGTGTAGTGATGGCAAAGATTTGTTCATTTGCACAGGGAAGGTATGTGCCCGTGTGTGCCAGTGCAGTTCTGGCAGGGCTGTCATATATCTGATGAGATCAGCAAAGTGTTGAGTACTGCCTTGGCACAATTCTTCAGTTCAGAGTTAAGTGATGCAGTTTTGTCTGTGCTTTGGGCAGTGGGGCATAAAAACAAAATGTGAAGACTTCCGTGCTACTTTGCTTACATATTTAATCAGTTGCAAAATACTGTTTTTCAACGTTATGTTAACACCTAATATGATGCTGAAGGTTGAATCCCTTTCCTGTTGGAGCCAATGGACAAGGATTCATTCACTTTGTTATGGCCAGGTTATCGTAATGAAATCTCATCCGTCCGCCACAGAGAAAAACAAACAACAAACAAACAAACATAAAAAAACAGCTTTTAAGTGTGATAAAGCACTTCCCTTACCTTCTGGTAGAATATTTTGGAAACTGTAGCATTGGTTGCTGAGAGGTTTCTGTTGAGGAAATTCCTCTCAGCTCCAAAATATTTTCTTTTTGGACAATATTTAGCTCTATGGTAAAATTCTTACAATGTCACATTAAAAAAAAAAAAGAGTCAGAAACACCGTTTTAGGAAAAGAAGACATTAAGATAACAAGAAAATACACTAATGCTATTTAAGTGAAATAAAATTAAATTGCTTCAATGCCTTAATGCCTCAATTGGGTACTTAGAAAGTAAAGTGTTTATATATAAAATGCTAAAGTAAAGAAATAAGAAAATGTATTATGAAAAATTTTGTTCCTTTTTGTTCATTTTATGCACATCAAAAAATTCTGTGTTGTTACTATTAAGTGGCATTAGCTAAACAGAAATTTTAATATACACAAAGTGTAAGCTTCACAATATGTCAGGACCTATTGTTGCTTAAATTGACACTGATATTTTGATTTTAATCATGCAGTATGGTTATCTTCACAATGGAAAAAAAAGAAAAGAGTATATTAATCATTGTCCTTAGCTCAGTACAAGCCTGTAAGAGAAGTCTGCATTTTTTAACACCCAACACATAGATTTGAATCAATAAAGCTTTCACGGTGCAGGCAGTACAAATTTTTACTCTCTTATGGAGTAAAAATTACTCTCTTTCACTGGTTCCATTAGACCATCAATTACATTTTTACCTGAGTAGTGTGGCTCTCTCTATGTCTTTGAATCGATGAGCCTGCTGTACTGCTGGCTGACAGTCTTGAATATTCATTTTCCTCTGGTAAACCTAAAGCAGAACAATAATAATTTATAATCTGACATTTATGCACTGGCTGATTTCAACAAAAGATTCAAAATACCTTGATGTGTTTTACTGCAAAAGAATGAAATACATCTCACATTTGCCTGGGTGTTTTGTTATTTCCATGCTTACTGAAGCTGGATATATTATTGTTTATCAAGCATAAATAGTATCATAGGTATGCATGCTGGTTTACAGAAGGAGCAATTGTACTGAAAGAGCCTACAAATAGCACTTTACCTATACACTGGCCAGGGGTTCCTCCTGCAATGCAGAAACCCCTGCCTCTTCCCCTGGCTCCTTTTCGTCACAGAAGCAATGCAAAGGGAATGGAAAACAGGTCCGTGGTCTGCTCTCGAATTAATGTCTCTAGTTGCAAGGGAAGTCGAGAGTAGCTCCAGGATTTACAACTTCATCTCATCAGTATAGTGTTTTTTTTTGTTTGTTTGTTTTGTATAATTTTTTACTTATTTTGCACTCTCCATATGGGAATTAGACGCTCAAAATTTAGCCGTGTAAAAAGCAGTCATCCAGTGTAAAAGAGCCAGGCAGTCTCCCTCTGGAGACAAGAGAAACAAGCACCTCTGCATAGTGACCTTAGAGCAGGGCTCATGGCCAGCACCTCCCCATCACTTCTGCTGGAGTGGGAAGACCATTCCCATAGCTATTACATTAGACTAGGTACCTACCTACCTTTTGGGTGGCTAAAACTAGAGAAGCTGAATCTGGGAATAGATATGTAACCGTGAGATAAACAAAAATGAAGCGAATCCTACTGTTTGTATATTATACACAACATACTCAGAATTGTGATGGAAACAATTCAAAGTTAAATGCAATGAATCCTAAACTAATTATGAGATTATGTACTGTACTACCCATAGTTCAGTTTCATGTTCCTGTTCAGTTTCTTGTTCAATCATGAAACTACCATAAAAACACTCTATTGAAATATGCTTGTCCTACAAACCTCTATCTTCTGTATTAAAAATACTTACTTTTTTATTTTGATAAATGAATATTAACACTTATATGGTTAGCAATATATGATTTAACTCACGTAAATATAAGTTGCATGAAAAGTCTCATAAAATAACCTGTTTCTGTGAGAGAAATAAAAGTTTTAAAGAGAGTGAATGATCCTTACTCTCTTTTGGCCTCTTTCTCATTTTTAGTTTTCCCCTAACACTGGTGCATCTCCTCAACTCTGTAGATAAGGACAGCAGCTTTATTTATATTGTTCTTCTGAATGAAGTTTGTGTAAACTATTTGGATCTTTTTCTACAGATTCACATCATCTGGACTTCTTTTGGACACACAAAGGCAGTGAAATGGTGGAAGCCCTGCTTGCAGCTCTGGAGACAGGACCAATCTTGGGAGAATCCAGCACTTCAGTCCTGTTCTGCCTGATGCAGAGAGGACATCTGACCCTGTTCTCTCATTGCTTTGAACTACCCATTATTTTGAGTTACAGTTCTTTCATTTTTAAGGTATATATTGGAGCAAGGTCTGATACTTGTGGTCTCCAGCATTCTAGGTTTGTAAAACATATGTTACCCCTATTCCTTTCTTACATTTATTAAAGTCAGTAAGCAATCCCTATCCTACAACTGTAAATTTCTCCTCAGCAAAATCACATATTTTTTGACAAATGAGATATTTGAAATAAGTGTTTTTATTTATTTGGAATTTCCCCCCAAAAAATCCATTTTTGTCAACACAAACCAAATCCTTTTTTTTTTTTAATTAGTTCCTGAACTAATAATGTATTCACATGGATTCATTTTGTATATATCTCAAACAACAATAAAAAAGTCTACTATTTAATTCAAAATGCCTTTTAAAGTATGTGTTATTAATTTAACTCAAATACAATATATATTGTAAAATATTTTCATGATTCTAGACACCATAAATGAATGAAAAACTTTCCTAGGCCAGCAATATCCTTTTGGAAAAGATACTGCTTTTGCACTGTATTCATACACTTTAGGATCTATGGTGCATGACAGCCTTGAGCTAATAATAAGGTTATCAATGATTTTCTGTTTATTCCTACGAAAAGCACTTTGATAAGCAGCCTTATCAAGTAAGTAAAGTTTCCATGTACAGCAACAGCACGTCAGCACAGACATGGAAAGCAGAGGCTTGGTGGAGTTCGGAAAGATAAATGGAGTAGTTGATCGAACTCTAAAAGTTTTCCTTTACGTACACCTAAGTAAATATTAGGATACCACAGCTGTGCACTGAATAAGACCTTGCTTAATTCAGCACAAGGTTGGAAGCATCAGTTTAGCAGGGGCAGCATAGAACTACAAGAACATAATTTAATGAGAGGTTCAAGCTGGAGCATAAATTATGACATAAGGACTGGGATTTCTTGAAACTACTTTCGAGTTACCCAAAGTAAGTCTAATTGTGATTTTTTTGGAAAAATTCTGCTTTGTAAGGTTACTGAAATTATACATGTTGGTGACAATGACAGCAGGGAATATGATTCAATCAATAATCTGTGACTGGGGAAGTTAAACAAAAGAAATGTATTCCATTATTTTCATTTAATAAGAATACAGCCTTGTCCCAATCAACATGTATCTTCAAACTAGAAATACAATCTTTTACTCACTTGCCCCCATAATGCATTTTCCATACTGCTTCAAAGGAAGGTCCCACACTCAAACTCTGACCTTCTTACTACACTCCCTTCTTCCCATGCCTGCCCTGCTCTCATATGCTGCTCTTACGATCCTTCAGATAAATGGCTTGCATCTCAAAATTATCGAGATCTAGACCACTGGACATCTAGACGTGCTTCTGTGGTTCCAGAGAACCTCTAGTCTCAAAGGCTCCACTTCCCCAGAACTGGGGGGCCTGCACCTCCTGACCTCCAGCATATTTTGCAATTCAACAGCAACATCAAAGATGCTCTGGATCTTTACAACTGTGACCACAAATCATAACCCAAACCTTCTACCTTTCTCCATGATTCCGTATCCACACACAGGTTCGATCTACTGATAAGCTCCACTCGACACATTGGCTGCTACAGTGTAAAAGAGGCATCACCAGGAAAGGCAAGGAGGTGATGTAAGACTCTGCACTCAACAGCATGTAGCCTGTGTCATGGGGACATGCCCCTTTTCTGTCAGGTTGTCTGCTGTGACGCTTCTCCCATTCTATGTACAGATGAGAACCTGTGGCCTAAATCTAAGATTTGGGGTTAAGTTTCAAAAAAATGTACAGCAAACTAGTCCACAGGTGACCCGCTTAGACAGAATGGCTACCTTCTTGACAGATGAACTTAGATGAGACTAATCCCCTCACCAGAATAATGTGTAGGACTCTTGGGGAAACTGACAGGTTCTTGACAGCTACTCCTATGCTGATCAGCATAAACTAGACAGTGACTCCTCTCACGTGTATCTCCTCACCACGAACAGGGGACCTCGGTTATAACTGAAGGGAAGAGGAATAACCAGAGAGGCTTCCTTTGAGAGATAGCAGGGTGACAATGGAGCTGGATGCACGAATGGCACGGTGTTAAGTGCGTGCCTGTACGACCGCTGGGCAGGATGCAGCACAATGCTGCCAGAGTGGTCTCCTTTGGTCCAACAGGACAGTGTCATCTGTACAGTAGCTACTTCAGTTTTCAGTTGGATCACACTGGGTTAAGTACCTCTACAACACACTCCACTGGGGGTAAAAAAGTGTCATGTATAACATAAAAGATTACTATAAGCTTTATAATTACTCTTTGTGCTTGGACAAGAAAGTAGAAGAAAAAAAAAAAAAAGCTTTCTTTTAGAACAAAACTCTGTAGATATGGAAGGTTTGTGGAAGAAAACTAAAAAAGTACTCTGTACTACGTTCATAGCACAGAGGTGTAGAAAACTGTTACTACTAATATTAAAGATAAACTAAAGAAGAAGAGGATTACTTTACATAAAATGAAAAAGAAACTTCTATTAAAATTCCAAGCAAACAGCAGTGCCAGATATTAAACTCAGCTTGTGAAAGCAACACAGCATTAATCTATTTGGAAGCTGAGCCAGCTAGCTTTTTAGCTGCTTACTAATGGTTTTCTAAAGAATTCATCAGATTAGAAGATTAACATCTTGGTCAAGTTGATTATCCTTATGACCATAGTGAATTTAAGTTTCATGATGCTTCAGAGAAGTGGTGCTGACACTTCGCTTCATTCATGACAGCAAACGACTAGTCATATTTAAAAAATTGCCTCTGTATTAACTCACTTGAGTAACGCATGAATCTGGATTTTAGTTCTAACAATAAAAAGTAGAGTATATAGTTCCACTGTGTAACAGTGGGAAGCAAATTATTGTATGCTCAAGAGTTTTGTAATCTCAGCATCAACTAATTAATAATACATTTCAAGTTTTATTTTCCTGAAAGCTAGCTTGTATAAACTAACAGAAATGAAAAAGTATTTAACATGGAAATATCTTATGACACATTAAAAAATACTAGTGTTAACCTAGAGATATCTGAAAAGACAGATTTTGAAATCATGATAAATCCTGGAAGGAATACTTTTTCTTTTAAGCAAACTGGCAAGCTCTTTTTCAGGTCATGTAATCTAAGTACACTGAAGTTTTCCATACTGTTAATTTTTTCAATTATTATTAATGCTATCTAGAAAACTAGAATTCTGTACCACAAAATTTATTTTTTGATTTTGGTCTGTATCAGGGTAAAACTAAAGCTTTTCTAGAACAGTCTGATAGACAAAGTGTAGATTTGAACCTTATAATATCACAAATAATGTTAATTCCTTACCCAGTGGGATACCACAAGACCTAAAGGGACGTTTTTTCTGCTCATAGTATACAGTAAATACCAAAACCATTCCTTATGAAAGCTGCATCAAAATTGGCAATCTTCCATTGAAACTTTGAGTTTGATGAATCAGTGTTTCTTAATGGAAAAAATATCTTACTGGAAAATTCCACTGCACAACATTACACCTTTATGATTAAACTTTCCGTTTACCAATAGTTTAAAAATAATTAGTTTATGCATAATAGATACTGTGTATTATCAATAATAGCCCTGGCTACTAGCAGTTGCAAATACACTAATAAAAAACTTCACACAAATAATAATAAGCACACATCTCGCCTACTAGTTGGCCTTTTATTCAAGCAATGACCATTTATTTCAGTAACTGCGATCATTTACTAACTCAACTATAATCATCACAAATTATAAACATAAATCATCACTTCATTTCTAAGCTGAAAGAAACACAGCTCTTGTGATTAAACTCCCAGTTAAGGGATCTGGGGATAAAATGGTTGCTCTTATAAAAAGCTGATCTCCCACAGGTCCCATTAGGACATCAGAATATATGATTAAAATCCTACATAGAAAAGAATCAAAGCCTTGCTCTACCCACAGATTTTGTGTTGCTATAACAGTCTGACTGTTATACATATCAAAAATATGTTCCCTCCTCCCTAAATTGTTATATTGATACAAATGGGGAAAAGTTAGAATGGACAAAGATGCCTTTTTCTTCTATTACAGTGCGTTCCCAGTTCCACACAGGAATGAATGCACCTTTACACTCCTGTAACTCAGACTGGAAGAATTTTTTGCTTTGATTATCAGAGAGAACAGGAAGAATTATTTTGGCAGAATAAATTTTCTTGGAAAAAAAAAAAAAAAAGAATTATTTAATTTTGAAATGCTTCATTTCAAATAATAAAGCTTGATTTTTTCATTTCAAAGCTTTTGCATTTTTTGAAGTTTTTGACAAAACACTTGTTCCTCCACATCCCATTGAAATAAATACTTTCTATTTGTCTTATTTATATTCATACCATACTTGTGTATTTGTATGATATGGTTTTATGCAACAGAGGTGTTATATCCTTAGGATTATGTTTATAGGACCTTGAAAGATTTCATTTGGTCATTGTTCTTGCCCCATTTTGATCATCTTATTGCAATTATAAACAATTTGCCATTCACTAGCAAGGCACTTGCACCAGTGGGAGATTCTGATTTTCCATTTGCTGTCCAATTTTTATTGATTATAGGGTCAAAAGTCTCAAATCTCTGTTCTCCATGCCTTGGGTTACTTACAGACTTGGAGCTGAGGTAATTACAAATTCCTTGTCAGAAGTTGTTTTATTTTCTTCACATTCAGCTTTTATTGGAGAGGGGCTTATCAGTTCATACATATGAAGTTAAGCCAGTTCCAGAAACACAGATATTTCACAACTGAGGAGATCCAGCTTGACTATATCTTAAAAAGCTCATTGAAAGATGCACTTCAGCAATTTTATGTTAGAAGAGCTTTGGGATTAAAAAATGCTTACCATTTGATACTGAATTTCCATTTTCAGCAGTCACAGAACTGGACAGTGGATTAGATGACTGAGTTCCATGGTTATTTGCATTTTTATCCTGGGTTTCTGATCCAATATCTGATGCATTTGGATCTTCCCTGCTCCTCAAGTTTAGATTAGTTTCAGCACCTGTCACAGACAAAAAGCTTGTCAGCTTCATATTTGCTACTGGCTTTTGCACATAAGTAGACAAAACTAATACAAAGAAACCAAATTTATCAAATTACTTTAGTTAATCACTACATTCACTAGACCGGTCATAAATGTGGAAGGTTTAAGTCAGTGATTTTTGCAGGGTTCTTCTTTGTTCCACCAATAGCTGTCTAAAATTTATGAAATTGAAAGGCATTAACAAAATTTCCTTTGTACTGTTCTCTTTACACATACATCAGCTGATAAAACTCAACACGTGTTTGTGTTGACCCTATTTCAGGTTCTATGTCTATGTCACAGGAGTTCATATACTGTTGTCATCACTGCAATGTCTTTCACCATCATATTAGGTGATATGAGCACCAGCTATAACACGGCTTTATTTTGTTTCTCTTATTTCTAAGAAATGAAATGGCCTTTAATACAAAACCATACGTAGCAAGATTCCTGCCAGCAGGGCCTCCATGTGGGCACTATTTACCATGTGTCAAGGCTCTCCAGCCATCAACTATCACTTTCTATAATGTTCCAGGTTTTCACGTTAAATTTATTTTGCCTTCTAGTTAAATTTCTTCAAGATACCAAGAGGAGCCCTGATCCTCTAGGACATCACAGGCTGCATACAATGCACAAGTATTTCTCCAAAGAGAAGGGCAAAACTCTTCTCTTCTTCCCCCCTTGACTGATGGCACATCTCCACAGAGCAGAAGAGCTCACCACAAAGTGCCCTGAGCTGGTCCCAAGCTTACTGGGCTTTGTCAGCCCCGTGCTCAGCCATCAGGCATGCCACGCGATGCTTCCCACTGCAGTTCAGAGGCTTGAGGGGACTCAGAGCTGGGAGACAAGAACATGAATGGATGGGGATGGCAGGAGGGAGCCGCACTGCATGTCTGGCATCCCAGGCTACCCTTACTCTGCCCTCTGTGGAAGGGCTGATGAGACTGCATTAAATGCTGCACTGGCAAGGCTATGCAGTTCTTGGTGGATTTCTGTCTCTTTTCCGTCTTTCCATAAATTTGGTGGTGAACACCCTGTTTCCTTGCCATAATGAGGTTTCTTTCAGAGAAGACAAAAGATGAATTCTGTTTCCTCTCTGGCTAGCTCCATTTCAGCTTCCCTAACTCCCTCCACCCCCTCTGAGAGCTGGCGTTAGCTGCGGGTCTGATGCACAGTCGCTGACACGGGTGCAGAGGCCCTCATTTAGCACTCTAAAATGGAAATATTTCCTCTGTGACAGCTCTCAAAGAGCTATTCTTTGCTTTCGGTTGGGTCTTCTTAAGCCTTGTCATAATAGCAGCAACAACCAACAAAGGTCAAAAGACTAGCTATTAAAACCAACATTACAGCATTTATCCATAATTCCAGTGACATTCTCAGCTCTCCCAAAGATGCAATACATCCTTGTAAGTCCTAAGCACATGAGCATTTTTCAAAGGAAAAGGAAAAACACTTTTTCATCAGGTAACAGATACTTTGCCTGAAGATTTTCAAACCTAATGCTGAGTGCATGGTCAATTTTTCATTTTCATGCCTTAACTGAAAAAAATCCAGGGTTACAAAGCACTAACATTTTAAAAAATGAATTAACAACATGAAAACGATACTTCCAGTATGGTTGACTTGAAATGTTTCCTTTCATTGAAAAGGCCTTTCTTAGCTGTGTTTAGCTTTCAGTTATCTAACTCTGAATCTTTCTTAACATTTCCTTTTCTAACAAAAAAAGCTGTCTTGAAAAGTCAAAAAGTTCATTTCCAAGCTGTCAGAATAAAACATTTCAATGTTTTTTTATTCCCTTCCTTGCCCTCATTCCCTGATCCTTATTTGTTGCCAGATCTGATTGGAGTGTTTCAGTGGTGCTGTTTCATAAACTGCATATTTAGGCAAATGTGCTATGCACTGAAAAAATTAGGCCAGCTCTACCGGCAGTAACTGATTTGAGGCAGGCAGTAGAAAGGGAGTCTGAGCTAGAAAATGCATGCAATACAATTATAAGAGCATGCCTGACTTAGCTTTTGTACAAGCAAGTTGACTGAAAAATGCATCTTTGCAGCTTGTATTAAATTTGTCTGAAAAGGAAATGTCACTTTTAGATGTTAATAGTCAGTGCACTTGCCTATAGATCATAATCCACCTACATAATTATTGTGCCACCTTTTACATAAAGAGTCTCAGGGGAAGTGGCTAGGATCCTTATTTTTCTTGATATCCAAAAGATTTATTGATTTGCCTGACATCTGCAATTCATTTGATTGTTGAAGTGGAAAGACATTTTCTTGCATTCCTACTTTGTAGAAGTCTTTTGTTTCATAGGTACATTGATATCTTTTCACAGCATTCATGAAGCGGTCTTGGAAAAAGAAAAGAAAAGATTACCTTTTCTCCATTGTATGTGTAAGATGAAATACTACAAAACATTGTGGATAGCTGCTATCGAGCTAAAACATCATCACAAATTGGCAGAAACAAGTAGTGGACAAATATGCAACATACCTGTTGGGACAGCTATCTAAATAGAGATCTGTTATCCCATTTGCTCTATTCAATCATTGTTAGAAATGCACATCTTCATTTGCTAAATAAAAGAATCTTACAGAGAAAATACACTCCACAGTGCCTTATTTCCTTTCTCTCAGAGGTGAGAAAGAAGTCCATATTTTGTTTCAAAATAATCTGGATTATACAAAGGTACTTGAGCTAATTTTCAGTATAATGGGCATCTTCATCTCCTTCTTGGAGCAGTCATGTGAGTCTCTGGAAAAAGTGTAAACACATATGTTGGCTAACTTCTAAAAGACTCCTGGAGAAGCTGGAGTTTATCCCTAGCAAAAAAAAAAAAACCAAAAACTCTTTATTTATTTTGGGCTTTGTGTAAGACGGGTGAGTTTTTTAAGAAAATCTTTTCTATACATAAGATAATAACAGAATGTTTTAGTCAGGTGTAACCAGGGTACTGTCCCTGTGCTGCAAAACTTATATTGGGCAATCCAGGCTGGAAGGAACCTCAGGAGGTCCCTAGTGAATCCCCTGTGACTTTATCTTCTGCTCTGGGGTATCTCTCTCTGCTGCCTCCCCACTACCTAAAATATCTCTGAGTATAATAAACATGTCTCCTGACGTTCTGTCAAAACAGCTCTGTCCCACATCATGTGCCATTGCACAGTGGACAACTATAAAAGATATAAGAAGCACTCTGGTAACAATGAAGACTTATAGGAAAGTTCCCCAATTCTAATTTTATCCATTAAATATTGGTCTGAAATTCACTTCACCCTCACGTTATCTCAGTCATCTGATATAAAAATTTGGACATTTCTCAACATTAAAGTCAGCTTCCCCCTGCCGCCATGAACCCCTGCAGAAACAAGTATGCACTGCTCTCTCATCCCTTATCAACTTTCTGGAACTATAATAAATACATCAGGAGAGAGTAAAAGAAAAAACAGTGGTTCTTACAGTTGTACATCTTCAGCAACCCAAGCTTTTTGTGCAGATTTGTACTCTGCTGTTCTCACCAAATGGATGGATTATCTACCAGAAGTTTCCACTATTTTTTAATATATATATATACATATATATAGATTTTAGTAACAGAATCTCAGCAGTTGCCAGCCATTTGAATGTTACTTGAAGAGTCATCTGTGCCTACTTGTGAGAGACTAGCTACAGAGAGGTATCAGCTGTAAGAGCATGGTGGGAGTTCATGATTATAAAAGGAATGCAAGCTTCAAGTGAAAACCTACAGACTGTTTGCAACAGTGAATAGCATTTGGATTATTGTTCTGGCAAACTCAACTTGCCAAAAAGGTATCTCTGACTCAGTCAAATTCTGCTCTGACTAATTTTGCAGTTAATGAGGATGTATGGACTATGAGGATGCATGGACTGGGGACATAATTTGTCCCACAACTGCAGCATAGTTAATAACTGGAAGCAATGTCACATACAGTGCTTTTAATCACAGTACAACAAATCAAAGTGTAACAATTATTTCCTTTCAAGCAAGCTCCATATTCCAATAAACCCATAATTAATTATATCAACAGTACTTGAAAAGTGTAAAAGGAAATGAATACAAAAGAGGCAGCTTGTGAAATCTGCATTTGCATGCTAGTCTCAATATTCCTGGAAGAGACAAAGTTTAAAACTCATAAGGTACTGAATGAATAGTAGTTTCATTTTAGAAAAAAAGTCAGAGTATAGCAATCATGGACATGATTTAACATAACTGCTTTTTATTTTCTTTTTTGAATCATTACCTGTCATTTAAAAGAAATCCAACACACTGAAAGTCTACGTGGAATAACTTCTTGTCAAAAGAACAACTTGAATTCTTTTAATTGAGCTATGATTTCCAAATATTATACTATAAATCTCTTTTTTTTTCTCAAACATAAAATGTAGGATGCCAAACACTGCAGTTATTTCATAAGTAGGATTTAGGTTGAATTAATGTTGTTATCACGAAATTAGAAAATGAACTAGTATAGGCTCTATTCAGATGACAGATTAAAGTGCAATACTGAAACATTTTGAGGACCTATGATTTTTTATAAGGAAATTATATCTTTAGCCTATTTAATAAAGTCTAAAGCAAAGTATAAATCGATGATTGATATCAGCATTTAGGTGGAATCAACATAGACTCTTTTTGCAGCAAGGCATGAAAAAACAGTATGTTATTAAAAGCCCAGCAGTAACTAACCTGGTTGGATTGTAATTGACTTTTCTGCCAATGCCATTTTTTTGCTCTCCTTTCTTTAAAAGCAGGCATATCCTTAGCTTATAGCTGTCCCCTTATGTTCTTTTTTCAAACACTTCTTTTAACATTTAGTGCTCATTTACAGTCTGACTGAAAACTCATTAATAACAACAGAAGGCCTCCACTGCTTCCAGTGGGTTTTGGATCAGATTCATGCTTACCTTGGATGCTTTGTGCAGCACTGCCAAAGCATGAAGGGATTCATGATATACGGTAAATACAGACAGCCCCTTGCTTTGTCTGCCCTGGTAATTTTAATGTGCTCACAACTGTTCTCTGGCCCTGAGGCAAATGGTAAGAGACCCATGTCTAAGCTATTAAACTTTCTTGCCCTCCACAGCAGAGAAGCTGCATCCAAGCAGTCTAGTGGGAATAGACCCTGGCCTGTGCCATTTCCTGAACCATGCTCCGATCTGTCTGGAAGGGAACCAGCCTGCCAGGTCCAAAACCTTGCCAGGGACTGTTCTAACACCGAGAGCCCAGATGACTGAGCTGCCATACCCAGGACATTCCCTGGCATTGGCTCATCTACTGAAATAGACATAGTCCTTCACCTTGACTAGTTACTGCAATCAGAAATGAGTGGTCAATATTGAGTCCACCTCAGAAAAGAAAAGACAAAAAATGAACCTCAGACGGGTTGGGGCTAGTGGGGGCACTAAACAACTGCTTGGTCTCTACTATGTAAAAGTTTCATCTTCACTTGTATTAGGCCAGTCTCTAATGATACTGGGGGAGCAAGTCTCCCAAGTTTTGCGTTAGTGTAAATGGAAGTCATATGGTCTATGAGGGGTTTATACCCCTCTTGATATGATCCATTTGATTTGACTTTTATCTGTTTAACTTTTATCAGTTTCCTCAAGGTACATGTTCCGTTTCATTAATTAAACAGTGAGCTTAGACTGAGCTCTCAACTGAGGAATTCCATTGTCACAAGCTAAGCTGGATGTATCTGCCCTAAACTAGAAACAACCTCTGCCCTGGTCCACAAAGATCAGCTCCATAAATTAGAAACCACCAATACTGTAGAAAAAGCTTAATAGCTTTTCCACAAAAGAACTAATGCTACAAAAATATATGAGACAATTATGGAAATAAGTATACAAAAAAGGAGGATATAGTCCCCCTTCCTGTTTATTGCCTGAAAAAAAGGAAAAAGCCAGGATAATGTCCAACATTATTTCTTAATTCTTGAAAAATGTGACTTTCTGTAACCAATAATCAATATATGGCTTTAGTTATCAAGATGCACAGTCATCCACCCTGTATTAGCAACTGTGAAAGATAGAAAACATATTCTGGTAGATAAATTAATTTAATACTGGAGGAGAAGCTTTTTGTTCCTGGGCTTCCATGGAATCCAAAAGCTAAATAGCTTGATTTCCTTGAAAACTGTGGCTGGCGTCCAGCAAAATGAAAATTTCAAGTGAAGCAGCTTGTCACTGTACACATGAATAAGTAAGAACCGATGGATCTTATTAACCAGCATACGAAAGACAAGGCGCTGCAGACAGAAGGGATTCTTGATCTGTGCCCTCATTCTTTTTTGGGAGAGTCTGGAGTATACAAAATCCTAGCAGCCAACCATGAATATTTGTTACATTTCCTGTGGTAACTGGACACTGTGAAGTGTGGGAAATAAAGGATGATGACTGCACAAATTACACGGACATTTTCTGATGAAGGAAAGGGAGAGGTGGGTTACATAAAAGGAGGTCATTTTATTTTGGTGCCAGTGTCTATCACTGTGTTTTGTTGCACCTTGGCAATTTCACTTGGCATTTCCTGTTTTGCTCTGAACTTACTGCTGAGACACTCCTTGCCAGTGGAGTTTAGTAGCTACCCTCAGCACATGTTGTCTTGGGTGTCCTTTTGCTGGATGAATGCATATTGCTTCAGATTAGCTCAGTTTACTCACATGAAGTCACACTGTGACCTGCTGTAGCATGACTGTTTACTTTGTCTGCTGAGAGCTGGAGGCAAACAGATGCATCTTATTTGCTGAAAGAAATGGAGCAGGATGAAAACTGTCAAGACAGGATTCCCCCAGCCTATTAGCGTGTACTGCCTGTCTCGCCCTCATAGCTGTGCTGCTGGCTGCCGCTGCAATAATTATTCATTGATTTATTTCATCTCACAAAGCCTGTCCTTGTAGCACCAATTGTCTGGGATTTCCCCCCGGTAATGATGCTCCTAGGACAGGCAGCAATGCATTTGTACTGTCGCTTCCAGCACCCTTCTCTCTGAGCTGTGTAAGTGGAGGCATTACAAGCCACTCCAGAAGCCTCGTTCTTAAACAAAGCAGGTAAATACAGCATGAGGGAAACAGACAACAACTGCTTTGCTCTGGGAAGACACACTTGTGGAAGCTCTGTATAAGCACCAGAAAGCAAAGAGAGGAGACATAGGCCATGAAGATCTTCAACTGACTCACTCTGCTTGAGGTGAATTGCTCCTCTGAAGAATACTGTTGGTGTAATACTGGTCAGAGCTCAGAAGACAAGGCTGGTAGTGAGAAAGAAGTTGCTGAAGCAACTGCAGGAACTCCTAGATCTGGCTGAGCGCTTAGGAATCATCGGCTCAAATGCTTTTTTTGTATATCACTTTAGATCAACAGTACACCTAGAATTGAAAATGTTTGGAAGGTTTCTCCTGCTTTCTTGTCTGGTGGATTCATGTTGGTGGGAACATAGTGCTCTAATTTTACACTGATTTCAGCAATCACTACAAGCTACAAACTTTTCATGCCTTCGTAGAAGTAATGTGTGAGACATCACTGGGTCAGGCAAACCTTCAGAGTTGGTTAGGGAGGCTGTAAAAGCACCCTCTTTCCCAATCTGGAGGACTCTGGATCATCTGAGATCAGTTCCCATCACGAGACAAAGAATATTGCTGCTGAAGGGGAGAAAACTACCTTCTTAAATACTCATCACTGATGAAGAGTATCTGGGCAGACTGCCATATCTCCTGCTTGATAGCGTCTGAGCAAGAACTTGGAATGTCTTTTAATGCAGCAAGTATGCTAGACTCAAGGCAGAACACGCTTTTCAGAGAAGGGGGATTTCATTCACCCTGTCATCTCTAGGAACTGATCTCCGTGGGCCTTTCTGAGGCTCCAGCACCAACCACAGAGGGCAAGAAAGAAGGCAGCATTGCCTGGGACAATTTCCTGCCTCAGGAAAAGCATCTCTTCCCCTCATGTTCCCCACCTTTTCAAGACTAATATGGAAAAGAGTAGCTGATTTTACTCTGTAATAGTTTTGTTTACTGTTAGGTGTGTTGATTGGCTCACCAAAGAGGCTATTTCTTGTGTTTGTGTGGTTAATCAACTGCTGCTGTGCTGGAAAAGGAGGAGGCAATTTGGTAAGAAACACAGCTTCCCTTTTTTAAACTGTTTTCTTCTAACTAATGTGGATGCAGCAGTTCTTTTTGAAGACAGGCATTTAAGTTTGTTTACTTTTGTGTGTGGTATCTCAGTAACAGAACAGCATTTACTGCTGGGCTTTAGCTGCTGTTGGAAGGAATTATGTGATGAGACACTGTCTCAACCTTCCTCCCCCTCAAACACAGTTGCAAATATTGTGAAAATAAACAAACAAAAAACCCCAAACAAATAGACAGGGATTTGCCACTGCCAACAGCATCACATCAGTTCTGTTTACTTTTCCCAGAGAATACTTCTACAGATTTTTCAGAATCTCTCTCATAAGAGCTCTGGCACCAACTGCAACACAGAAGTCCTAGCCTAAGTGACTGCATTGGGCAGATGAATTGTTTGAGCAGGTCCTGAGGGAGAATCCAAGGAATATTTTTGGATCATCTGTATTGTCAACCTTCCCACCATATAGACACAGCTATTCTGGAAAACCTCTTGGACAACTTTTGCAATTTGTTTCGGAAGTGAACTTCCCAAATAAGAATTGAATTTGGAGATACTTCTTTAGCTTGTTTTTAAGTTCATGTTGAGGGATACGGAGATGGTCAATGTCACATCCATGACCTTAAAGCAGGAACATATAACATATATCAGAAATGCAGTGTGGTAAGTATCCATCCTGTGTACAAATACAGCCAACCTGTGGCTAAAAACTATCACCACATTCTACTGATATGTCAGCATCATTATAAGGGACCAGCCCTTAAGGAAAGAGCTAGAAGAAATAATGAAACATTAAATTTCAGTGCTGAGATTTTTTTCATATGTTGTTTCTTTTAAAACTTGCACATCACAGAGGATAAAATTCATTTTCACTTTTTTTCATTTTAAAATAAAGTGAAAACTCTACCCAAGAGAGCCTTGAACCTGAAGGTCTCTTTATATTCACATCCACTAGTGGGCTTGGGGAGAAGGCAGATGCCCCAAATTTCCAATGCTAATTCAGTGCTCCATTTTCAAACACTCTCCTACTCTCCTGACAGCACATTTCAGTTGTGAGGAAAAGGGCATGAGGGTCAGGGCACCCTCATGTTTATGACCACATCTTTTCCCATTCTTTTTCTGGCTGCCTTCTCTTTCTTTTCCATCCAGCCCCACAATGCCGATGGTGCAACTGGAACACAATCCATGTGTGGGATTGTTTCACAAGTCCTGTCAAGAACTTTGGGTCATCACTGAGGTGCTGGAGTTTGTGCCAACACAATGGCATTGATCCTGGATACCTGAGCCAAAAAGTTTAGACGCAGCTTGGTTTGTCTGTAACAGGCACAAACATATCTTTGGTTTCTGTGCAGACATACCCCTAAGTGACATCCTGACCACTGCTGAAATGACCACTCTTGAACTTAGCCAGGACCAAAACAAGTCAAAATGCCTCACTGTTAACATTTTCAGTAAGAAAAAAAATCAGCATCTGTGATGCAAACCATTTCAATACTTTCCAAACATTTTTGAAAGAGTTGACATGAAAGAATATTTATTTCTGCACAGAATTTCAGAATGCTTTATTTTCATTCCAGGGCAAAACAAAAATAAATGTCACAATCTTGACATTTTCTGCGAAATGGAATTACTGCTCTTTACTTAGGCTCTATGAGAAATATGATTTAATGCTGAGATGTAAATAATTAAAAGCATCTGAACAGATTTCTCACTCAAATTGAGAATTAGAGACTTTCATTAAAATGAGTGTTCAAATTTCATTCTCTGCTATGTTCCAAATACCCGTAGCCCTGTAAAATCAAGTGATATGATATTTACTGCCAAATAATATTCTTGGTTGGTATCAGGAATGAAAGTGTGCTAGAATTCAATTTGCTTGTTCTCTCAGATATGATTAATGTCTCACATTAATGTACTTTTGTTTTACAACTAGTGATACAGTTGTTCCTAATCAAAGTCCTTCATGGTTCTCCATCTTGGTTCACAAATAAAAGACACAGAAGACTGTTTATCATCTAAAGAAGCCCACAACACTGTCACTAATGAGACAACTTTCCAAACCAGTGCTGAATTTGGAACAATGATGTTGCATCAAATGGTGAAGAATCTACATTTTTTTGAAAATAAGAATCCTGTAAATCTCCACCTGAAGGACTGAAGTCACTATTACATGTGGAATATGTAAAAAATCCATGGGCTTGAAACACACTAAGTTGAACCAGTATGGTATGGTTATTGTTCTCCAGTATCAGACAGGATGAAGGGGACATGCAGTAAATTGAATCCAAAAGGAAAAATAGACTTTAAGAATTAATTATATACAAGGAATGCCTGCAGTTCTCAGAAATGGACCATTTAAAAGGAACATAAAAGTATGCTGCTATTTCTCTTCAGTTTCCTTCCTGTTAAGCACTGACTAGGTGTGAACACAAGAGTCCCCACTGGGTCAAACCAAGGGTCTGTCAACTCCAGAATCCTTTTCTGACAGATGTAGATAATTACATTATAAGATTGGGTCAAAAAATGAAGTGATATTTCCTATGTGATATTGGGGCTGTAGAGCCTCCTCCAATGTCTATATGACTGGATATCAGCTTTGGAAGTGTGTGTGGGAGTGCTAAGGATTTGGGTTTATTTTCATTATAAGCACTTCAAATGCAAAATAAATATAATAAAGGTTTATGACAATAACCATTCAATTTTCAGCTGAAATATAAATTAGTTTTGATTTGTTCTTTTCTAATAATCTTCAGGTAAAAATTGTCTATCATAACCTCACACATAGCTTAATTTTCATGTCACAACAGAAAACCAAAGCAAATAATACACTATAAGATTTTAGGCAGTAAGAGCAAACACTGAAATCAACCAGGAAGAGAAATGCTTCAGTGAAAAAAAAAAAAAAAAATTGTCATAATAGAATAACAAATGTCTCTACACTGAAAATATTTTAGTTTTCAGATTCTGAAATGGAGAATTATTCTTGGTATACTGTATTTTTCCTAAAACAGATCGTTTTTTGTGACACATTATCCAGATAATGGCAGCCTTACAGATGGGGAGAAAACTGCAGATTAAGGGGATATCTTCCAGGCTGTAAAATGTTCATAAACATTCTGCAAACAGAAATGAAGGGTGCTTTCTCTAGACTCTTCTATTGCCTTTCCCTGCTGCAGTAATGCAAACCACAATTGTTTCTTCAGAAAAATCACCCAGTATGTGCTGGACAGCAATGGTATTGCAAGCAGTTCAGTCTCCTCCTTTGTTATTTTCTGCACAGGGCATCTACAGCTAGCCAAGTGTGGGACTTTTTCATGACTCACATTAAACTGTTAGTAGCAATGTTTTGGCTTTTTCCCACTTCTCTGTAACTACTGCAAAAGATTCAGACTGAAAGCTGCAAGTAGTCTGTAGTGAATCAGAGATGATGACTCTCCTGTGTTTAGATACCTAATCTGAAAATTAGTCATAGAAAGTCACCCTCATTCCCTGGTAATTAAGGCAATTATATAAACAGATATTAATCTCTCTCAGAGAAGTATTGTGAAGATAAATTCATTAAAGTTTTAATGCTTTGAGAATTTTACTTCAAAGATGTTATACAAGTCCAATGTCTCATGTAATCATTCCTCCAGAATTCACAGGTGAAAGAAGACAAAAGGTGACAACACAGCTTTTGTGTTAGTCATGTTTTTTAAGTTGTTAGCTTTTGCCACAAAGAAAGTAAAACTATTACATTGTATCAATATAATGTAGGAATAATGAGATGCAGATACGAACATTATCTTTATTAAGTTGCTTAAGAGGAAAAGCTGACTGGCTTAGAGGATAAGGGACTGGGATTTCATCTCAGAAACCCCAGTGGGAATTTAATTTGCAATCCACTGTTGAGATGTTAGCTGCACAATAGTAGCTTACTCTAATCTGCTGATAGAAGCAAATTGTTTACTAGCTGTCAAAGGGATACCTGCCTTTGGCAGGTCAGTATTCCCCATACATACACTTTAAATCCTGTTATTTTCCAAGTCTGAGCCAGTTTCAGCAACGAATATTTGTCAAACTTTAATCCCAACTAGGTACATCTAAATATTTGCACTATTTTCCATTGGTAACTATCTTACTATGACTTCCAGAGCCTAAACTGGAGAATGTGAAAAAATTAACTGATACGTGGAGCTACCTGCACTGGAAACATTTTGCCTAAGACATGGGTAAAAAGGGATTTATATGGATGCCAAAGACATTGGGCAAACATCTGAACAGTGTTGATATTTTGTCAACAATTTAATGTTTGTATGTCTTTTCTCTTTTTGTTATGTAAGCTACTAAACTTTTTTTGGGGGAAGGAACAGGCTACTGAAGCACAGACTTGCATATACAGACCTATTTTTAATGAAATTCTAACAAAAAATCTTGAAGCTTATACAAAATTATTATTATTCTCACAAAACTTGAAGCTTATACATTGATGGGCTAAATAAAGGAAAGGTCTTCCTCATTTTGAAGGCAAGCATCCATATCAACCTTTTCTCAATCAGCAAGAAGGAGAGAAGGCTTAAATCTTTATCTCAATAGCTTGATGGTAAGCAAACTCATTCAGGTTAAATGAAAGTCATGTTTCATTTGCTCTTTTCCTTTTGGAATCCACATGAGCACTCACTCTGCCAATCTGAGCACAGATGATGGGCTGGGAATTATTCCTTCTTTTGTTCTGAAGCTGAAACAATTCCACTTTGCATGGAATAACTTAATATTAACTGTATCAAATTATGAGAAACAATGGTACAAAGGAGCAATCTGAGTATTATTCATCTGTATTGAGGAAAAAAGAGTTCTATCCTTGCTCCACAGATAATTAATATGAAGCACTTCAACACGTAACTGCCTCCTCCTTCCCAGGAATGCCTTAGATGTTGAATAGTGACAAAAATTTGTACATTCTTCTAGAAAAAGTGTGTTCAGATTAAGGCACTGAATTGGGTTTCAGGAAGTCTAGTTTCAAGTCCAATGTTTTCATCTAGAAATACCTGGGTAGGAACTCTATACATGATCATTCAGCTTCTATTTGACTTGCTAACTAAAGTTACTATTTGTACAAATTAGAAGAATAGAAGAAAGGTGTGCGTGCATTACTGCTAATTTTCACTCAAGTCTCATTTGATATGGAGTAAACGGGATTTCCTGCCTAACAATACATATGTAGCTTCAATGGCAACTCCTCTCAAGCTTGGAGAAATCACTTCAGCTCAGTTCACGATTATTACAGTTTTGCTTATTTAAACTATAAGTTCTGTAGAGCTGAAAACTTTTCTCATTACATGTATTTTGCAAGACATTGCATACTATACGACATACTGAAACTACTGTTTCAGTATACTGAAACAATTGCACAGTATATGACTATACTGAAACTATAAGTTTCAGAGTTCAACAGGACAATATCCTGACAAAAATGCTTCTGTGCGTTAACAAATTTCTGCCTGGGAAAACAGATTGATGCCCTAAACATCAGTAAGACAGCATGCGTGCAGCCAGCCAATGACTTGGTCATTAAATCTCATTCTGTGGTAAGGTCACCCACTTAGTGGATGAAGAGAAGGTGGCAGATGTAATCTTTCAGGATTTTAACAAGGTCTCTGATACTGTATCTCACGGCATCTTTCTGGACAAATTGTCCAACTCCGAGATGAACAGGTACATGATCTGCTGGGTGATGTACAGGCTTGATGGTAGAGATCAGAGGGTTGTAGCAAATGGGGCTACCTCTGGCTGATGGACAGTCACTAACGGTATTCCCTGGTGCTCAATACTGTGATGTCCTCTTCAACATTTTTATCAGTGATGTGGATGCAGAAGTAGAATGCATCCTCAGGAAGTTTGCTGATGATAGTAAACAGGGAGGTACATCCTTTGAGGAGAGGCTGAGGACACCTGGGTTGTCTAGTCTGGAGAAAGGTGCCTGAGGGGTGACCTCATTGTTCTCCACAACTTCGCAAGGAGGAGAAGCACAGAGGGAGGTGCCAGTCTCTGCCCCCTGTGAGCTAATGGCAGGATGTGCGGGAATGTCACAAAGCTGTGCCAGGGGAGGTTCAGACTGGATGTCAGGAAAAGTTTATTTACTGAGAGGGTGGTCAAACACTGGAACAGGCTTCCTAGAGAAGTGGTTGTTGCCCCATACCCGTCAGAGTTCAACAGGTGTTTGGACAATGTCCTCAATGCTTTAACTTTTGGCTAGCCCTGAAGCGGTCAGGCAGTTAGACTTGATGATCTCTGAAGGTCCCTTCATACTGAACTATTCTATTCTAGACTCTGATCATTACTTGAACCTGTAGATTATTTTGTTATTTTAGAAGAAGATCAGATATGCCCAGTCTATAACACCAGGTAATGAAAGTTGTTGCCATCTGATTATTCTTTTTTGTTGTTGTTGCCTGTGTGAAAGAAAGGTGATCTCAGTTCAGTTCACAATAAGCCAGCAGTCCATCAGAAAACCACATATCCATTCTAGTGGAATTCTGGATGATCTTTTCCCACAGTGAGGTCAGGAGCCAAAAGGATATCAGTGCCAAGGATTCAGGCCTTGAAATTACTCCTCCAGGTAAGAGGGAGGCATGTTGGGAGATCTGTCTGTATTACACTTTTATTGGCAAAGAGGCTTTTATCTCCAAGGCTGATGATCCTGTACAGAGATATATTGATTCCCATAGCTAACTTTCCTTGACTCTGAAATGGCCCACATTTGTACTTTCAGTTTTGAGTTAAAGTTGTTAAGTTATAATACAATATTTCTATAATATTCTATATAATATACAGAAATAAATTGCACATTACAGAGTGCTGGTCTAGGTTGTGTCAATTTTCATGAATTTCCATTTAAAATTATTTAATATTTTTTACCACATCATCTCATATAAGTACAATAATACAAATAATGACATGAATTGAAAAAAGGAGGCAGTCTTCCAGGAACTTCATATGCATAAAGTAATAGGTGATAAAAAATCAGAAGGCAAGACAACTTGTAGTTTTAGAGCCTATTCTGCTGATTGTCATTTAATTAATTGTATCAGAGGTTTAATAAAAGACCATTTATTCCAGCTGTTACCCTAGAAATGAACAAAACCTGTGAAGTACACAAAAAAAGTCAAAAACATTGCACATACCTTCACCTGCATTTCTTTGTTACTTTCCATCCATCTGCTCATTGCTGAACTATTCATATGTAACTGCACTTAGTATTATACAGTAGCTTCCTAGATCATAAAATATTGATTTAGGTTTTTTATTCTATATCTTTTTTGAACTTTGATCTTTCATAGTTAGTGCTGCCTTGATGAAATATTTAGAAGTACAACATTTTCCATGCGAAAGGTAAATTTAGAGGTTTTATATGGTAGCCTGTGTTAATGCACCAGCTTCAACCCACAGGAGACCCAGGCTGAACTCTGTCTTGGTCACATTTAGTTGAAAATTGAGTTTGTAGAAATCCTCAAAACCAAAGCAAAAAATTTTTAAGGTAAAAGTAAATTTTCTGACTTAAATGGAGTAGGCTTACCACACTTCCTCACTAGATACTTTTAGAGAGCCTTGAGACAATACATCCAAAGAGCTGACTTTAAAATCTGACCGTTTCTTCCTAGCAGATAAAAATGTATTATCTATACAATAAAGGCAGAGCCCCAACTTAAATAAATAAATAAATAAATCTGCATGTATTAATAGGTTTTGAATGTTATCAACTAACTGCCAAAGCAAACAAAACTACTGCACTATCTTTACAAATTTAATCAATTCCTATACTTAGAATAATAAACAAAGCATTCTCTTGAGGTTGAAAACTGATGAAGTCTCAATTTGTATCCCATGGCTGATTGAATTAAACATCTAGGAATATGCAGGGTCCAGCTAGAACTTTTTCTAGGTCTGGAGGACTTACAAGAGGACTTACATCCACCAGGGTTTCTCTCATGGCTGGTAGAGGCCTTCTTCCCAAGTATAAGTTTCTTCTCTCCATCTAGTCACTGACTTTCATGAAACTTGTAGAAATTCAATTATTTTGAAATCTTCATCATAGAATCACAGAGTCATAGAATCATTCAGGTTGGAAAACACCTTCAGGATCATCAAGTCCAACTGTCAATCTGACCTACTCAGTTTCATCACTAAACCTTTCATCACTAAACCCTTAGTGCCACATCCACATCTCTTATGTATCTTCAGGGATGGGGACCCCACCACTTCCCTGGGCAGCACAATCCAATGCTTGAGCACTCTGTCTGTGAAGAAATGTTTTATCCAATCTAACACCCCCTATCCCTCACCCATCCCACCCCCAGTGCAATTTGAGACCATTTCTTTGCATCCTACCACTTGCCACCTAAGAAAAGAGACTGACACCCTCCTTGCTACAGCCTCTTTTCACATAGTTGTAGAGAGTGATAAGGCCTCAGCCTGTTTTTCTCCAGGCTAAACAACCCCAGTTCCCTCAGCCACTCTAGGTAAGTCTTGTTTCCTAGTTACTTCATCAACTTCATTGCTTTTCTCTGAACATGACTGAGCAACTCAATAACCTTCTTGTAGTGAGAAGTCCAAAACAGAATGAAACATTTGAGGTGAGGTCTCACTAGTGCCACATACAAAAGGACAATCACTTTCCCAGTCCTGTTGGCCATACCATTTATGATGCAGGCCACGGTGCCACTGGCCTTCTTGGACATCTGTGCGCATTGCTGGCTCATGTTCAGCTGGCTGTCAACCAGCACACCCAGGTCTTTTTCTGCCGGGCAACTTTCCAGACACTCTACCCCATGCCTAAACTACTGTATGTTATGGCCCAAGTTCAGGACCCAGCACATAGCCTTGCTGAATGTAATGAGATTGGACTTGGCTGATTGATCTAGTCTATCCTGATCTCTCTGCAAAGCCTTCCTGTCCTTGAGCAGATCAACAGTCCCTCCCAACTTGGTATTATCTATGAACATACTGAGGCTGCACTCAGCTGCCTCATCCAGATCATTGATTAAAATGTTTTACAATACTGTCCTCAATATTGACCCCTGGGGAACACCTCTGGTGACCAGCCACAAACTGGACTGAACTCCATTCACTACGACAGTTTAAGCCCAGCCATCATCCAGCTGGTTCTTCACCCAGGCAACTGTGCACCTCTCCAAGCCACGAGCAGCCAGTCTCTCCAGCACTGTGGAGGAGACGATGTCAAACACTTTCCTAAAATCCAGGTCGACAACATCCACATCCCTTCCCTTATCTACTAAGCGTGTCATCTTTGTCATAGAAGGAGACCAGGTTAGTCAGGCAGGACCTGCCTTTCATAAACCCACGCTGTCTGGGTCTGATCACTTGATCGTCTGGCATGTGCCATATGATGACATTTAAGATGATCTGTTCTGTGACCTTCCCTAGCAACGAGGTCAGACTGATGGGCCTGTAATTCTCTGGATCCTCCTTTCCTGTAGATTGGAATCATATTCAAAAACCTCCAGTCAACTGGAATCTCCCCAGTTAGCCAGGACTGCTGGTAAATTATTGAAAGTGGCTTGGCGAGCACTTCGGCCAGCTCCTACAGTACCCTGGGATGAATCCCATCCAGTCTCATAGATTTGTGAACATTCAAATGATGTAGTAGCTCACTTACAGTTTCCCATTGGATTATAGGAGCATCATCTCCCTCCCTGTCACCATCTTCCAACTCAGGGGACTGGGAACCCTGAGAACAATTGGCCTTACTAATAACGACTGAGGCCAAAAAGGCATTGAGTACCTCAGCCTTATCCTCATCTTTCATCATTACATTTCCCCTCACATCCTGCAAAGGATGGAGATTCTTCTTACTCCTTCTGTTGCTGTTGATATATTTATAAAAGCATTTTTTTTTCTTCTTTTTTGGTCTCTTACTGCTCTAGCCAAATGGAGTTCCAGATGGGTTTTTGCCCTTCTGATTTCCTTTCCTGCACAACATCACAACAGCTCTATGGTCCTCCTGATTTCCCTGCCCCTTCTTCCAGAGTTCATAAATTCTCTGTTTGTATTTTTTTTTTTTCCTGAGTTCCTGAAGAAGCTCTCTGTTCATCCAAGCTGGTCTTCTCCCCTAACAGCTTGACTATTGGCACATTGGGACAGCCTGCTCCTGCTTCTATAAGATTTCTTTCTTGAAGAAGGTCCAGCCTTCCTGAACTCCTTTGCTTTTCAGATCTGCCTCCCAAGGGACTCTTGTCAAACAGGTCTCTAAACAGGCCAAAGTCTGCCTTCTGGAAATCTAAGGTGTAGATTCAGCTAACCTCCTTCCTTATTTCTCCAAAAATCCACAACAGTATTATTTCATGATCGCTGTGCCCAAAACAGCCTCCAAACATCACATTACCCACAAGTTTTTCACAGCTTGTAAACAACAGGTCAAGTGGGGCAACAGGTATCTCCTTGTATTTGGTTAAAAGAGGTTTTGGTTGAAGGCTGCCAAGATCTTAGGGAAAGAGAAACAGGGTGACACACAGGAAACAGGGTGACACACAGACAGACATACACATGTCCAGAGTAAGCACAAACACCTGCTTCTGTCCTATTATAACTGCATAAATCAGGATATGATACTGAGATCAATGAAGCAGTATATAAATAAGAAAATAGACATTTAATAAGAAGATAATCTCTTTTGTGTAAACTAGAGGTTGCACACAAGTCAGGTCATTCAGGATATGCTGCCAGGGAGATGAGTTCATGTATACAGTGCACTGACTATTTTCAATAGGAGATTGTATTTTAAATCAGAAAAGTAACATAAAGTTACAATACTGGAGACAGTGTTACAATCGATACACAGGATGGGATTCACTTCACCTAACTTTAATCATTTAGAAGTTACAACTCTACTTGTTTAATCATCTAGGCTTTCCTCATACCCGGTGTAGAATGTGAGGAATGTAGGAGGAATTAAACTCTCAAAATGACTGTATCTTCATAGCCTAAGGATGTGATAACTACGTTTTGAGCTTTTAGATGGACAAAGCTATGTCTGAAGCATCTCATCCTTAAAAAGTAATGAAGTGAATTTGTTAATATCAAGATGAATTTTCAGTATTTGTAGGATCCATAGATTTGATCCAGTAACACAATAAACACTTTTTACCTGCACAAGGCAAATAATTAAATGATATTGTCTCAGGACCACAGTCTCAAAAACCTTAGCAAAATGGCAAGTTTTGCTTCTTTTTATAGTTGACTTTTGTACTAGATACAAACTACATACTTCAGGTGCCAGAAAATCAAGTCATTTGTGGGCATGTACATAAAAGTATATAAGTTAGAGAAAAGGTTAGAATAAAAAGAAAACGGAAATAAACAGAGTTTACTGCAATACTCTTTGTCTGAAATTCATTTGAGATTTGTATGACCAAATCCAGAGTTTCATGGAAATGGAACCTACCAGACTCATAGCCAACTGAAATATAAAAAATACATTTCATTCTAAGTATTTCTATGGATTGATATTCTAAACTCATTTCACATGATATAACATCTGTGCTTTTTTTACTGAGACTATGGGAACGTGGAAAATAATCCATTTGATTTTGTGTCATACAAATGTTTTGGTAAAAGACATTTCAGAGAAAACCTGAAGGCCTATATTTTTCATACACAACAAATTTCCCATGTGTTTCTTATGACTACAATGGATCTTTGTTAAAGAAAAAAAAAAAAGAACAAGTTCTTTTGTATTTTATGTACCCTGTCACCTTTTAATGTAAGACTGTTTTGGTGCAGAAGAAATACATAGAGATCATTCTTACCTTCTGGCTCCCTGATCTTACGCCCTGCTGCAGATTTCCGTAGCACGCTCCGTCCTGAGTTGAACAAGCTAGTTAACTCATCAAGGGGACTGGTCAGTGACCTTGAGTTTGTAGGGCTGTACGGAAATGAAGATGATGAATTAGAGTTCAATTTTCTGTGATCTGCTCTTGCCACCTTTGGAGAGTAAGGCAGTTTGGAGAATGGAGAAGATGAACATCCAAGCGGAGCAGGGTTTGGTCTCTGAGGTACTTTTGATAGATCTGAGTTTGTACCTGTTTTCCCTGTATTAATAAGAAAACTAGCACAAGGGTCTGGAGGAAATGCAAAATGTGTGGAAGACCGGTAGGAAACGGGAGGTGGTACGGGAGGAGGGGGTGGTGGAAGAGGAGGGGGCGGTGTTGAAGGAGGAGTCACTTTGCTGGAAACATTGAACACAGCCAAGCCTGGAGATGCTGGTCTTTCATTTTCTCCTTTCTGGCTTTTGGAGTACTGTGGTGATAACGGACTTGAGCCTTCTGACTGCACAGGATATTTTAGATTGGTTTCCAAGACTGGAAGCTTTTTAACTTCTAGTGGTGTTAGTGGTGATTCATCAGAAGCAGGTGAACATGTGACAGGAGTTGGAGGAAATACAAGAAGTGGGGGCCTGTGAGGGAGCAAGTTTGGGAAAGGGGCTGGAATGTCACATGAGTCTTTATAGTTTACAGCTGCTTGACTGTTTTCATCCAATGTTCCAGCTTCAACATGAACATTTTTTTTGCTTTCAAACATCAGAGGAGGAGATCCAGTCGCTACTGAAATTATTCCATTACCATTGCTTCCTTCTTCTGGCAGAAAATACTTCATTTCCTCATATACAGACTCTCCTTGCTCTGGGCTTTCTGCTTCAGCAGAACTGCTTTTCATTGCATTCCCTACCATTTCAATATAGACAGGCTCATTTTCTTCCTCTTCTTGTGACATGTAGAGACTCAACACACCATGCTGTGGTCCATCAGCTGATACTGCTCTCTGTACTGTCACGGTGTCATAGCCACCTGGTTTGGTGACTACGTTTGCCTGTTTCACATCCCTAGGCTTTTGGCCAGGTATTTCTTCATAAGAGCCACTAAGTTTTGTATTGGGACTCCGTTTTGGTTTTCTGGGAGGTATTTTTTTCATGGTACTATAGTCATCACTGTGTGGCCTTGGACGGGTCAGTACTAGGAAAGTGAAAAAGGTGTGTGTTACTAACAGATCAAAGTAATTTTTTTCTTACACAGGGCCAGTATTTAAGCTTTCAAATCTTGCTCGTATAGTTTTACAATGAGAAGCAGTCGCACACACAGGGATTCAGTCAAAAGTGTACATATTTCAAGGAATAAAATGCAGAACTTTCAGCTTCAGAACCACAATCTTTTGCTGCCTGGGCATACAATCTGCTTTGGTAGCCTCTACTGCCACTAAAACTAACACCCAAGGAGATATTTTTTGAATCCAAATGTTCCCTGCATGGTCTGTAACACATGGAAATATGTGCTTGTTACTTATTTTGCCCCAAGGGAGATGATACAGGGGAATGCTTTTAACTAGGAATTTCAACATGGTGCTACACTGACATGCATGTTATCACTAGTAATTGAAGTATCTGCCTTTTATGTGAGCTGCTTCGAGAGCAACTTTTTACATGGGCAGATAGTGATAGAAAAGGGGGAACAGTTTTAAACTAAAAGAGGGCAGATTTAGATTAGATGTTAGGAGGAAATTCTTTACATAGAGGACGGTAAGGCACTTGAACAGGTTTCCCAGAGAAGCTGTGGATGCCCCATCCCTGGGGGCTAGGCTGGATGGGGCTTTGGGCAACCTGGTCTAGTGGGAGGTGTCCCTGCCCATGGCAGGGGGTTTGGAACTGGGTGATATTTAAGGTTCATTCCATTCCAAGCCATTCTGAGATTCTATGATTCTATTTAATATATAAAACTCTAATTCTAGGCCGATATTATCCCTATCTCTGCTTCTTTTGCATTGTTGGTGTGGAAATAATTTACTAAGTTATGGAATCACATACCCTAGGGGTAATTCTTCCACTGAGTGAGCATACAGTTAACAAAACTAGATATCTTTTCACAGCCTCCAGGTACAGATGGACTGGAGATAATAGACACCAATCATCAATACGTGACTGGTCCTTTAAGATCAAAATTAAATGGTATAAATTGAGCTGGTTTTGGACAAAGACTCAGTGAATATATAATTCTTGAAAAATGAGCACAGCAGGGAAACCAGTCTGACTGTTTTGCGAGTGCAAAAGCATTAGTGTTAAGACCACACAAACATATATAAATTGTCATTCTTTCAAAAACTCTGCTACAGCTTTTTGGTTAAATCAATCATTTCTTTCAGTGCAGGGCACAGAAAGCCTAAACCACTACTCCTTAACTGACACTGAAGTTTATAGTTTAAAAGTACTATATTGGACACAGTTCATCTTACTTTACAAGGACATTGAATGAGAAAAGAAGTCAGGAGAATGGACTTGCATCTAATAAACTGGGCATGAGTAATTATTTTGCAAGAAGGAGCTGCAAAAATCTACAGCCATTGTATGCAGGCGTACAGAATAGTTACACGTAGCTTTAAACCCAACCTGAAAAATCTTCCCTGATAAGCTTAGAGGGGGCTCTTTACACAAAACATGACAAGTCAGGCTTAACAAGGAAAAGCAGAATGCATCCCTCATCTTCATCAAGAGTGTAGGAGGAGAGAAGAATAGAACTCAAAACTGGACCTAATGCACAATAATGCATTGCAACACTTTGGGACTTTCATAGCAGTTTCATTCCAAACAAAAAATTCACCATAAGCAAGTTATGGCACAAACATCAACCACTGAATGCACAAGTTATTCATGTTAACACAGAGCAAAAGCGGGAGAAAGTTTAATATTTAACTTGGTGAAATTCAAGATTTGGGCATTCTGTCTGAGCGATGCAAGATATTCTAATAGACAGTTAAAAAGGTGAAATAAAACAGTCAGTGGGGTAGAAAAACTGAAGCTGACAAAGATCATTTGCCTCTAGAGGGAATTCTGAAAACAGGCTTTGGCTGTTGACAAACCAGGCAATTAGAACACACAAGTAGCTATTTGCCGATTTGGGAGCAAATGACAAATTGACTAACTTTATTTACTGCCACTGAAATATTTTACGGAAGCGGGGCTTTTCAAAGGCGCTTGCCTGTGCTTAGAGGGATCAAAGTGGAAAGAACAAATCAATAACCTAGAGTACCATTTGTGACGGCTTCCCCCTTTGTGCCTAACCTTCGCTGGCGGTTTCCTTAGAAGCTGCCGACAAGCAAGCGCTAACAGCCTCGTAGGAAGCGCTCAGCCGTGTGTTGGGGTCCCTCTTTGGTTTGGGAGGAGGCTGTTTCCTTGGTGACGGCAGGCTATTGCTGTCCTCCATGCTGAACACAGAGTGCAGGGAGGGGGACCTGATGGATGACCCAGCCGCAGAATGTACCAAGCCGTCCACCGCCATGGGGACGGGGACGGAGCTGGAGTGAAAGTGCTTAGGCGTTCGACAGCCGGCAAAGCTGTCCTCAGAGACCTTCCCACCCTTGTCTTCAGCTCTGAAAACACAGAAGAGAGGCCCAGATGCATTATTCAAGTGATAACAATGAACCTGTTCATGCAAACATAACAACAGCTTTTTGGTAAACAACCTCACAACTCCCCTGCTGCGCGGAGGGGATGTGTGGAGTAATCTTCTGACAAACAAATCCTGATCAAGCTGCTAGCTTTCTTCCATTTCCTGTTTCATGATAAATCAGGACACTGGCCCCTTTTCACACAAATGCAGCTTTCCTTAAGCAGTTGCATATTGTTGATCAGACGTCCACCGAATGAATCGTTCACACTTTGATTGTTGCACACAATCAAAAGCTGCGTTTCCAATCTGAATGATAATTTCTGGGAAATCCATTTTAATGGAAAGTTACTGAGGCAGCAAATGCTGAGCCTTTATCATTATTTTCTAAAAAGACAACAATAAATTCTATTTAGATAATGCAAATCTTTAAAATATTAATGACCTTTTTAACCACCAACATTGGCTGCCTGAACTATTCCACCTAGATATCTATATATCTTCCTGTTTAAGCTTATTTATTAGTTATCCTTTTAAAGATAACGAATACGACAGTTTTGGACTTTTACTCATTCTATTTTTTATTTTTATTTTTTGCTATTTCAATGCATCCTGAGAAGTGACATTTATCAGCTGCTTCCAACAAATTGATTTTTAACAAAAATTCTTCCAACATTTTACTCCTCCGAAAATCAAAACGCTGAAAACCTTTTAACTTACAGTGGCAGTGTATTAGATAGATGTCTATACCATCATTTTACAAACAAATCCCTTTTTTTTTTTTTTAAATTGTATTTCTGCATGGCAGATCACCAGCAGAGCTGGAATTCATGCACAGGATATAGCCAGCTGCCCATGTAGTAAATGAAACAGCTAAAGATGAAAGTGTGGTGCTCAGTGGATAATTTGTTTTCACTGTAATGTTTAATTACAGTCTTTCCTACAAAGGCATTTCCTCCAATATGTAATCACTGGGATATTTGAAGCTAATTAAGCAGATGCACTGCCATTTTCACTTTAATAAAAGTCACTGACAAAAGCAATGAAAGCAAAGGCAGTTGTTCCGGATGAGAATTAAGTTCCTATGGAAAAATAAATATTTGTATGTCCAGCACGTTATAGACACTTTCCTGCAACCGATACATACTTGCTAGTAATTGTAAATGCTACCTTTGCCCATTCAGGTGTCTGAGGGAAAAAAAGATCTCGGCCACCACAGCTAAGGAAAGAAAGGCTCTCCAACACCTGCTGGATTTGCACAATAGGTACTCTTGAAAATTCTGATGGGAGCTAAACAAAACAAACTTTCATCTATTTTTAAATAAGAGCAAAGAATCCTCTTCAAAATCTATCTAGTTCAATACACATTCAGGATTTCTTAGTCTGCATCTTATTGTATTTTAATGCCTTCCTAGCTGTTTTTCATTATCTTGGCATTTCCCAATGTTGGAATTTTAAGTTAGATGAGTTTTTCTTTTGTTTCTTTGGTTTGATGAAAGTTCAACTATAATCTATTTATCTTCAAATTAAAAAGTATTTATGTAAAAAATAAAGTCCTCAGAGGCTTGAATATGTTCCTATGAAGCTCAGTCTCCCTTGAATAGTACATTACCATTGTCCTTTAGTTTCTAGACTTAATTACCTGCTACACAAACAAAATAGTGTCTAATACTGATTCAGGCTGAGCATATACTTGAAAATCTTCCAGAATTCCCGTGACTTTCTAAGCAGGGAAGAAAAGCTGAGGACATGCTCTAATTCCTCACTATCCAGCACAGAAGATATTTTCTCATCTTACCTTTTGTGGACTTCCTCTGGTCTGTTTCTAGCCTCTAGCTTTTCCCTGTGGTAAGCTGCATTCATCTCATTGCGGATCCGGTCATTTTCCCGAGCAATGTCAGAAGCGTTTTGAATGACCAAGGCATCATATGTTTTCAGCCCCATATCCTCGGCATTCTGCAAGAAGCTTTTGATTGAGGTGACCTCTTGCTGTTTGATGCTCATCTTCTGTAGCATGCGCTGGCGAGCTAGAAATCCTCTTACAACTACCATAACAAAAGAAAAAATTATGGACTAATGAAAGACAACTAACAAATTAGCAAATAAATTAATATTACTGTGTGTTCTGCTGTAAACATAAATAAATCAAATTCAGTCAACATCTTATACAAAGAATGAAAGAAATGTGACTGCATATATACATACAAAAAATGGAACCCTGTTTTCTAGTGCCAGTGCTTAAAACAAAGTATGACAGCAAATTCATTCGCAAATTTAAGCTATCATAACTCAAAATGTTTACTTTCACTGAAAGTTATTTTTGTTTGCATTACAACTGGAAACTTGGATGTATGATGCAGAATGCAGAAGCATACACTTACAAAGCAAAGATCAAAAGATCATTTGTTTCAAAATAACCCCCTGAGTAAATGATTGTTGCATTGAATGCCATAGAAATTATAAGATCGTTTGGATCTGATCAACTTAAAACAGTATTTTAGATATTTCTGTGTACCTATAAACAGAAAAAATAAATAAATCAAAAATCAAAACCAACACAAGAACTTTGACTGAGACTTTGCTCATTTTCTTTCAGTAAAAACAATTAATGCAAATTTCTGAAATGTTTCTGTCATATCATCTGCATTTTTCAGTTTCAAATTTTCATCTATATTGCATCAGCTTTCTGTGTCTATCAGGTCTAGTTTTCACACTCCTTGTCAGCCTTATGTTTTGGTGTATCTCCTGTAATAGCTGTGTTACTTTTCTAAGTATGTACATGCATTTCAACCGTTTCTACCCAACCTAAATACCACCTAGTCTCCTGAATTTTCAGAAGCACCCAGCTGATCAGAAACACAAGGCACAGAGACTTCTGTGGCCATGATGACTTCAGTACCAAGTTGATTACTCTACCTGTAACCAGTGGTATTAGTATTCTTGGAGCATACCTCCTGGTTTAGGAGGAAGAGCTGTACCAGCCAAAGGTGCTTTTCTTGTTTGTTTGTTTGTTTGCTTGTTTTCAATTTCCCCAAGGTGCTGTTTCTTTCCAGGTCTAGAGTAAATTCTGTGTACCTCACAGGGAAGCACTTCTTATAGTATTATTTGCCTAGTGCCTGAAATACTGCTGACTTTCAACTTACATGTAATAAAAATGGGTCAAATTTCATCATTTCTTATAACGTTTGCCATCATTTTGGTCAAATAAAAGTTTTTCATAAGTAAACAGGAAATAGCCTGTATAAGATGTTGTTTTGTGTTTGGGAGATACTAATGAAAATAATGAGGTTGTAAGATTAAAAAATATATATATATATGCTACGACGTATAGGCCTTTTTAACAATGTAATTAGTTGTAGGAGCACTGCAAAGTAACATCAAATGACAGTCAAGCTGAATTAATCTAAAGGAAAAATGTAGAGAGAGAAAGATACAATTAGTCTTCTATGAGTGTAAGATGATACTGAATAAAACAAATAGATAAAGCAGAGGGCAATGTAAGATAGTTTCACCTTTTATGTCCTTGTTTGGATATTTAAAACAAGATTTTTTTGTTTTTAGAGATGCTCTAAGCCTGACTGATGAATTACAAGACAGGGTAATGTTAATGTCCTAATGGTGCTGCTATCCAAAATTCACTGGTTTTGGAAACATTCAAGTTCATATACTTTGATATTATTTATAATGGACAACTTTGAAGGTTTACAATTTTTATAATCATAGCCAGCCATGCCATTTTCAATCCCTTGGAGTTACATTCTATAATAAAATCTGACTTCTTAAAAACCTGAAACATTAATGCACTTACCCAATTTAGTTGAAAAGGAAATTAATAGCACAGTTTTTATTGTTGACAATTTTATGAGAATTCACAGTGGATATACACATTACTGAGTATGAATTCATAATGTTGCTGTTGAGAAGGTAATGAATACATGTATAGAACGTTATCAGAGTTCAAGGCTCGCAAGTATGAAAAATTTCAGAGCTTAAAAATCAAAAATTGCTCCTTCACTTCCAGTATTTTCTTTAAAATTACCTGCTGCAGAGCAGATTGGGCATTTGACAAACATTTAAGTATCAAATCCTGGATGACTTTGAAAAGAAGCTTGTATATTAAAGTACAGCTGCATTTTTACAAGTGTGCTTATACATTTGTATTTCGATATTGGCTAAAAAATGAGAGGGGGTCAGTAACAACACTAAGGTGGGTTATGAAAGGGAAATACAAGGCCAGACCTCCCATAGGATTGGTGGCAGGCATGAACGATGCAGAGTAGTCTGCTAGGATGGCCCAGTAAAATGATGCCCATTATAACTAGCTGTAGCACCTAGAGACTACTCTGAAATAAGCATATTCATCAAAGCAGAGATGTTTTGAAGAAATGCTCAAGAAAGTTTAGCCAGGAAGGTTTGGAAGACATTTTTTTTCCCACACATTCTCATGAACTGAGTATCTCAGGTTTTCATTAAAAAATGGACATTTCACCATGTTTCCTTTTCTATGAGGATATTTGAAAGATTTTGTCTTCAGACACAGAAACAAACAAACAGCAACAAAAAAACATCAATTTCAGAAGGTCAAAAACTGATGTGAAATGAAACTGCCATTTCCTAGATCTTTACTGCTCTGCGTCATACAGTACTGTATGAGTACTTAGACTGTGTTATAAACTCATTCCTCATTTATGTAGATCTACAATAATTCTCACACAAATTAGAATAATAGAGGTTAGCTCGCTCAGGGCATTAAAATAGCTAATTCTTTATAGTTCATCTAAAGTCAAAGATCAGAATAATCAAAATTCAAGTAGACCATGGATCTGGCTTCTGTGAGAAATGTTTTAACTATTGTCTATACAATGTATTAATGTTAATTCCTAATCTGGACAAATTTTAATGGAAGAATCTAAAGATGATGGATTTTCCTATGCAATCAATTTTCTCAGTGATTCAATATGATCAAAACTTCCCATATGTAGTTCTCAAACTGTCAGGAAAAAAAAAGAAAAAGAAAAAAAAAAAAAAGAGCCTGTAAAATCACCCCTTTCTTTGCTTGTGTAAATTAACTTTCAGGATAACAGAAAAAACTTACCTAGCTTGGTTTAATTAAGTTTAATTTAATTTAGTTTTTTTTTCTTTTTCTTTCCTTTTTTTTTCTTTTTTTTCCAAAATGTATGGAAATACCGAAGGGATTGCTTGTAAGACTGGGGTAAAAACATTCTCTTCAGCTAACAATTTTGGACAAGGCCATTTAAGTCCTTGTACAGTTATAGTTTCCCGTTTAAGTCCTTGTACAGTTATATGATAACTACATTTTAAGATCGCTACAGAAAATATTGAGTAATTTTGCTATCAGTCAATATACTATCAAGAGAGATTTATCTTTCTTTGGATGCAAGGGATGAGGGTAGAAATACATGGATATGCAGCAGGAGTGATACTACTAATTGCTAAGCATCACCATCCAAGTGTAAAAGTTTATGCATCTCAGTTTTACGACTACATAAGAACAAGGCACAGGTACCTATCCTGCTCCCAACCTGCCAGTGCTCTTTGGCATGCTAATTCTGCAAGTTTCAATTGTACCCATTTGTGAAGGGCAGCATATTTCATGAGCTAATGTAGTAAAATGGATGTGTAGCTATTTCTTACTCATACAAGTTCCTTAGTTTCTCAGGTTTCCCAGATTCTAGAAAACATACAGATGAGCCGTAGTTATATAGTAAAACCACATAATTTTGGTGAAAAAGACTTTTCAAGTTAGCCTAATTAAGGATAACTAGAAGACAAAAAAAAAAAAAAAGACAAGAAAACCTATCATCTTCATTCTTCAGGCAGGGTTTGGCAAGTGCCTATTCCCTTAGCTCTGTAAAGCATGAATGCATCTGAGGTGTAGCACTCTGTAAATTGGACTCTGAAAGGCAAATATTCCCATTCTTTGATAGGTCGGCATGAGAAGGGAGACAGGATAAGTCACTGTTGCTTTTCTAAATGTATGAATACAACAGGGTTATTCGGATACAAAATCAGGCACAAGTTTCAGCACCCAGCTGACCTGTGACCTGTGCTAGCTGTTACCCTCCACATTCATTCCTGAACTGCTACAATTTTGATTCCACTTCAAAATTCAACTTTTCTCTTGGTTTCCTCTATTTTTCACTGTAGTCTCACAGGGAAGAACAGTTAGTTAAAATGGAACTGGGTTATATATTCTTAAGTCTGTAATATTGTCTATCTGACCAATAAAACCAACAAGGTAAGTCTTTGTCTTTCTGATTTCCTTAAAAAAGGTGCTAATGGGAAATGTTGCAGACATCAGCTAATTAGATCAATAATGCACTGTGTTAAGGAAGCAGTTATTTGAGATTTTGATAGGAAATGGAATAGAAGTAACAGGAAATCAGGAGACAGTGAATACTAACTCTTTTAAAAAATGAGCCAAAAATGTCAGAGTGATCTTAGTAAAAACAAAAACATAGAAGAAAAAAAAAAGCTTAAAAATAAAAAAGTATTTTCTAATAAAAAATTGCAACAAAAGGAGAAAATAAAGACAACCAAACATTAAATCATTAGCTTTGTATTCACAAACATTTGAACACGCAGATATTTTCTATCTTTGTTATTGTATTTGATTTGCAACAAGAAGTTTAAGGTGATATTAATGCCTTGAAAAATCAATGAACATACTTTAAAAAGGAAATATTCAAGCTCTCCTTATTTTTAATTGTAGTCAATAGTTTTCCATAAAATTATGTTTCACAGACAGAAAGTGTAAGCATTACCAATGCTTGCATCATCTCCAAGAATCTGTGTAAGCAGTTAGTTGGAAATATGTCTATATGGAAATATATAAAATACAGCACTATTCAAGGAGGAGAAATTTGTTGTTGTTGTTGTTATGCAATACGTTTCTTCTGAGTGCACAAGGCGACAACTCAGGAATACTTGCTCTGTAATCGTTACCTTTTTGGCAGGTTATAATTTTCTTCCGAAGCTGAAGGCACAAATCGTTGAGATGGTCAGCTTGCCAGTACTTAAGAAACACTTTTCGGACTCCTATCTAGAATACAAACAACAGGGAAACCTTCACCATCAATAAAAAATGCCAAAATGATGACAAGTAAATAACAACAGTATGTATGCAATCCATCTAAGGGCTGAGATCAGATCTGCCTTTTAAGAATAGAGTACAATGCCAATAGTTGTACAGAGAGGCAATATCACTTGGTTGAATAAAAAATGTATTTAGAAAGGACAAACAAGATGTCATACACAAATTCCCCCTTCGTGTCCAAAAACATCCAGGACAAACAGTCTTCACATTAAATATGGGTTGGAAAAGAAAGCATTCTGGATGTAATTACACTAATGATGTGGTACTTAGAGACATGGTTTAATGGGTAATAATGCAGGGGGACGGTTGGACCAGATGATCTTGGAGGTCTTTTCCAACCTTTATGATTCTATGATTCTGTGATAATGTGTTAGACAATTTACTAGAAAACAAGGTTTAGTGTTCATAAAACAGAGGACTGTGAGCAAGGAGAAAGGTGAGAAACCTTAAACCTATGTGGAGCAGAAAACAGTAGCAGACAAATGACATCAGTAGAAGAGAAAAGATTCAGCCCAAATTGTAGGATGGGAGAAACTCAATGCCATTGGTAAGAATGATTCCTAGTGTCCTATAAAATCATGAACCCTGGTTCCTGGAGTTGCCAGCTGAAGCTGTTCTGCAGGTCTCCTCTTAGAATCAAGCAGTCAGAGCTGCATTTGTGAAAACAGCTTTCCTAAGTATTGACAAAGCGTATGAGCTTGTGCTGGCACTGAGCATTTGCTTTGCTTGATTTATCTAGCTCTTTGAGGGTCTTAATAAAAACAGCATACATGGATGCTCTTCTCCCTTTACAGAAAAAGTTAATTAGTTACACCAAAAAGAAACACCTTCCTTTTGATACTTTCAGAACATGCTGAAACAATCCTTAAAATTATTCTCTGTATAATCTTCAAAAGCATTCCTTTCTAATAGCCTTAAAAATAAATAATAATTAAAAAAAAAAAATAAGAAAGCTACTCCACAAATACTGTCACTAAAAAGCTTGGAGAAATGATGCTTTTGTTTATATCACTTTCTTCTCAGAAATTCTGGAGAAGAAACTTCACTTCTAAGAAATAACAAGACAGTACCAGGTAGCTGTGCTATCCAGTGAAGATTATAGCTTTTGTCTAGCTAATAATTTTGTACGGTTTATAAGCATGCTGATTAATTAATACCAGTCTGGCTGAAATTGTAGACATTCATTCCAATTCTTGTTTGTACACAGTGCACAAGCTCATTTTCTTCTCATTGCACCATCCTGCTCCACTGTTTTTTTTAGTATAGATGTAGGAGCCAGGTAGTTGGCAGGGAGATTTGCACACCTTTTCAACTAACTGCTTTTAATCCAAACACTGTTGTCAGGTATACTTCACTGGTGGTGATAAACCAGAGATAGCCAGGACACATATACCATGTCTGAACTCCATTAACAAAATTCAGAAATGGCAGGAGCACTTTTTAGTCCCTCGGCTTCCCTTCTCTCTACTCTAGAGAAAAACTACCTTGAAATAAATGTTAGGAGTCTCTAATGCTAAAGTTTGAGCTGACAGACAATGATTGTCAACTGTTAGTCTTTTAGTTAAAATCAGATGCACTCAAATGGCAAAATTAGAATTATTTCTAATTTTTTATTTGTTAGTAACTCTTTTCCCAATAAAATAAGCCTTTTTGTGTTACTGCAAAGTGTGTGAAGGCAAGGTGCTAAAAAAACATATTACTTGTCTTGCCACTGTAGAAACTCATAAATAGGGAATAGGCTTTCTTTACATGCTGAAAATGCCTGGAACAGCTATTTTAGAAAACTGTGCGGCTACAGAAATACTAGCATAGCTTAGCTATTCCAGAATAGCTCCTCTATTCAGACCATCTATTCTGGAATAATCCTTCTGCTTACAAATTGAAGTTATTATTCCAGAACAAAATTGCTTTTGTCCAAGAGCCCTGTTTCTACAATTGTAGCTACCTTGGTAAAATGGTGCCATTATGGTTACTTAATAGATTATCTTAAGTGATGCCTTATAATTTTATAACGTCATATTCATCTGAAGCAATCTCACTGAGTTCTCATTAGGCTCTCATACTTGGCTCTCAGGGACATATTCTCATCCTCATTTTCCTGACTGCTGACTTCAAATAGAAGTTTTCACTTTTCTTCCTGTACTTTCACACTTGTCTCCTTGTCTGGTTCTTAGCACTCCGAATTCCTTCTTCATCCATCATCTGCAGTCTGCTTCATTAACAGAACTTGCTAAATTTCCTTAGGAATCTTTCTTTTTGTTCCCAATTTTTTTCCTCCTCTCTTCAGAAAAAAAAAAAAAATCAAAGAAAAATAAGTCAACCACTTTCTTCTTCAGTTTAAGTTTGCTTCTCTTTCAGGCATCTAATCCCATGTTATGAACAAGCAAATTTTTCATGTTTTCACAGCAAACCATGTCAATTTACTCTTCTCTTCCCTTCAAGCATTCTTTCTATTTTTGAACCTTCAGCTTTCTTCCACGATACCAGAACTTCATCTCGACTCCTCCTACCACATCCATTCTGTCACTAAAGGCTGCAAATTCTATGATAAATGCTCATAAAAAACAGGTTTCTATTCATCTTGTTAAATCACATATTGAACTTTTCTTGTTACTAGCTTTGGCTACTAAAATCTTCATCTACTTGCTCACATCACCTTAAATCCAGAATTGTTCTGTAAGAATAACTGAATTATTACTCATATGGTTAACTGTAATGAAATTATCATGTAGTTTTTAAAACTAGCATTTTTTTTCTGAGTAGTTCTCAGAAAACCAGTGTGCAGATACAGATACTTCTTAAAATTATATTCTTCTCCTCTGGTGACATTTTCTGTTTACACCCCACTTCTTCTTTCCATAAGCCCTCTACACCATTTTGAAGACTTTTTTTTTTTTTTTAGCCCCTCTGTCTAAGGCCTATACCCAATTGTACACTTTTTCTCATTTCATCTCTTTCCCTCCTTTTCCTAAAATGCTCGTTTCTGTCCTTCCTTCCTCACTGGAAGTCTAAAGCATGCCTCCCTATTAGGGCAAGATTATGGTACTTTGACAGTAGAAAAATCAGAAAAATCAGTTGAAGGAGATGAAAAGTTACATTTTGAAACCTTAGAAGGAGCCCTTATAACCAGAAATGCTTACAGCAAAATTAACAACCCCATTCTCAGTTAGTCTCGTAATTAACACACTGATCACATCTATGATGTACTTCAAGTGTGTAACTTAACTAAACATGGAGTTGTGATTTATTTTGCAGCATTCAGTCACAAAATCGCAGTCAAGACAACTGCTCAAGCTTATGGTCAGTGTAGCTACAAGTGTTCGCCATCTGGCTCTGTAGACTCACAAAGCCAGCTAGGGGACATGCAAATCATCAGCGCTCTTTTCTCCCATCCCATACCCAAGGAACAACATAAATGGAATTATCATGGTATCACTTATACTAAGAACTTCATTAGTAGAAGTCTGCTATGATTTTTAAGTGAATGAAAAACGGACAGAATACAAATTCATTTTTTACATTCAGATAAAAGCTATCTGCAGATGTTACATCATATGCCAGGTCTATTGAGAATAGACATCTAGACAGAGGCATGTATAGAATAAACTATTGTAAGACATCAGGTTACGTTCACATTGCTGGAGATCTCTGTTGCTCCATCTTTGAACTAAATCTGACACCCTCTGAAGCTGATAGAGAACAAGTTAGTCTCCCTGCCTCCTCTGCGCAGTTCTGGCGTCCAGTGAAAGCAGGAACACTGAAAAAGGTTGGCATTTCATATGCTGGATATCGCTACAGTTTGTGAGCCTGCGACTTGTCTTCGCTGCGGTCTTTTCTCTAACCACAAAGTGTTTCCTGCTTACCTAGGGGGAAAAAGGTTAAAATGTTCTTCCCCTAAAGAAGTCACTTTTCCGTACTTCCTGGGCTACAAAGTGCTTTCATATGAGTCTGAAATTTTAATGTCATTCAGACTCCTGTAAAAGTAAACCATCTGTGAATTACAGTCATAGTTATTTTAATTAGAAAAGCATTAGGGCTTTAAATGTTATTTTTCAAAATGACACATTTTTAAAGATTAAGTAAAATTGTCATTGATGACTACCAAAGCTTCAATTACTGCTACAGGCCTTTTTTTTTTTTTTTTTTTTTTTCCTGGGAGGAGGAAGAAAGGATGGGAGAAAGCTGTTCTTATTCTCTCTTTCCTTCCTTCCTTCCTTCCTTCCTTCTTTCTTTCTTTCTTTCTTTCTTTCTTTCTTTCTTTCAAGAAAAGGTGTAGGATGTAGAAGTACAGACATTCAAAACTATGGAATGGATGCTGAGATGGTGTGTAGGTGGCATGGAGGCAGTATTAGCTCATATTTAATAGGTGTCAAGGGAATCTGTAAAGCTGTTCTTTAGTTTAAAAAAGGCAATTTGTGGGAGTGCTGTGTGTTTCTGGCAGTACTTTCAAAATAGCTACCTACAAAAGACAGAGAACTATAATCTAATGATATTTTACACAATGACACACATTTTCACAGTGCATTAATGAAATGTAGAAAAAAAGCCTTAAAACTATTGTAAAACGTGTCTTTCTGCAGCGTACATGTCTGCAAAAATATTATAACGACAAACACATTTACAGGGCACTGATCTTTTACAAGGACTGAAATGTTATTTTTAAAGGCTTACTCTCTCTGCTTTATTTGCTAGCTTTTCTTTACACATTTTAAGAGCCCTCCTTTGTCTCTGGCAAAATACTGACCTTGTACACTGGCACATATTGAATACATCCACAGTCGGCACAGCTTATGTATGGTCTTAACAAAAGTATGTGAGTAGTCCAGTATTCACGCAAGTGACATAAGGCATTTATGCAAGAACTTGTCAGGATCTGGACTTCTGGGAGAAAAAGCTCTCTGGGAAATGGCAGAACAATGGTCAGCCCTGTTCCAAAAACTGTGCAACCCTCACAGCTCTTCGCTGGTGAGGCAACAAAGAAATGACTGCATCGCAGGAAAGGAAATGAACAGGAAGAGTAAGATGTATGTAAGGAACACATAGCCCTACCCTGGTTCAATCTCAAGGGATCCCTGTATTATAGACCTACAACTCTATTCTTTCTAAATTCTAGAAATAGACATAGTACTGAAAGAAACAAGATGGATGTGTCTGTGAGTGTGAACTGAGAAATACAAGCACCAGGCAACAGGGACAACAGTGGCACAGAAGGTAGCCCCTGAAGTGGGAATCTGGAAAGCTAAACCCAGACACATAAGAGATGAGCACCAGGACCAAATATGAAGTGACCTATCTAAAAAACAAAAGAAAGAGAAGAAAACAATAGAAAAGGGTCAAGAGAGAGGCAAATAGAGAAAATCAACTTTGAATTAGAAAGAGAGTCTCAGAGTCCAAATGTGAGAGAGCTGCATGAAAGAAAACTCAGAAGGAAAATGAAGAGTTTGCCAGACTAGTGATCATAAGCACCCTGAAAGGTAGATAGAGGTAGGTAGGGAGGAATATATTCTAGAGGGAAAAAGAATAGGAACCATAAGAAAAGCTCAGTGTGAATAGATAGAGCTGGTCAGAAGTCAAAGTGAATGATCCAATGGTCAAAGGAGATGCTGTGGGCTTGTATTGTGTAGCATAAAAGAGCTGCTAGGAAAGCTTGCAGGTGGATGCTGGCTTGGGCCAGCTTTTTGGCAGTACTGGTGAGGTGTAGCCTCACTCAATTTGTGCTACCAGCAAATTATTTCTAAGAATATAATGGGATGATATACTACTTGGACAATGTAATTCTGCTGACAAAATTCAAAGTATAAGGCAAATACAAACACTGGTGTTTTAATCATTTGCCATTAGTTTGGAAACCCCTCCTGGGATTTTTTTTCAAATGTGAATATGAAATTACTCAATTTTAAAATTGCTTCAAAGACAATTGACTTCTAAAATAGGAGATTCAAAACAAAATGGAAAATGACTTTCAGCACAGCTAAGATTAGTAAATGACAAATAAATAAACTGGCATACAATTTATGAGGCTCCTGAAATGACTTCAGTAATGTCTGTAGCTGTAAGAACGTGGATTGGAACTAAATCAACATCTGTCTCATGCAGCTACCTGCTGCTGATTTGGTGCTTCAGAAAAATAAATAAATAAATAAATAAAATCAGACTGACCTTCCTGTACTGCTTATTTCATATCTGATCAGTCTTTGGATCATTCCATTCAAACTTAACACCTTGTCTAACTCTCTCCAAAATGAGTGATATCTTGTTTTCAGAATCCAAGGCTACTGATAAGAAGGAATCATTGTGGATTAGAACAACCAGGCTAAAAATTGAAAAGATAAGCTAAGACAAAGATTTTATGAGACACGTTTAAGAAGTCCTGTCTTTTAAACAGACAAGTATTCATAGCAGTTAAAGGCTCAGAGATTCACCTTTAGTGAAGTCTGTCCTTCGGAGCGCTTGTATTTAACAGCTGCACTGTACAGTGAGAGCAAATTAAACTGACGTTTTACCTTTGGTAAAATACAAGTTGTTTGCATTTTGGCAAGCTCCATATGAAGTAACTGAAGAGTTAACTGCAGATCACTGACCTTAGCTAAACAAAATGTAAAGCTCCAAGTTTTGATGAGAAATCTCAGTAAGCTATGAGCTAACTCCCCTTTATTGAATTCATATTTGCAAGCTTAACAGTGTGAGGAATGATAATCCAAATGAATGAAAGTTTCCTTCTGTCAGTAAAAGCAGCCAAGGACTGTTTGTGCCCCAGATTTCTCTCAAAGCATGCTAATGTTTGCTGGCTAGTCATGCTATTGGGATAGTAGGCTTTCCCTGGCTAATACATCATCGCATGACAATAAATGAACAATGAACGTGGATTTGTAAAGGCCTTCAGATGTTCTGGAGGGTGGGAGATTCTCCTGCTCGACATGAAGCAGCCAGTACTCCCACTCAATTTGACTCTGAAGTTTATCAGCTTGCTCCCTCTTATATTAGTAGCAAAACTCTCAATGACTTCTCCAGGGGTTAAACAAGTCTGTTATTTTCACTCCGTCTGGTGCAGGAATGGTTTGTTTTGATTTAGAAATCTGATTTTCTCTTACATAGGGTGTGCTTAAAAGTCACAGCAAGTAGCTAAGCTTGTCATGATCGAGTATATATTTAAACTGAAAGAACACTTTATCTAGGCTGCACACAGAGTCAGGATGCAAAAACAGCCTTTCATTAGTAGCTCTGCACTTTCATAATTTCAGTAGTTAAGCTAAGTGCACGACTGAAACAGCATTGTATGCCAGCTTCAATTAAACAGCTATTTTATTGTCCTGGTTTAGTTATCTCCAGCTCAGCTTACCCAAGTAACAGCAACATTTCATAAACCTATCAACACTTTTCTAATAAATACTTCCCCCTAACACAGAAGCTGCTGAATCAAGCACAAGACCTTGGCTAGCTGATAGTGTTTGCTCTTGCACTCCAGTAAATAGTAGAAAATAAACCAAAATTGGATTCTGGTATTAGGTCTTCTTCATTTGCCCTCGATTTTTAAACAGGCTGCAATATTTACAAGAGGAGGAAGAATACGTTTTGTGAGTAGGCTTTGAGTTTTGTAAAACACTCTCCAAACACAAGTTATGTGAGGAAAGAAAGATAAATTGTCAAGTAGAAAAGAAATACGAAGAAACCACTTTCTTCACCCATTTTTTGGGAACTCATTTCAGAACACTGATTTGCTTTCCCCTCCCATCAGTTTAAGATCACCTTTCACAAAATGAGATAGTCAAGTATGTTATCCCAAGGAGGTTAAATAGTGTATCATCTAAACTCACCCAGCTACTACAGAGTCCAGATTTTTCCTTCCTCCCCCCACCCCTCACCTCCCTTCTGTGGAGTTCATTGCCAACCTTGTCCTCTGATGACATGTAAGCAGGAGGTTGATTTCAGATGTGTGCTGCTTTTTCCTAAACTTCACCATCCTTGATGTGGATACTTTAGCTGTCTATTTTTTGGCCAATTTATCCATCCAAATCTGCAACAGTTCTTCAGGGAAATGCAGGTAACAGAATTGGGGAAGACATTCTTTGACTTATTCATGAACCCCTGCACCAAACAGATTTTCAGTTCCAGCAGTGACTCATTTGAAGTAGTTACTGCTGGCAACAGTGGCTGAATAAACTGGTTATATGTGTAACCCCCTAACTCTTGGATGATTTTTGGTGATGCACTGTAAGATGACTCCTTTTCTCTGACTTAGGTAGCTGACATCATCCTGGGTTCCTAATTTTTCTTTTCCTTCCCTTTCTTTCCCCTCCTTCTCCCTTTCTCATTTTTTTCTTTTTTTTTCGTTTTTCTTTCTTTTTTTTTTTTTTTGGAGTCCTCTGCTGTAAAAGCATAGAGGAGGTCACCCATGACAACTACAGATTGCATAAGCTTCTTCATTTAGATTGTTATTTAAAGTTCAACTTTCATGATTAGTCAAATGAATCAAAAAAGATAATTGAGAGAGAGAGATTATGTGACACAGACATTAGTCACTACTGGTATACAGCTTTGTACCAGCAATACAAAACGTGGTGGTGTCAAATTGGTGTTCACTGGGCATTGCTGTAAGAAGTTCTCTGGACTTAGAATTAATTTTCTCCTAGATTTTTCTTCCAGGATAACTATATTTCCATCTGTTTGTCATAACTCTTTGTGGCTTGAAGTGGTAAGGAGCAGGTCACTCACTCTTTCAGACAGACCTTGTTCCTTTCAGCTTAGTCTGTTGCCAGTGTGCTTCTTAGTCACTCACTGAGAATGGTATAACTCTCACCTACCACCCCCCCCATTCCATTTAACTTACCAACATCGCGTAAGATTACCAACATCGCCTAAACTTACCAACGTCCTTTCTGGTTTGAAGGAAAATGCATCATGTGCAACTGTAGTTTTGCACACCTGACTTCTCATGATATTAATGATATTCTGGAGTCAGAATCTCTAAAACCTGTTTGAGATCACAAGCTTCATTCCCTGCACAATGGAAGGATCATGTTTTGCAATTTCCTTCTTACATTTTTGTCTTTCAAGGTTTCAGGCTTGTTTTCAAACACCAGTCACTACACAATCACTAGTCTTGAGCTACAGAATTGCACTGATGGCCAATTGCTTTTTGGGGGGCTGTAATGCTGTTACTGGCTCCTGGGGAAATAAACTTGACAGACACCCTGCTCTGTGTTTTGTGACTGGAGCACAATATGTAATTACTGTTACATAGCTTTTGTCCAATATCAAACTTGTAGCCTCAAACGAGTTCTGAAGGTTAGTGGTACTCTCAGCTCCAGGTACTCGTAAGGTAAAATACATCTTCTAGATATTAATAACGTGTTTTTTTTACAGGGAACCTTGTGGCAAGGATGCAGAATATACTCCAGAACTGACCTAAGAAAACTGACCTAGGGAAAGCAAGTCTATTTTATGATTTTTATCTTCTTCAGGGCCTTTCTTTTTGCTCTTTACTATCGAGGGAATTCAGGTTACACAATGATATGTGTCCATTACTTACTTAAGTGACTAAAAGGGAACTTAAACAGCATTTTGACCAAAGAAAAACCTTCTTATGTGTCCAAGTACAGGTAATCATGCATATATGGGTAGGTACAATTTTTTTCCTGTTATAAGTAAAGAATCTAGGACACTGAGAAAAATTCACAGCACTAAGTCTAACACAGTCCTTGTCCTTCATCAACCTTTTCTTTTTCTTTTTTTTGCAGAAACCTTTTCCGGTCATCTTAATGCTTGGACATTGTTACATGAATTGGAAGAAATGTTAACCCCTTCCTTTAAACTAATATTCCAAAAGCCTATATGAGTGTTCTAACCACTCGTCTGTCCCTAAACTTCAGACCTGCCTCTGAAAATGGCCCAGATGCTGTCTTGTGGTATAAATTTCAGTCCTCCTAGTCTCGGAAAAGACTTGAGTGTGAAGCTCACACTGTCCAGACGAATACTCCATACATTAAGTCACAGAATGCTTCCTTTCTGTACATTAGCTTACATAATGTGAAAGGGAACAACATTTTCTTTAGAAATTGCATATGGCGAGGAAATCAGTGCTGCTAAATTACAAAGTTACACTAAGAGTACTTTCGACAAATGGAGACGTATGCATTGCAATCCTTATTCTGGTGAGGATTAACTATGGTATAAACAGGATAAGGGGAAGGGATGGGAAGCTGAGAGCTTCCTGTTCATTGGCATTTTCTGGTGGTGGTGGTGTTTGTACTTGATGTACAGTGATCCTAGTTACCTAGCTCTATCTCTGAGTCAGCATACTGCTACCTACACAGGCACTGACTAGATGGGAAGTCCTAAGCAAAAGTTTTGAGTCTGTCCTATTATGACAGTAAAGCATTTAGCATAGACTTTTACATTAAGAAAATATGCAGGTTTTTTTGTTGTTGTTTTGTTTTCTTTCCTAATTCAGAAACAATTCAACCACTAAAATGCATACACCAGATACCTTTAAAAACCTGGATACAAATTTATAAAGTGTACACACTTAATTGAATTCCTTTTCTTCCCACAAGAAGACACTGATTTTTGACACAATGATCACAGCTACTCATATGGTAGAAAACTCAGAAAATCAGCTTGATTCTACTCCAAAGCATATATTAAATGTCAAAAGAATATACTGCTGCAAAGGATCTGGTGGCTTGCCACAATGGAAGTGACTCAGCTAGCTTGTTTAAAGAATGATATTTTAATTGCTTTGTAGATCACAAACCTGCCAGCCTTGTAATTTACACTGCTGAAGAACAAGACGACATCTCTCCTTGGCAGACAACTTCTTCTCTCCTGCTGCTGTATCAGCCAAATCTTTATACCTAGAAAAATTAACAGAAGTAGAGTTACTCTAATGTGGGACTGGTTGACATTTTTTGCAGATACTGTGAGTTTTCCTTTGACTTTCAAATCTCTGATATACAAACTGGAAGCTTAGGATTCTGCTGCAGGTGAAGAAAACAAGGAGACCAACTGCTTTAAATCTTTCATGTTATTAGACATGACCTTGGTTAATAACAGTGTGGGATAAGTGAGGCCTAAACTCAGATTTGCTTCTTGTCAGTTCTTCTGATGCCTCACTGAAAATCAATGCAGAAAGAATGCAAAGCCTCATCAACCGATTTAACTGGTACTGAATCAGGTCACGGAAAGGAGGAAAATATTTTTTCAGTATGTGTTATATAACACATGGCTACTACGAAGTAATTCATAAGAAAGTGGCATTGCTTAAAATGTTTTCCAACAACCTGAAAATATTTTTCTTCATTTTGGAGCATTTGAATTAAATGTCTTGTAGAGAAAAAGACTTTAAGGAACTTGATCAGTTTACACCATTGGAAAGAAGATCAAGAGGAGAGTTCATTACAGCATTGGAGTACCTTCAAAGATAAAAAATGCTAGATATTAAAATGCTCTTTGATGTACAGAAGAAAAGAATCAATGTAGGAAACAAGTTATACAAAGTCAAATTACAGAAAATTTCAATTTTAACTGAGAACTTATTACAACATACTACTACTAAAGAAACTCATGAATTTACCACATCTTGATGCCACATATTATTACTATAATTTCTTGAAGGCATTTCTCAGTCTAGATATGACAAGAAGTAACGAGCTAGAATGCTTTTTCATTATAAGAAGCCAGTTTTTGAAAGGGAAAGATTTCACAAATGTGCCACTTTTGAGTAATCTCCCAATGAAACAGAGGTAAGTTTTGAAGTTTGTGTGCCAACTACATTTCCTGAGGTTTTATTTGTTTGGTTCTCTGGTGCAACACAGAAGTGCTGTCCCAGGCCCACTCACACAGACCATGGCAGGCAGAGCTGCCAGGCTCCAGGGATATCAATGGTCCCAGAAGCCATAGCAACTCTGGAGCAATTTCCTCAGGCAAACCACTCTAAGGCCAAATTAAACCTATACTTCTAGTGTCCTGGAGCTACGCTGAGCTTCTGCAGTCTGGGAATGTCAACTGGTCTGGTAGCAGTCCTGCTGAAGACTCTACAGCTAAGGTTCTATGGCTAGTAAGTGAAATTTGAGAGGAATTATTTCTGCCATAGAAAATATATCTGGAAAAACAAACACAAACAAAACACAACCCAACAAAAATCACCATCACCACCGACAAAGCAAACAACAACAAACAGCCTGTGCCCATTTATTAAGTATTCTACTATGTTCTGTTAAATACTGTCACCTTCCAATGGAGTGTTCTGGGATTACTGGTCATTAGTCTGTCTCAATGTCCAAATTATGCCCAAGAATGGTTTGGAGGAATTCTGGTTGGAAGGGGCCAAAACTTCACCAGAAACCCTTCTGATTAGTCTAACACCCTAGACTATCAGTAGGAAACTGGGGGTCCTATTTTCTTAATAGCTCAACTATGGTCACAAAGACATTTGCTTTGTGGATCGCCATTAGGGCTGGGGCCACCTTGTTTCCATACTTGTATCAACCAGCTTTTCTTAGAAATCATGGAGAATCAGAGGTATTAGAGAGAATACAGCTGGAAAGCTTAGCAACTGCTGACTAAAATGAAGATGATTCAGCATTGACTCACAATGCATGAAGATGCAACTGTGAAAGTGGCCAGCCTGAAACTCACTCACAGTAGAAACCCAGAGAAACATACTTCATTCCTAATGCAGTGCCAAAGCAAAGTTTAAAAGGCTGAAATTCTAACTTTGGTTCAGATTTACTTTAGAACTATTCAAATCACAGGATTCAAAACAAGGATAAACAAATGTTCTTTACAATCTATATTATACAAGAAGCCAGACAAAAATGATCCTTTGATTTCCCCCAATCTTAAAAATCTTTGAAATGTCATCACATCATCCTGGAAGTCTAATCAGAGTTCAAAATTCACGTCCACCCCTTAAAACAAGCCCTATCTTAGAGAAAGAGGACAGGTTAGTGGTTGTGGTAGCAGAGAAAGAACTAACTATGGAAATTTAAATTAATTTCCCAATTGTGCCACAAACTTCCATTTTGAATATAGAAAGTTATTTTGAAAATAACCTACTTCTCCCTAAATTAGCTACTGAAAAGCTATGTTCCTAGTCTGAGTTAGCCACCTAATTCTCACAACAGACTGTGAAGACAGCTTCTTCCATCGGGTGATTTGTTCTATGCATCCTAGACATTTTTCTTAAAATGAGAAGAGATTGCCCTCTGGAGGTGCTCTTCTCTACTGACCACAGAGGGACTCTAGTCCAGACTGGAGGCCTGCATTTTGGGTGGCTGAGAGGGCTCTCGCTCTATATCTACTTGTCTGACTGACTGACTGACTTATCTGCTAAGTGGGCCTAAGAGAACTTCCTTATTTCTCCTCTCTGTCTTTTTCAAATTTGTTGGCTATCTAAGCACCTAGAATGAAAAACAAACAAACAAACAAAAAAATACTTTTAGACTTGGTATCATCATCTGCCACCTCAGATCAATCACTTTAATCTTGTATATGACTGTTTAAAGAAAAACAACACAAAATTTGTAGCTATTTTTTTCCGCCAGAATGTTTCCCTGGTTGGTTTGATTTTTAGCACAGTTCTTCAAATATCAATATTGACAGCAGGATAGTAATGGGAATGGAGAAGCAGGGATGAGCAGACTACACCTGTTGGTGGCAGCCCAAATTTGTCCTGGACAAAAGTGGCGTTGTAATCATAAGATTATTTGACTTTTTTCATAGCTAATTTTAAATGTGTTAAAGCATTTAAACTTTCTTCATTTTGTTTTTCCTTTTGGAGGTATAACCAAACATGTAATCTATGGCTTTGTGATTTTTTGTATTTTAAGCTTGCTATTACCTTCAGGAAGCATTTTGTTAAAAAGAAAGCAAAATAAAATTGATAATAAACTGAGATATAAAACAAAACATATAAAAACTTGTAATAAACAATATAAAATTGTTTATATAATATAAAAACACAAAAGTATTCATATTTAGTATATTGGATACTTTCTATTGTGAATGGATGCTTGTGTTGCCATATAGACACAATAATTTAATGTCCTGTTAAACTTAACACTTTCATGGTCTCAAGAATAACAAAATAACTTACTATTCATCACATTTACCGTATCATAGAAAATCATAATAAAAATACTGAATTTATGGTGCAGGCTTGTATAGATAAACTTGAGTTATGTGCAAACACTGGGGTTTGCTTCTGGGGAAATGTAATCTGCAGAGTCTTTGAAGCCTTCCCTTACCAGAGAATTCTGCTAGCAATGTAACCTTAGTTCACTCTTAGGTAAACGAACAACCCAATTAAATACCAGGCTTCTTCTCACTGACAGGTCATATATTTTCCCCACATAAAAAACACAGAATATATTTGTAAGGCTTTAGAGGCGATCCCGAGGAACCTAGCGAGCTACCTTGCTAAAAAAGACTTCAGTGAGGTGAAATACATTTCAGCTAAACTTCCATTGATGAATTAGTTGTGTAGACTTTATTTAGAGTCAATAGAAGATGCTATTTGGATGTCATATACTCTGTTGTAACACTGATCCTTAAAATAATTCAGATGAATTTTGCACTGTATGACCCCATTTCTTTCCACTGAGTAGAAAAATAGGGTATGTATGCTCCCGATTCCAGCATAGACATGTACTGTTAGACAAAGTGAGTCCCTTTCTTAGGGAAGTAGAGAGGCTGATAAAAAGCAAGATCTCATGGCCTAGCCAGAGCAATTTATTCACTAATGGATCCAAAACAAAATAAAAACCAGGCAGATTTAAAGGATTAAATTGACTCTATACTCCTCCGCCGCCATGTAAACACTAATGTAGTGTACATTAGGAAATGCAAAACCTCTTCACTTGCACCCTCCTTCCACTTACAAGTTATCATCAGGGAGCTCTCCCAGTCTTCATCCTCTCTACAGGAAATCAGTGTGTGTTTACCTCACCTTCATCCTTAGCACTGTCCTCTTCCCAACCTGTTTAACACAACAGAAGAAAGCTTTTGTCTAGACAGGTTGGCACTGTGAGCATGGTCTGGCTGGAACCCTCTGGTGTCATAGAACTTGTGCTCTGACCTCTTTTCTTTCATTTCTCAATGATGCTCTTGATCATGAAGACTTCTTGATTGTTTGGACTAGACACTACTGCCAATAGCTTCAGGTAGCTTGTGAATATGGAAAACTCAGTTCTCTTGGGTCTTCAAAGATAAGAGTGTTATCTGATCATTTTCTCACTCACTTCCCTAAGTACACAGTTGACAAGATCCAGCAGGCTGCTTTTTTTTTTTTTTTTTTTTTTCTTCCTTTGTTAGAATATTCCTGAGTTCAGGTTATGGCACAGTAACCCACAGTAATACTCTTGGGCTCAGCACACTATTTGATTTACATGGAGTGTGCACAAATAGGCTGTAGAGCTGTACTCCCAGTTCTGTATACACAGCAAATCTTTAAGCATCGAAATAAACACCACACACTCAATTTCAATAGCACATCAACATGATAGAAGACACTAATGGAAAGAACATTGCAAGTACAAAGGGCAGAAAAACAAGCAGCTCCAAATCAACAGCTTACACAAACCACATCGATGTCCTTGAACTGATGCCTCAAAAATACTTTTTTTTTTTTTTTCTTTTCTCCTGTTTGTTTGATTTTGCTATTCTATTTCTCAGGTCTTTCTCCTGCCTAGCCAAGAAAGAACAAAGTTAGAGATATCTACTGACTGCAGTCCAATGTCCTCAGTAAGAGGATAGCTTTGAATACCATAACTCAAATCTTTCCTGAAAGCAACTCCTTCTCTCCATGTCTTTGTCTTGTTATTTCAGAAATTAAAATCACATATGGCTGGCATGCAGCTACCTTATAGCAGTGCTAAGTAATGTAGTTTTAAGTGGTAAATATCCAAACACAGCTTATGCAAAGAAAAATAGTCAGTCCTGCCAGTGTAATTCATTATGTTGCCATTTCGTTTTCTCTTTCTTTTGTTTACTACGCTTTATTCTGTTTGCCAAGTTAAAATGGCATGATTCAGTAAGATCTATTCAAAAGGTAGTGAATAAAAGAAGGCAATCCAAATTAACCTGTATAATGTATTTCTGCTAAAAGAAATGTAAAAATTGTCATCACAAAGGAGTAAAAACAGGTTGCGCTGTCTTACTAAATTCTCTTTTCTTCCTTTCTAAACTTCTTCTTTTCTTCCTTTGACAACCAGTAACAGATTGATGTATTATTATGTCTGTGAAATATGTGAAAGAGATGGACTTTGTTTGCAAAACTTGTCACTATGTGCTCATAACTCAAGATCTTTAGTTTTGTTTGTTTGGATTTGGGGAGGATGGGGAGAGTGGGTTAGGCATGGCTTGTATTTGAAAAATCTATCAAGTGAGAGCTGAAATATCTAGAGGATCTATCTACTGCAGAGAGAAACATATCCTTTTCAAGGGAAGATAAGATGTCTGGAAACGTTTCAAGTGATAGAAACCTTGTAAAAACAGTCACCAGAGAAGAATTGGATGGAATTTTGATTAATGTTATGTGTATATAAAGGATACATAGTCATTCCAGTTCCCTGTGTTATATATATTTTTTTCTTTTTAATTAAAGGAATAACCTAATTATCTTTGAAATATGAGGAACAAGGGAAATTCCAGATAATTAGAAAAGGTAAAATAGAGTATTATAGTTTCCAAGAAAAGAAAAGAAAAGTGATTCTGCCAATCTCTGTGCAATATATAAAACATAAATATATTGTTATACAGCATACATATTAACACCCAAATCAGGTATTCAAAATTTGGTATAGAATAAACCCTTGACAGGCATGAAGAAAAAGATGCCTTTATAAAAACAGATTATAGCAGACAAAAAAGATTGCATTTGGGGCTTATTTGATAGAAGTATGAAAATACAATATAAGAGGACTGTAAGTTTCACCTTTATGTAAAACAACAGTTTTGGACTGAGTCTGCTTCGTACAGACTTACAGAGATAATCCGTATAGGTGTGGACATGAACATACGTGCATGAAGTGCAATTTGCCTAATAGGTTTGAAATGATGAATAAGTATATATGGCAATGAACCAAAACCTTACAGTACCTGCATACCATGGTATTAGGTTTTACAATATCTTAATTGATATCAAGCAATGAAGGATTAAATGGCTAGACCTACAGACCAATTAGAATTAAGAGAGAAAATAAAATTAAAGTCATTTTGGAAAAACCGCAAGCAGTTTTGCTGGGTTAACCTGACAGATATTTGCTGAGAGAAAGAAACTTGAAAAGCAATCATGCTGAGAGCAATCTTACAGCAAACTGCCAGGTATGATAGCTTCATGACAGTGCTTTTATACATGCCACTAGAACCCAGAAACTTTTCAACTGATGAAATATTCTGATTTTTTACTCCAACGTTTTAAATTTAATTTCTTACATAAAGGCACAGGGGCATGAATAGCATGCTTTAACATGTCTATGGAAAAAAAAGGAAAATAGAGTGACATAAATGGTATGTAACTGAGATAAAACAGCAAAATTAAGGACCAAGAAACACAAGCAGAAAGACTCAGAAAATCCCCGGGGCATAATTTTACACTGACCTGCATCAGCCCTACATGGAGCTCAGTACAGACTTTTGAGGGAGGGTCTGGGCTATGAAATCCACTGAATCAGAATAAACTTGCACAGGAAGTGGTTGTTTAGGATATTTTAATTTAGACTGAATAAAATATAAAATAAATCTCTCATATAAAGAAACCGGTTTGTGATGGGTGATAGACAAGTGACTTGCAAGGATTTTTTTCTTTCCTAAATTTTATGGGTTTTGCATTAGGTTTTGTCATCCTCAATCTTTTCTAGATGTGTGAACTGCAATTTCTGGAGAGAAGAAATAACGAAGACCCACGTATCTTAATCCTGGAATATTTATTCATATACTTCATGTAATTAAGCAGGGGCTTCCTCATCTCAGACAATGTGGCAGCAGAATAATAAATAGAATATAAATTATAGTTCAACTCTTGGGATTAGTGGATTCAGCTATGCAAATAAAAAAATGAATTCACGACATCTGCTAAAGATTTGCATTACAATACTTCTGCATTATCTTACTTAAAGCTGACACTCCCATTCCACCTACATAAAGCAATGTAAAAACGTATTAATTTAAGAAATTTGCAAAAATTAAATCAAAAATACACTTGCATCAAACAGATAATCATCTATATTACACAAACACATGCCTCTAACTCTGTAAATGTTTACGTTTCCCTCTAGGCCTTCTCCATAGCTAATTTCCTCTTCATGTTTGGGCACTCCACAAGCACACACACACAGCAGTAAAATGTTTCCCTGTACATGAAATATAAGGACTGAAGAACAAATTCAACTTTATCAAACTGATAATTTGATTCTCTATTATACATAGCGGTTATAGGACTGCTGTATAATGAAACTAGTTTACTTTCACAGACATAGCCATGTGAAAACAAGGCATCAAAAACAGATGTCCTGAAAAACTTAAAGGTACATAATCACAGAAAATCAAAAGGTACACTTTTTTTTTTTTAAAAAAAAAAAAAAAAAACCAGACCAGAATATAGGAATGCTAGGAGTGGGAGTCTAAAGGTGACTGAACAGATGGGTAAATTTCTGTCCTTTCCTACCGCAGGGAAAAAATTTGTCCTGTGAATCTGAGTCACATCTCACTACTCAGGATATAAACAATTAGAAGATGACTTAATGCATCCCTTTCTTTAAAATCACAACCCTATGAGACAAAGATTTTGGTGATATCATAATATCGTGCACCTGGTCTCCAGGAAATTTGCAGAACTGGGCATCACCAGCAGGCCAGCTTTGAGTAAGTCAAGATAGAAAGTCTCCTGTCTCAGGTTTTGGAAGCTTAGAAGCAGATGCCTGAAAAACTGCAAACAGGTTGTGTAAAGCAAAGTGAATTGTGGCATAGACTTTTTCTGAAAAATGCACAAGGCCTTTTCAGAAAGGCAATGTGATTCTGAGTTGAAACACTGCAGACAAAATGGGCTTAACTCTTACCCACCTGGTCTCCTGTTACTAGAGGGGCTGCTACGACGGCTCTTTGACTGCCAGGAAAGCACTCCCCTAAGCTTATTGCAAAGTATATTGAGATAGAAGCAGAAAGCAAAGCCAAAGTGAAATGGAAAACCCTGATACTAAAGGGAAAGAGGATTTAAATTGATGTTCCATACAGATGATTCTTTATTTCTTCTTTGCTTTTCCTTTTCACTCTGCTGTTCAACAAAAGAACTCACCCAAGGAATGGAAACACACAGAATCCTTCCCAGATGTCTCTCTCACTGGTAACTAAGAGAAGGTGCACTGGGATTATGAGGAAGGTTTTCAGGACCTTATTAAACCATACAGGCAAAATAGCTTCTCTGGAAGATCATCCCTACCTCTACTCTCTTCAGTGGGAGTTTCCATTGTACCCTCTGAACCCCACAAGTAGTATCACTCTGAGTAACAGTGATTCTTCAGTCTCTCAAGTGTGTAATTGTTAGACAAACTGTACTGTTGAAAAATCAACATTTTTTCAAGATATGCAAAGGCTGCCCCCTTGGGCTGCTGTATCAATACCGGAGCAGATTCTGATCTCATTTACTGTGGAGTACAGCAGGGCTAATTCTGCAATCAATGATATTAAATTAATGCAACACCGGTGTAAGAAAAGAGGAAAAAAAAAAGGCAAAAAAAAAAAAAAAAGCACAAAGTAAGATCCAGTGATTAAGCCATGTAAAAGGTTTTTACATGCATGCTTGCATGGGATTTTGTGTTTGCTCTCAGATGTCTCCAGTATAAGCTGCCTACTATTATTCAGTCTGACTAGGAAATGTAGCTTCAGGACGTCTCATTACAGGTTCTTCTGCTGAAGATTAAATGGTTGTAAAGAATATCAGGATGCGGATAAGGAGAAAAAGGGTGCCATGAATGTCTGAGTTGAGTGGAAAGAATTTAACAGCTGCAGAACCAAAGAAAGAAAAAACAGCAGGAGGGTCACAGTGGCTTTTGAGTGTGGGGAAGCTGGACTGCATTTATACAAGCCTTATGAGCAGACAAAGAAGCAGTCAAAAACTACTGATTATATTTTTCTAGGCACCGAAAGCACACAGTTATATTTAATTAATCAATGAATACACAGAAATTATTTTAAAGCTATAAAATTAATCTATCCATGTGACAATTTGCACTGTAATTAGATAACTCAAACTTCCTGCATAGTGGCATTAGCATAAACTAATGTGTAGCGTACTTACTTATTTAAAATGTTTATTTTAAAGATAGCCTGTTTGTATTAATTTAATAGATTTATTATTTTAATAGGCATTTCCTTAAAAGGTTTTCAATGTATAAGGATTAGTGAAGGGATTAGTGGTTGATAATATTTTCTTTTAACAGGTTTATTTCTATGGCAGGCATTTAACTGAAGTTCTTACTACCATATGTAAATCTCTGTCCATTATCTTTGTCATTAGGTGCTGTCAGCAAATTGTGAAGTACTCAAGAGCTATTTGGGTTGAAACATCAAGGTTCTGAAATCAGTTAATGTTATTAGCTGTTTGTTATGGGCACGCAGACATCAAGCAGCCTGTTGGGGTATATATTAAGAACTTTCAATATTCATATTTATACACAACTATAATTTTACCTATTTTTATAATTCAGACTTTTAGATGGAACCAGTACTGTGGTATTTTAGTATTCTGTGGGAACATTTTCCCATGCTTAGAAACAGCATGAGCCTTTAAATTCACAGATGTAAATATAATACAGATATCATAGAGTAACAGGGCTATTTGGTGATTTAATAAATGTTTAGTTAACCCTGAGGGAAGAGAAATGTCAAATTCAGATAGTGGAAGCTGAGTGTCAGTCCAGAGGTACCAAGGGTGGCATGTAATTCTGGAAATGAAGTAAATATTTTAAAGTTTCACAGATATTCCCTTATGTCAAAATAAAGAAAATGACTGAAACTGCTGAAAAAGTTCAATCAGAAATACATTTGTGGGTGTCCCATATATTAATTGTTGCATAAGAAAATTAACCTAACTAGGAAAAAAAAAAAAAAGATGGAAAAGAGAAAGGTGGAAAAACCCTTCACATAGTCATTGTAGTGGAGGAAGAACAACACCTTGAGGTTCTCTTTGAAACAACCTGAAAACCAGGACATTGCTCTATTGCACAAAACAATAAACTCCATGTAGGAAGTTCCACTAAGATTTATACATTCAATACTAAATTTAATACAAACAAGAGTGGAAGCTCATTCAGATTGGACACATTCAGAAGCTAGGAACTGCCAACCATAAAACTGACCATGCCACCTTTATTTCCTCATATCTGTGTGTTTTATTACTGAGTTACATCCCACTACTCAAGGGACCCCTTTTCGTGATGATCCTACAGAACTCTAAGTACATGACAAACATGAATAATTCAACTGACTTCAGTGGAATGACACAACTGTTTACATCCACTTATGATTGCTTTAGAAAAATGAGGGCTGCATTATAAAGCTTAGAAGATACCCAGCAAACAATGCTGATATTTATTTTTACCTTCTAAATACAGGAGAAACCTAGATGTCCAATTTACCACTGAAAATTCCAGTCAATGTTTTCTCTTATACTCATATGTACATTGTTAATGAGCCCCCAAAACACTAGCAGCTTTATCATTCTCACAGTCCAACTCTGTGACATGCAGCATAAGCACTGATTCTTGGCATGTACAATACTGCTTATTCTGTGGCCTGGAGAACTGATGGTACTATGGTGTAACTTCAAAAGCTACTTCTACTTCAAATCCACAATGTTCTCAGTTTTTTGTTGGAGCCTGTTAAAATTTGAAGCCTGTAAAATTTTTTGTTGGAGCCATAGACAAGACCTCAACTGACCATATGAAATACCTGAAAAAAATGGATAAATCTAAAATAAGTCAGTTGAATCATATCCTCGAAGTGTACATTTTTCTCTATACACTATAAATTAAGTACAGGCTAACTGGTTGTGTCCCTATAGGCATCTGAAGATATCTGATGTTATATAATTTATTTCTTGTCTTCTGAGTATTAAAAGGGAACAACAGAGAAAACAACGCTAAACAGCTGCAAAGAAACACCCCTAAATGAGGTAAACCAGAATATTCTATTAACCTTTAGTATATTATTAACATATGGAGATTTTTAGTTTATTCATAATATGATAGATACTATCCATGCACTACCACATTGTATTAGTAAAATTCAAATGGTCTATAGCCTTTAAGACTATATATAGTCCTAGATAGATAGTCATGTAGATAAACTATAGAAACACCTACTTACATCTATCTAGGCAACTCCCTAGGTGATATACACCAATTCTAATATATGTGGATTGCCAGGGAGATCATCAGTGCACTCTGGGTTCTGGTCAAAGTTTACAGCATAATCAATCCCCTATATTAGCAGGCTTTAACATGGGATTAGTAATTTAAAGTAATTCTGAGACTGCCATAAATTATTCCAAACTGGACCCCATTATCAGAAAGGTGGGCAAAAACCGCAAAGATTATACACTCCATTGCCCCCAGTCAAGTGCAGTTAGAAGCACAGTTCACCTGAAGTTAGGTTTGAGGACAAGGAGTGCTAATATTGTGAGCAAAATAAAAATAATTAACAAACAAATAAATAAATAAATACCCTTACTTTGGAATGCCATTGGTGTTAAGGTTCCAATGTTATCCATTTCTTTGTGGATATATGCTTTTGAAAGCCCAAGGCCAAAGTTTGTTTCTGACATTTAGGAAACCAAACTTTTTTTCTTTTTTTTTTAAAAGAACAACCCTCAGCATTAATAAAATGAGTCTCCTTCAAAAGACCTCCATATTTTTTAACACTTTTGCACAATTATTAAGGCAACTTCCTTACAGAATTTGGTGATTACTGACACTGCTAACAAGATAGTATTTTTAAAAATCATAGTTTTAAACTTTATGAATTTGCATTAAAAGTGTTCTCAAAATGATGACTTCAAAATACTTCATTTACTCACCTTTTGTTGCATTTTAAAAGAAAGACAAACAAAAATGATTGTCCTATTTATTATACTGGTCAAAAATATCACTTCCAGTTTCATGTCTGAAGCAACAAACGATGCAATGGTGAGATTGCCATTTGGAATAAATTGGTAGCATTGCATCTACTTTAATTCAATATTGCTTTTTAACAGCAGTAAGACTGTATCTTGTACTCATTGCAAGAATTTAAGGTATTATAGTGCATATCAATGCACTACTCTATGAGAAAACTGATGATATTATTGTATAGCAGACAATAAAGCTAAAAGGGCCAGTCAGTGTGATGACCTACCACTTTGCAATCTACTCAGTACATCATTCACGCTAAAGCTCTGCCTAACTTGCTCATGAGACTCTGAAATGCTTTGATGCAGTTCTGTAATTCACTACTGATATATTATAAAATATTATAACTTCCCTGCTCTCAAGGGGACAAAAAGAAAGAGAGGAAATACAGAGAAAGAACTGAACACCAAAAAGCTTCTGAACAAAGAGAGTTCAGATATGCAATGATGAGTCCTACAATAAATACACAGTCACAAACAACAAATCTGTGCAATACAGCATCAGCTAATAGTACAAATTTGATTAAAAACTTAAAATAGCATAATGGCTTTGTTCCAGCTTCAGAAGGACAGACTTTACTAGATAAAGCAATGATATTACTATGAACATAAACTTTCCAAGGAAAAATGTACTTCTTCAGAATGATCTCCCAGCAAAGCCAACTATCTGGATGACTTAGTAACCCTTAAGTGCTCTGCAGCCATTTTTGATCTTCTACTGAAGTCCACTATTAGAGCATTTTGGTATCAATGAATGTCGTCCTGAGTAGAACTGCAGATTTCAGGATCTGCAGTTAAGTGTAACTTCTAAGAACTTCATACTGAAATCAGAGGAAAACCTGTAAATAGAACAGGCTTCAAAAACACTATTTTTTTTACCCTCACTGCTATTATTACCATAAGAATCTATTATCATTGTGTTCTTTATGTTCATTCCTAATATTTCCTACTGAGAAAATAGGAAATCTTTAAAAAGGTGGTCCTTTTTTTAAAGTTACTTTAAAACAAAACAAAACAAAAATTAGAATGCTAACTCTTTTTAATGTTCTATTTTCAAGACATTAAAATCTTTAAGATTTTTTATTATTTTAACTGACTTCATGTGGCTTACATATTATAATTTAGATATTTAACGTATTCTGTACATAGAGAATAAGATTAGCCAATGAAAAGAAGAAGGAGGAGAAATAAGATAAGAGGAAGATGAGGAAAAAGAAGTAGGAGGAGGAAGAGGAAAGTCTAATATTGTGCCTTCCAATCTTCACAGGATTCTGTCTTATCCACAAAAACAACTGTTTATAATCTAAGCTACTTGACTGCATGACTATAGGTACAACTGAAGAATAGATTAATTCAATTTAAGCCATTTTAATGAGAGAACTGGAAATGGTGAATCATACCATTCTAGAGATTTATCTCTTCTTGCAATAATACTCTCACAGATGTCTTTACATATAGCCTATACACTCTCTTTGACATGAAATTTTCTGCTTTTCCTTGAGCATCAGTTGAGGGCAGAATGGGAGTTCCATGATGGAAAAGACAAGACTGAATTGAAGTGTTAAATCCAGAAAAGACAGTCTGGAAACTAGAGAGACAGTCATGAAATTTCAAGAAACGCTCAAAAAGTGCTGAAATAAGGACAAGGGACATCATACTAGTACACAATTATTTGGTCCTTCTGAACAACAAGGTTTTTTTTTTTTTGTCATAGAAATCCTGCAGTACTCATCAGTTATTAAGTGAAAGGCTGGAAGTAATACCTGTTCACATAATCCACAGAGATTATCCTGGGGTCCAACAGCCCTGAAGATGTGTTGCAAACAGGCAGGGAAGGCTAACATAGATGTCTTATTTCAGGACCTGTGCAAGGACCTTGCAGTCTCCACTGCTAAGCAGGGTTCCAGATGCAAGACCTATGTGTGACACATGTACCTCAATCTCTAAGGCAGAAGATAGTTCATAAACTTTTCATCAACCCAGGATACAAAAGCACAGGCAGGGCAAAGCACTGGGTACAGTTCAGAAACTTACTGAACCTCATTAAAGAAGAAGAAAAGAGGAAAAAATAATTTTAATTTCTAATCCAATTTACATTAATGGTAGACAAAGTCGTTTGAAGAGGATGGTACCAAAATAAAACTGTTCAGAATGAATAAAACAGAGCACCTTACTGCCTGTTTTTTACCTGACCATGCCTGAACAGCTGTATTATACTTCACTGAGCAAGAAATATAAGCTCAGCTCATTACTCAGGATGGGTCCTTGATCACTATCATTATTTTTAAAAATTTATATTCTAAATGGCTTTTACATGTCTTCTTTGAGCACCAAGTGAGGTGAATGACACAAAAGTCAGCCAGGATCCATTTTATTAATTGATGCAAAGAGATTAAGTCCTAGATATTAAATGTGTACAACCAGGCTCTGTCTGTGCCCCACAGAATTTCTGAGCCTTATTGTTCTACACTGATAGTAGAACACATAAAAGGCAACTCTTTTTTTTTTTTTTTGCCACTGAACAAAATATTAAAAACAAAAAATTACTGTGTTCCTACTAAAGTCCCTACTGGCTGTCTTGGGTAGAATTAACCTCACTTTAAATCAGATATCAAAATGCTAAATGCTGGAAAGAAACAGCCATCTGCAGACAGTCATTCCTTTGACTTGGATGCTTGTGCCAGGTGGTGCTGTACTGCTCTTTGGCAGTACTTATTTCTCCTTGCTGACTACATAAGGGGTGGCATACACCTTAGACCTACCTGTTTAATTTTGACACAGAGGACAGAAGAGGACAGAAGAATGCCTTCTATCTCTGAATTATGATCCGTTTTGATAGTTGTGTGGGAATTTGAAAAAAAAACATTAGAGCACTGAGGAAGCTGTGTGAACAATTCCTACTTCTATCATTATTTTATTATATTCTTTCTTCCAGGAAAAGTATATTTGAGAATATTTTACCTATGCACATAATTTGGATGCTAATTGGAAATTCTGAACTCTTTACAACACTGCATCTTTAAAAGTAATTTCAAAATCTAGAGTATTAAGAATAGAATCTTAAGATATTAATGCAAAAGATAGGGGCAAAGTTTTCCAAGAGTTCAAAATGCATGTTATCCAAGGCTTTTTATTTTAAAGATAAGGTAAAGACTGATTTCTGACTCTCTACTCAAAGAGCTCTAGAAAATTGAGCCAACACTGCAGGCAAATTCAGCAGAAACACTGCAGCTGGAGTTGGCAAATCCTCTAAAATAACATATATCATTTTATGATTATATTGGTGCTGCCAGTTTTTACAGTATTTAATAGCATCTGACCTTATTAATTCCCATTTTTATTATATATTCATTGACAGTAACTGTCATAGCTCGCACTTAAGAACCAGAATTTCCACAAGATTTCCTTCTGATCAACGAACCTTGGTGATTGAGGGGTTCACCTAGCAGCTGTCAACTTTTACTTTGATAATACATAAGGAGAACTGGTAAAACCAAAAAGAAGAGCAATAGAAATAATGATCAAGCGTTGTAGCCCAGGAAGACGTGCTCTTGCAGAATATGACCTTTCCTTAGCTACTGTCTTTCTTTAGCCATCTCACAGTTCAAGTGTGACTCTTAAATATATGCTAGAGACCAGTCATATTAATCCCTAATGAGACATTAATAGAAATTTATTCAAATTCATCAGATTAAGAAAGCAATGGTACTGTCTGCATTACTGATGGACTATCCAGTTTTTCTGATATTCTACCCCTTCACCACGAAGACTGCTAGTTCAAACATTGTCTTTTTATTAGTGTCCTGGTTCCAGTTAGGACAGAGTTAATGTTCCCTCATAGTAGCTGGTAGGGTGCTATGTTTTGGATTAGGATGAGAAGAGCGCTGATAACATGCTGATGTTTTAATTGTTGCAGAGCAGTGTTTACACCAGGCCAAGGACTTTTCGGCTTCTCGCTCTGTCCTGCCAGCGAGCAGGCTGGGGGTGCAGCAGGAGCTGGGAGGGGACAGACCCAGGACAGCTGACCCAAACTGGCCAAAGGGGTATTCCATACCATCTGACGTCATGCTAAACAATATATAGGGGTGGCTGGCTGGGGTGGGGGGGCCGGCTGCTCGGGAATAGGCTGGGCATCGGTCAGCGGGTGGTGAGCAATTGCATTGTGCATCACTTGTTTTCTTACACATTATTATTGTTAATACTATTACCATTATCACTATTATTATTATTATTGTTATTATTATTTTCCTGTCTTAATAAACTGTCTTTGCTTCACTTTCCCGTTTCTCTCCCCCCATCCCAGAGAGGGAGGGGGGAGGGTGAGCGAACGGCTGTGTGGTGTTTAGCTGCCAGCCGGGTTAAACCACAACAATTAGCAAAAAAAAAATAAATAGATTTTTAAATTTGTCATTGATTACTTTTTTTAAACTCTGACCACACTATTGATAATAAGGAAGACCCTAAAAGTAAATGGATAAAAACTGCAAGGAAGGTGGGGAAGGGTAGCAATTCATTATCATCTGGGAATTCAGGCTGGGATCCGGGCCACAAATCCTCTTTGATTTTATACAGTGCCTTCAAACCTACCATTAATATCCTTTACTTCTCAGGCCAGGTAAGCCCAGGAGAACTGCATAGTACATTCAGCTCTAGAAAAACAAGATTTCCTCACATCACTAACATAAAACACTTTGCAGCTGAGCTAAGCCATGCTGTTGAACCACAGAGACACATTCACTGAAACTCAGCCCATCAAAAGGATGTCAAGACAGAAACTTGAATGTGAAACTCATATAGTTACAGGTAAACCCCTCACAGGCACCGATCTGGGGACACATTTTCCTACTTGTTTTTCTTTGGTTAAAATCATTCTTGGATTGGTAGTTCCTAGGGTTATATTTATTAACTGTATTAGGACAATGGGCCCTCTTGTGTTTTACATTTGTAGGCCCAGTTTCCACCCACTTGAGGCCACACAATCAAATTGCTAGTTAACATGACTCAAATGGGGAGGAAGCCCTCTCCTTCAAAAGATAAAATCTGCAATGAAAATCAAGAGTCCTTACTACTGTTCAGTATTTACAAACAAGGACACAGAACAGAATGACAGAATAAAGCAAAAATTATTTAAATTTCCATTTCTTATAAAGCATTCAAGGAAAAATTAAGGTATAGGCCAATTTCACCATGCACAGGTGCATCCATCACTGAATTAAGAGAAGCATCCCTATTTCTTCTTTCTCCCTCTGTGTTATTCTTTTTCCTTCTGTGTTTCTGTCCCCAAAGTAATGGAAGTAATTCCTTTGCCTCTTTGGGCAAGCCATGGAGAGACTAAACCATTTCAGATAGGATCAACATGTCTGCGAAACATGTGACAGTAGCCTTGAGGAGGAGTTGGGAGTGTTGCTTGATGAAAAACTCAATGTGAGCCAGCAATGTGTGCCTGCAACTCAGAAAACCAACCGTGTCCCGGGCTGCATCAAAAGAATTGTGACCAGCAGGTGGAAGGAGGTGATTCTCCTCCTCTACTCTGCTCTTGTGAGACCTCACCTGTAAAGCTGCATTCAGCTCTGGTGCCCCCAGTATAAGGACATGGACCTGTTGCAGTCAGTCCAGAGCAGGGCCACAAGAATGATCAAAGGGCTGGAGCACCTCTCCTATGGAGACAAGCTGAGAGAGTTGGGGTTGTTCAGCCTGGAGAAGAGAAGGCTCCAGGGAGACCTTACAGTGGCCTTCCAGGTGGCCTACAAGAAGGCAAGAGAGGGACTTTTTATGAAAGAGTATAGTGATAGGACAAAGGGTAATGGCTTTAAATTAAAAGGTCTCTTTAGATTAGATATTAGGAAGGAATTCTTTACTCTGAGGGTGGTGAAGCACTGGAGCAGGTTGCCCAGAGGAACTGGCTGCCCCATCTCTGGAAGTGTTCAAGATCAGGTTGGATGGGGCTTTGAGTAACCTGGTCTAGTGGGAGGTGAGTAACCACGGCAAGGAGGGGTGGAACTAGGTGATCTTCCAGGTTCCTTCCAACCCAAGCCATTCTGTGATTGTGTGCAGAAGGTTTCTTACCTCATATTGGACAAGATGGTGTTTCTTTGCTGAAGTGTTTGAAAATGTAAGAGAGGGAAAATCAAATAACTGAAATATGGACAGGGGAAAAGAGTTTTTCTTCACCCAGGAACAGTGGTATAAATCTTTCATTCATTTCAAATTAATTTAAAATTTCACTAATTTCTAACAACAATAATAAAAATGGAGTTGTGGTATGAGCATTAGTAACTCATCAACATGTAGATGCAAATCCTAGCATACAAAATACAAATTCTGAATCCATGACACCTACAATGATAAATTGATAAAAATGAGACTATTTCTACTTCTCTTTTTTAACTACCTAGGGACGATATGCAATATTTTGTATTTTATAAATCATATAAATAGTATAAATTATAAAAAAAAACAACTATTTAATGAAGTTCTCTTTTTTACATTGAACACATTTTCCTGATGATATTTATAAAAATATTTCCACAAAGTTCATGATTCCTTCCATTAAAAGTAACAACCCTACACCCATTGCTAGAAGACACGATTTTTCTGTGAAGAAAGTCTGAAAGGCTCATAAACAAAACAACACTGCAAGCACTACTAGAGCATGACAGAAGGCTTTGTACTGTAGGTGAGAAAAAAATTTTATGAAACTTAAAAGAATTTACCTTGACAAGAAGTCTGTGAAAGAGAGACGTACGGGATATCCGTGTCGTATGATTTTGACCATGTCTAGGACACCAATATACTGCAGTTGAGCAGACACATAAAAATTGTCAAAAGTATCTGGCAACTTGGAGTTATTAGGCTTTATACAATGAACTGAATGTGGTGTGCAATTCTGCAGCTTCCCAATAATATCTGTGAGTGATTTCTGTGGAAAAAAAAGAAAACAAACAAAAACCAGTTATCAGCCATTATTGTGCTGGAAAGGCAATTGCACAACACATACACTATTCCTAACATCATTTAACATCATTTTCTCAAAACATACAACCTGGCCATGCAAGTGGCTTACACAAGAATGTGATTTATCTGCAATTGCAATCTGTAGAGACTAATTCTGCCTTTAAAACTTTTTTTTTTAATTATTATTTTTAATATACATCTGTGCAGAAAATGTTCACTAACCCTGAGTTGTATTGCAACAGTTGTTGGGCCCCCTCTCTCCAGTCTCTGAAGAAATGAGGATGTCCCTTTCTTTTTCAACAGCTGTGGGGGAGAAAAGCACACACATGGTATCTTTATTTCAAGATGGGCAGGAACCATTCATTTTCATTGTTACACAATTTGATAACAAAGACAAACATTTACACAAATAATATGTCATAGACAATGATTTGATTTTCAGAAAGAATTGGGAAAGTGGATAAATACCCTCAAGTGTCTGTGGAAGTATGATTGGCAAGAAACTTTTGATTTCAAAAGCAGTTGTATTTCATTGTAATGATAAAATTCCTTTTCTAAATAACTGGGCAAGACAATATGATTTGTAATTTTACTGTAGAAGCAGGACTTGTACAGTTAATATGCCATACAGTGTGTGTATTAGTAGCACAATTCTCTAACTCCCTGAAAAGCTTCCTCATGTCTTTGGCAGATGCTTAAGTGACTAAACATAAACACAGTTCATTAAAAAATGTTGAAGTCAAAACAACGATATTAATATTTAAAAACCTTCTATTTTCTTCCTACACAAGTGAAGGCAGTTCAGCTTTTTTCAAACAGTTTTCACCCATTTTAGCCATAAATTATCAATAGATTTATATTATGTTAGAACCAACGTTATCCTTCCCATACATCAGAGCTGGGAGCGGGGAACAAATTTCTTTTTTACTTTTCCAATTCCTATCTTTCAGACTAAAATGTCAATAAGCATCCTAAAAGTGGTACCAGTATCTTTTTTGTTAAAGATGCTACAGAAATGATGGCAAAACTATCATGTTCTAGGATGTTGCCAAGCTCTTAGATTCAAACCTCTGTATCAATGACAGCCTTTTCACCTTTCACTTTTTTTCATTGCCTTTCTTGAGTCCACTTACCCCATAAAACTCCCTTTCTATCAGCTCAGCATGTTCTGGCCTACTCCTGTCTTTTTCCAGTTGCATTGAAAAACTGTACATTTCCTCAGTTTGGCCTTTCCAGGCCAATCTCCATTAAAAATATTGCAGTGTTAGCAATTCTCTACTCACTATGCCAGATTTTGGAGCTCTTTTTTATTTCAAATCTCACTTACTAGGATGTAATAAAATTTTAAAGGCAAATTCATCCCAAGCTACAAAACAGAAAAGTAAAAGAGAGCTGCTTGCTCCATGTCTTCTCATAAAAAGAACCACTATGATATTTCTCAGTTAAAGTTTACAAAATGCTTTAGGAATATAACTAAAATAGAGTTATCTCTGCTTGACAGATGATTTGTTAGGAGGAATGGGTGATTGCATTAAGTCACTAGTTCTAGACCATTTGCTGAGTTATGGGAAGAGCCAGGAACAAAGCTTTGGATATTAAATTTCCTGCCTGGTGTCCTGTGTTGCACTCTTTCCATGGGAAAGAGGTATAAGAAGTCAAAGCCTCCTAAAAAGTCTCTTTACCAGCACAATATATTAAAGCTTTAACCCAAAGACATACCAGAAGTTTTGCAACAGGTGAGCTCTTAAAATAACAGTCAATGAAGCAAAGTGATCACAAACAGAAACAATGCAAAGCCAATGAAGAGTAGAGCCTTTTGTTTGTGACCTGCATTTGTGTGACACAAGTTCTGCTATATGAACTGCAAAGCCCACTGATTCTTCCAAAGGAAGGGGGTGGGGAGGGGAAGGCAACAGTATAGATTTGGAATAAATTACAGGAAAACAAGGGTGCAAGAGCTGATGTGAGCAAAAGAGAGTTGTGAGAGTATCAGTGAAAATATTTTCTCTTTTATTTGAAAAGGACACACAGCCTTCACAAGTCACAGAGACCTGAGCTGGCAGCTTCTCACTCCTATGATGCCTTACGTGCTCCAGACTTCTGACCTGTTCATGTCTATTTTGGGATGGATGAACTGTTCTCTTGGACCCTACTACAAGTAGAGTGGTGAGTTCAAAGAGGTAGACCGTCCTTACCTGTGACGACTTGCTCTGAATCAATGAAAAAGTCACCTATGAAGAGGTCTAACAATAGGTAAAAATATGGTGATCTACAGAGAAATCTATAATTATATAGGCTAGCAAATAGCTAGGACTGCAGATGAGAAGCTAAAAGGGGAGGGGAATCATAACGAACTCTTGTGTGACCTCTGCAAGCATCTACTTCTCTTCCCTTGATACAGTGGAGTCTAGATAAACCATACACAGTAACCCAAAAACCTCTGAATTGTAACATACATCATATGATGTACCATATGCATCAACCTCAGATTTCAGCTATAATAGCAAATACATTCTCTCTGGTTGATAATTCTTGCCTTAATGTCCCTCTTCCTTTTTCTTCCCCTCATTTCATTTTTTTCCCTTTGTTGCCTTTACCTTCAGGATAAACTCCAATAAAAATGCAGTGGTTATGATTTTCCAAAATGTAGTCATTTTAATTCTCAGCTGATAAGAAATGCCTCTTACATTGCTTTTGCAATTACAGTAACAATAAGAACAACAAAACAACATTGTTCTAGCTTACCACAGTGGATTTTCAAGGCTATACTGGAAAAGGGAAGAAATTATAAGATACAGCACACTTATAGATGCGGACTTGATCCACAAAAGAATATAAGCACTTACCTACTTCCAGTTCCTGCATCAGTTGCCTATTCCAAAATAACAATGGGCTTTTGGGTTGGTTTTTTTTTTTTTGGTCACTAGAACAGATTAGATACCTAAATACCTTAGATACTGCTTCAGTCCTGCCGGACAGCACAATACCTTTCTCAAATTAGGCCAACTTAGTATCTACAAATTGAGCAGTGTTCTGTCTCACCTGCACAGCTTTTCTTAAAGCTTACCTTTGAGAAACTATGCAATCTTTGCTTTTGTGGGCAGATGAAGGATGGAGTTCTTCCCACCTTCCATCTAATACCTAACAGTTTAGATCTTTCTCAGTGAACCTGGAAGATCTGACTTAATTTATCATGCTTCCCAAAGGAAATTGAGTATGTTCTCTCTCTCTCTCAAGAGAGTAATTTCAGGTTAAAAGCTATTCTGGACTGGTGAAAAACCTCATAGTTTCAGAGATCCCAGCTGTGTGGTGTTTCCCCCTGGCTTGATTAGGCTTCTAACTTAGACATGCCTTTCATGCTTCCTTCCATGTATGGGACTAGGATCTTTTTCACGTGCTTAGGAAGCTTCCTTTAGGAAGCTGTTACTATAGTAAAAAGGCACCTACAGGCACCTTGTGATGCCTCAGCTGTTTGCTAAATATATCCTTAAACCAACACCATTGACTTCAACTTAAGTTTTTTCCACTGAGATTACTGACAAGAACAGTAGACAGGAATTATGCTACTATCAGCAGCAGGGCTAAAAGGAAGCTCCCATTGCTCTTCTGTGGATGTACTTGCATAAAGCCCTCCACAAAGACACATGAGAGCAGGCTCCTTAATCCCATGGCAGAATCAATTCTGTGCAGCTGTAAGCCAAAAATAAAGTTGCAAGATTCAAGAAGCCTGGCAAGGCAGCTGATACATTGAGAGAACTGCTTGCTGCTTTTCTAGAAGGGGGAATTCCAAAACTGTACCAAGAATGAACACAGCAAATGATGTGATTTCTCCTTAAAACAGAAATATTCCATGTGACATTAACAATTACTTTTCGATAGCCTCCCAAAGTTTTAGTTTGTTTTTGTTTTTTAAACTTTTTAAACTTTTAGGGCTGACAGTAAGAAAAAAAAAAAAAAAAAGAGGCAAGTTCCAACATGCAAAAGTTTCATTTGATTTGAAACCAACTAGGAAAATTTATGTGCAAGTGACCATATGAAATAGCAATATTTTAATAAATTTACAGCATTGATCTTCATACAGAACCATACAAACTGTCTTTTGCAAACCAAAAATGTCTGTTTAATACAATAAAAACACTGAGGATTAATTTTTAGCTTCCTCTTTCTTAATTGACTTAACTAATCATAGTCAAGGAGGCAAAACAACAAAATATTTTTATAGCTATAAAATAAATTATACTGCATCTACTGCTAAGCCCTGGAACCACAGAATCATGGAATGATTCAGGCTTGAAGGGACCTCATCATCTTGTACAACCTCCTGCTCAGAAAGTCCAAGAAAGGGCCCATATTACTAATGGGCTACCTGTTAATTCTCATTATTGCTCTAGTGTTGACATTTGGAACTAGATTATTTTAATTGTATAATAACTACAGAGAACCAAGAAGAACACAGAGCTTTCAGAAATGAGAAAGTAACAGAAAAATCTACAAGAAAGAAAGAACAGAAGGATTTCTAAATTCTTACCTTGCTGAGCTCAATATATTTCTTTGCTTCTCCACTTGCAGAGGCTACGGATGTATTTTTACTCAGCAAAGCTGCTTTACACCCTTTGATTTTAAGGGAATGATATGGAGGAACAAGTGATCCAGTTTGTGTCAGCTTGGACTGGAACAATTGATTGATGACTACATTTTCACTGGCTGGAAAAAAAAGAGGAAATTAATGCATGAAAATAAAATACAGTTTAAAAGGCAAGTACATGGTATTTGTAATGAAAAACACATACAGTAGGAGACAGTTAAATAAGTAAATTCAAAATAAATGGACAACCCAATAAACTATTATTTTATGCATTGATCACAATCAAAGAGCATTCAATGCTTAAGGACGTCAGCCATCACTAACATTATTTTTAAGCCTATTCAGATCCTGTGCTGAACAGAACAGGGCAGAAAACAAAAACTCTTAGGCTGTGATCTGTCTAAACTTAATTACTTCTGATAATCATGCTTGAATTTTGTCCCATTTCTTAATGTTAATTTATCTATCTATTAAAACAATATAAGAGATGCATGCTGCACAACATTTACTTAACCTGTGGCATTTAGAAATGAACAAGACACAAGTATATAACACATAATATAGGAAGGGATAAAAGAAAAAAATAAACAAACAAACAAACAAAAAAACTAGGTGAAGGACAGATCTGCACCAAGCTGGGTTCATATTTCTCCACATCAAGACTACACTTACAAACATTGATGGAAAAACGCATAATGACATACATATTTTTGATGCAGTGCTAATAAACAGTACAAAACAAATCACTTCCAAGAGATGTTTTTGTAAATGGAAATCTGTGAACTTAAAGACAGATAGGATATTTTATAATAATTCCAACTAAATTATCCTTTGTAAGGTTATGGTCACAGGCTTTTTAAGATGAACATGGTAATTAAATGCTGCTTGCACTGCCACAGCACCAATAAGCATTGAAAACCTGCTGTGTGATACATCTTTAATCATCCTTAATTTTTATTTTTTTTAACAAACTGGCATTATGATCACACCCATCGTGTGAATAAAACAAAAAACAATTAAAAAAAAAACCAAACAACAACACCCACAACAGAGAAAGATTAATGGGATTAAGGTCATAAGTAATGTCATTAAGTTTAGCATAGCAAGTAGAAATCTTCAGTTTGCTCATTATTAGCTGTGTGAAGATACATTTACTAGATGTTTGAATGTAATAGATTTGTTTATCTTTTTCTGTAGCAACTATTATTGCTGACTTAACTGGAATAATAAAGTTATGAGAAAGATACTAAAACAGATACCTTAATAAATTTCAGCACAAGCAGTGGACATGGTAAACCTCCATATTTTTAAAATATGGATAAATGTAATAAGTAGCATTAGGAAAAACATTAAAATTATGCCCTCCAAATTAAAACAGATAAAACCTATGTTAATAGTATCTCCTAATTTATCTACAGGACAGGTATGTTCCACATTCTAACACATATATGCGAATGACTTCTATGATGTCAATGTATTTAAAGGTTTTGATCTGAGTAAGGAAACTTAAGTCAATGAAAATCAAGAGGCAAGCACATAAGTTATACATACACAAAACATACAAAATTGACACTAAAGGAAATACATCACTGACGATCAACAGATTTTAAGTTTCAAAAGCCTAAGTCACTTAGATCCTTTTAAAAATTCTGCCTTCAGAATGTTTCCATTAATTATATTTATTATTATTTGACTTGTTAATTATATATACTCACTCTCAGCAAATCAAACATTTTATATGCAATCCAATCCTCCATTCTTCCCTTTTAAGAGCTGCATATATGATTACACAAAATAGCAATGAAAATGCAAAAGGAAACTATTTAAGAGAACGGCAGAATGTTCTCTCTTGTAGAACATACTGGAAGTTGAGAATACACCTTCTTGTATTATTTGGCATTAAGTTGCAACAGTTAGAACTGGAATTTCTCTAAAACTATAATCAATAAGATTATATTTAAGATCAACTCTTTCATTTCTTTTCTCATCCTCAATGTATGCCATTTGCCTTTAAATTGCATCAATTATTTTTACTAGAAGGTTTAGCTAATTTCACAGAAAAATTACTAAAAAGCAATATATTGTAAGAGCAAGGCTGATTTGGAAGACAAATATTACCTCCAAAAGAACTCTATTTCTATTGAAAGAAATATAAATACATAACATATTAGGCAAAAGACTCTGCACTGGTTGAAGCAAAGACAAATAACAGCTCAGGATATAATGACATTTCCCCGAGGAAGATGTTTTGTTTTTCTTCACAGAAAGACTAAATGAATGAGGTTTTTAATTATCCAATTATGAATCATTAATTAATAAATGGAGATGCATTATTATTGGACATAATTATACAATATGCACATGGAAGAGTATTTAATTTTGTATTTCAAAGGACATTTGTATCTATTCATTGGAAAACAAGAACGCCCACAAGATGCTGCTTTTAGAAAGCACGCTCAAGCAGTGAAGTACATCCCACTGCAGTCTCTAGGATTTTGGGAGCCTTTTTCCTTTCCCTATTTTCATTTTTTGTTGTTGTTTGTTTTGTTTTGATTTTCTTTTTAAAAGGTTTTAAGTTATACTTAATGATTTTTTTTTAAATTTATACTAATCAATAACACTGTATCTTTTATTTCTTTACATCACATCACATAATAAAGATGCTTCATGTTCATGGATTCTAAAAGCTTTCAAAATTACAGTAATTTTCAGACAATAGGAACATACTTCAAAGAGATGAGGATGACTTCTTTTTAAACTGGAAAGAAAATATACATAAACTCTCCTAAAAATGAATGAAAATTGAAGTGAAGTCATAATAGGTTGATTTCTAACAACAACAGCAACCACAAAACCATTTACTTACCTTTCATTACAAATACGAGATTTTGTGAAAGGGAATCTTTATTTTTTTCTACTGCACCAGCAATTTCGTAAGTAACCTATAATAAAATATTGTGACATCATTAGTAATGATCCCAGCACCTATTTGAAATCTTACAGCAGTAGAAATTAAGTTGTGTTTTCTTCCACTTGACAGTTAAAGTCTGGCACCACGTAGTGTCTTACAATTTTTTCTTAACAACACCAACAATACTAACCAGAAGAACTGGTTGCTGAACATTGTGTGTCTCTGCAAGCATACAAAAATTTCATCAGACTGATTCTAAAACACTTCCACAATGCAAGACTCAATCAAAAGTGTAGCATATAGAAGACAGTGATGTAAACATTACTTTCCCTGTAGTAATCTTCAGTCCCAGACCACTGTGGTCTATTCACAGTGACCGTAACAGACCACTTATAGATCAATCTGAGGTCCCAGCTCACACTCAGAACAAGCTCTAGCCATTTATATTGCCTTTGGAGGCAAATTCAGTCTACAGGTTATGTAAAAAATCCATTTACCCATCTAACAACTATGCACATAAGGGTTTTGGATCACCTTAGCTGACTGATGTCATCATTTCAAGTGCTACACCATCTATCATCTGAATGCAGATGAACTCTAACATGTGGTGGGCACAGCAAAGTGAGGAAAACCCAATGCTACAGCAAGAGTTCCTGAAGATGCATACAAAATGATGAAATGATGAAATGACCAAGTGTCTGTTTTAACTTTGAGCCTATCCAGGTGCCACTGTATAGAAAAGAAGCACTGAGACCAAAATGCAGTCACTGAGCCTGAAACACCAGTTAAAATCCTTGCATCACCATTATCAGATTGCTTTGTCCTCATATTTCTAAATTTATGTTTATTTTGCACAGAATATCAATATTTTACAAAACAGAATGATTAAAATAAAACAGCAAAACAGAATTTTCTTATCAACAATTTATGATTATGGTTCACAGCTTGGCTAGTATGGCAATTAATATTAAAGACAGACCTGGGGCACAACTTTAAAAAAGGAACTGTGCTACTTATGTCCTGTTTTGAAAACCAGTCTGTGTACAGATGATGGGATTTATCTCACCTTATGTAAGTGTGGGTGCCTACATCTCAGTCAGTCACACATGGCTTCTGTATACATGCAGGAAAAATATATTCCTGACTCATCTGCCCTATTTTTCAATGGGATGCATTCCACCCTAGCAAGTGCTTATTTGCCATCCACCAACTATGCGTGTAGATTAGATGGCCAGCTCTGATATGCAAGTCTCCAGCTGCAGCAAAGGACATTTCGTTAGATGAATCTTGACACAGAGACACTAATGGCTACAAACCTTTAATGGACCTAAACTTTAACACCTAACCATGATGATACCCAACCTTTATCTGACTGTTTTGTGGAATGGAAGCAAGGATTCTCTAGGCTTCAGGCTCAGCATCAAGTGAGAGTTATGTGACTGAATTCACCAGTTCCTTGAACAGGAAATGCCCTAGAACTAGTGTACGGAAAATATATATCTAATTCCACCTGGAATTTTAGTCACCTAAATTGGCATTCCAGAAAGATGTCTAGTTCCACCCGGAAGTGCAGCCCACAAATCTTTCTTGCAACCACTCTCTCAAGTAAATCAACTTTCTGGCTTTTTTTTTTTTTATAATTATTAATTTAATGTGGTTGACAATAGCAGGTGTGTTTACTAACATTATAGATGCTACTCTGCAGAAAACAAGATAGAAACATTCTATTTACATGATTCAAGACAATCTAGCCACAAAAGCTTAGATCTTCTTCAAAGCCTGCTACCTTTCTGAGGAGAAAAATCAGCCCAAGTGGCAGACACATGCACACTTTGCCATACATAGTAGATTTTCCTACCTCTCCACTGCATTTCCCTCCTCTGACTGAGGTGGGAATTTATCTTTCTTACCTCCCAAGGCAGTTTTGCTAGCTTGAGAGGACGGGTTGCTCAGGGTTGAAAAAAACTGTTTCTCCTCTTTATGTTGAAGTATGGAACAACAATAATTACATCGCTAAGATTTTTATGGATATTCTGTTAATCTAGAACTCTTGCTGTATGCACCCATAGCTTTAACTCAGGGAAGGAAGCGGTTTTCCCTCTTCTCCTCCAAACTCTAATATCATCCCTATCCTCCACCTTGGTCTACATATTTGCATCCCTTCAGGTTAAGCCAGAAGCTAAACCAGTGCTTCCTGTTTCTCAAATGAAAGCTCTCACAACTAGACCACTACATGAAGGGTAAGAACTACACAGTAACTTTCCGAATGAAAGGGATATTTTGCAGAAAGCTCATTTCTACAAAATGGATAGCCATTTGGCATTTTTTTTTCTTTTCTTTTTTTTGTGGGGACAACAGACAAACAGCTAATTAACTTGCAAGCTGTAGATATAAACAGCTCTAGCTTGCATAGTAGTAGAATCCAAAGGGAATTTAAAAATTCACAAAACCAACAAAAAAAATAGACTGTAGTACTACCTCCAGGATTAGGCAGAAACTTAATGGGAACTTCTTAGAACACAGTTTTTGTTTGTTTGTTTGTTTGTTTGTTTTTACCTTGGGACCACATTTTTATCTAAAAGCTGTTTTAAGTTTCTTATTGAATCTATATCCTAAGCTCGTTAGGTATTTGGGGAAATTTTATCCCTTTATATTTAATAAAGCTGTAAATATATAATAAAGATTAGTAATACTAATCAGTTCATTAATTTTCTTTTCCATTGGGTCATTTGACAATTATGTGATGCTATCTTACTCATGAAAAATATTACGTCTTGATGTGTATAATCTGTTGTACTTAGTAATTGTCAAGTGACGTAATTAGTATGGCATCAGCCATAGAAAAGGTGTAACAATAGAATTATGTTTGTTTCCATGATGGATGCACTATCATATAATTTTTATCTGTGTCTCTTAAGAGTATACAATATAGTTAGTAAACTATTAGAATAATTTAAGCATACTATTATGTTTAACTTAAGCATAAGTTTTCAGTGTACTTAAAGTACATGTTCTAACATACTGGTCCATAAAAGATAATTAACAGGCCTTACTTAACAAATTCATAATACCAGTTCCTAATTGAATGTCTTAGGCTTTGACTAAATTAGAAGAAGAGAGTTACTATTGATGGGACGGGTAGGTAAGTATAGCAGTGGGAGATTATACATTATGATAAGAGCACCCTCAGTAAGTTTGCAGATGACACCAAGTTAGGAGGAAGTATCGACCTGCTGGAGGGTAGGAAGGCCCTGCAGAGGGACCTGGACAGGATGGGTCGATGGGTAGAGGCCAGTGGGATGGGCTTCGATATGGCTAAGTGCCAGGTCCTGCACTTTGGCCACAACAACCCCATAGAATGCTACAGGCTTGGGGCAGAGTGGCTCGAAAGCTGTGCAGAGGAAAAGGATCCGGGGGTGTTGATCGATGCTCACCTGAACATGAGCTGGAAGTGTGCCCAGGTGGCCAAGAAAGCCAGCGGCATCCTGGCTTGTATCAGGAATAGTGCAGCCAGCAGGACCAGGGAGGTGATCGTCCCCATGTACTCTGCTCTGGTGAGGCCGCACCTCGAGTACTGTGTTAGCTTTGGGCCCCTCTCTACAAGAAGGATATCGAGGCCCTGGAGAATGTCCAGAGAAGGGCTACGAAGCTGGTGAAGGGCCAGGAACACAAGTCCTGTGAGGAGTGGCTGAGGGAGCTGGGGTTGTTTAGAGGAGGCTCAGGGGGGGCCTTATTGCTCTCTACAACTATCTGAAAGGAAAGTGTAGGGTTGGCCTCTTCTCACAGGTAACTAGTGATAGGACTAGAGGGAATGGCTTCAAGTTGCACCAGAAGAGGTTTAGGTTAGAAATGAGGAGACATTTCTTCTCAGAAAGAGCAGTCAGGCACTGGAACGGGTTGCTCAGGGAAGTGGTGGAGTCACCGTCCCTGGGGGTGTTCAAGGAAAGGCTGGACCTGGTGCTTAGGGACATGGTTTAGTGGGTGATATTGGTAGTAGGGTGATGGTTGGACCAGATGATCTTTAAGGTCTCTTCCAACATTAATGATTCTATGATTCTATGAAAATGCCTACATTGAAACAGGGAGAAGTTTCAGTACTGGTACTGGTATAATACATTATCAACTTCTAGAACTATATTCATAAGACATCTCTCATCACATAAAATACATAAAAGTTAACAGGATTCCCTTTATTGCTAACTCTCTAACACTTTTCCCATAGTAAATTGGTAAATTAATTCACTGCCTAAAGACATGAAAAGTGGCTCAATGAAATGGCACTCTAGGGTCCCATATTTATTGTCAGTTCCACAGAAGAGAAAGAAAGAAGTCCTCTCCAAATGGTCTATTTTGTTAATTTAATCATGTCCCCATCAGAGATGCCAACCTATGGTGGCACTTTGCCTAAAGCACATGCAGTTCCCCCACTTTTTTTCCATTGGGTTTCTAAAGTAAACTGGCCAGAACTCTGCACTGATTGGCACTCAAGCACCGTATATAGTTATTCTGAGGAGAAAAGCCCCATACAAATTTTATGTGGTTCAGACAGGAAATGTACACTAGCTTACCTCATGGTTCTGGTATTATAAAACATACCCCTTATTCTCACTTCCATTTATTGTAGCTGTTTGTTCTGTCTTGTTCTGCACCATGAACATTTAGGGGTAGACAGTATGTAAACCTATGTGTATGTGTTAACCACGGGTAACACAGTAGTAGTAGTATCTTTAGATATTACCTGTACCAGTTGTTTTTATTAAAAAATAGTGCAGAGTTCCACAATGCATTTGAATTCAGTATAACATTTAAACAAGAAAGGGATTGAATTTACTTCCCTTAAGTTCAGAAGGGAGGAGAGCTTAACCTAAACATACTAGTAGTGGGGCAGGCCAAATGTGCATTTAGCCTTGGGCATTTAGGGGAAAATATTGAGTAATGTTTCCACTTTGCCTCCCACCAGTTCCCCTCTCATCTTCCAGGGCTCTGCCCATTAGGGAGCTCTGGATCTGCAGGCTGTATCTCATCTTTGTGGTTAATATCTCTTGACAGATGTTTCCTCTATGAGTCTCTGTTTCCAGAGCTCATTAACATTTTCGGCATCCATAATACTCTGTGGCAAGGAGTTTCACTGGTTCCTTGCTATGCGAAAAAAATATTTCATTCTGTTTGTGTCAGATCTGTTCTCTGGTCATTTAAATTGGTGCACCTGGTTTTAATGTCATGAAAACAAGTAGATAAGAATAAGAGGAAAAAAACAACACCCAGAAGACAGAAGGCTTGCACACCAAAGGTGCACAGAGAACTGCATGGCCCTCTTATCTTCTTACATACTCTTGTTTCTTCAATTCATTAATCATCCTCATGACATTCAATTTTACATCTTCTCTCAGAAATGTGACTTCTGACCTGAAGTATCCCCTTCGTATCATCTGATTTTAGCAAGGGACTTTAAGTTTACTCGATTTCCCCAAATACTTTATCAACAGGATCACCTTTACACATACTTTTAATCAATTCCTTCAAATAATTTTTGTTTTCATATCCTGTGGTATGACAAAAGTACTCACGGTTAATTGGAAGATTAAAAAAGCCAAGAAAATGCCACCTGGAATGTTATGTTCATTTGGTTACATCTATAGTTCAAACCAAAAATGTTACTATTTTCATAACGTAGTAATAATATTAATAATGTATAATGTAACTCAGAAACTCATTTTGTATGTCTTGTCAAATTCAGTTAATATGAAAATAATCAGTTTATATAATTGAAAGAGATTTTTTTGAGAACATGTTCAAGGACAATTTCAATGCACAGAAAGTCACTTGTAGTTCCTACCTTTCCACCAGTACATAAATGTGAGTGATAGCATTTAAAAGTCTGAGTATGCCATTTTTTTCAGTATCTCTGGGCTTCTGACATGCTCCAAACAAGTTTTGTTAAGCAATGAGCTAATTAAATACCTTTAAAACAGTCTGTAATCTAACACTCTAACTCAGTCATATTCTAACACTCAGAAATAGTGGAATATTAAAGCCAGAAGATGTTTATAAACAAAATGAGAGAGGCGGTAGTTATGTTCTATTATTTTTTCCTTCAGGAGAATCTTCAAGTGAATGTCCAAAATCAAGTTTACTTTGGGGGGGGAGGGGGGGGGGAGAGAATGAGAGAGAAAGAGACACAGGCCAAGTAGGGGGGGAGAGAAAGAAAGAAAGAAGGAAAGCAAAGAAGGAAAGCAAAGAAGGAAAAGAAAAGGAAGGAAGGAAGGAAGGAAGGAAGGAAGGAAGGAAGGAAGGAAGGAAGGAAGGAAGGAAGGAAGGAAGGAAGGAAGGAAGGAAGGAAGGAAGGAAGGAAGGAAGGAGGGAGGGAGGGAGGGAGGGAGGGAGGGAGGGAGGGAGGGAGGGAGAAAAAGTACTACTACCTTGTCTGTGTGAAAAAAGAGAATCTTTGTCAAATAACCATTATAGGCTTTGGTATAACTTAGACTAGACTGATTTGATTGTTATGTCTGGGGATTCAGCCTGGGGAAAAAATAGAGAAAATGAAAGCATCCTTATTGATTAATCCATCTCCTTTTGTCTTTTGATTTAGAGGTTCAGTTTCACAGTCTGCCTGGGATACATAAGGCATTTCAGAGATGACTGCATTGGTGAAGGTGAGCTGACAGCTGAGAGGTATTTTTGAAATGTGCATAGCTGAGAAATGGCACAGACATTGATCTGCACTTAAAGGACATTATGTGCACCGGTTTATAGAGCAAAGCAGTTGGTCTTTTGGTCTGGACAGTTTATTATAGTACTATAAGTCAAAAACAGTGGCAAAGCAAACACTGACAAGGGACTTACCAGATTTGTTAATTCAAGTATAAATTTAAACTGCACAAAGCTTAAAATATGACATGTTGTTCAGGCTACTTGAACAAATGGGCATATAGCTCATTATCTCATACAAGGATATGTTAAATACTGCTACAAGGTAAATCTGTGTCTCTTGGCATTATGTTAAGCTAATATATTAGCTTAGATATTTCTGGTTTACTTACTGGCATGTAAATTCTTCTGTAAAATTAGGAAAAAATAAAACAACTTTGAATCCTAAAGAAAATTCCATGATGGAATGTTATGCTTCAAAAATCATGACTATCAGTAAGGCTGACAGTTCAGAGATGTAATTCATGTGAAGCCCTTACATTACATGAGAGCCTACAATGTAAATATTAATGTTATCGACAAAAGTATATAGAGATTCGGTATTACACATTCTTAGTACAGTTTCAGCTGATGGTTAGATGCATTGATCAACTGCACCCACAAAACACCTTATTTCCTCCAGACAAGCTGGCAGTGTGCGCTGTGGGCTCACCGTGCCTCTCCTCTCACAGTGCTGCCAGGCAGATGGGCTCTGCAAGAAGCAGCTAAGTATACCCACACCAGACATCAGAAACAAAGCAATACCTTACAAGAGCAGAATTTTTCCAGAAGAGATCAGACTGCCAATGTTCAAGGCAATGTGTAAAACAACTTTCAGATAAAGCCTTCCACTAGATTTTTTTTAAGTCTTACAAAACCTGAATCATTCTTTTCTACCTTCTGCCTGAACTGAACAGATAAGCTTTTTGTCTTACAGCAGTCAGATACCAAGACATCAAATGGCTCTTAGAAGAGACTCATAATATATCAAGGCATTGTAGGAGTCTGTTCAGCTGCAAAATTAAAACTGGGAGATAAAGTAAAATACTTGATATGATCAAGTACTAATATTCGCAGTGGCATTTGCTAAACATGTGATCATGGAGTTAACAACTGTATCATACTACTGCCGAAGAGGGCAGATCTAGTGTTGTGCAGGCATAATAGTGAAATTCAAGAGAAATAAAGAAAAAATAAATGTTTCCTTTCTTCCACAGGATGGTTCTGTCACATTTGTGTAATATGGAATTCGTTCTCATCTTCCACTGAAAAATTTCACTCACACATTGATTTCTATGTGCAGCAGCTTACTTGTGCACAGTTTCCTCTTTTAGCCCACTTTCTCCATTCCAAAGGAGTCAAGATTATAATAAAAAATAATTAAAAAAAAAGGTCTCTGAGAATGGTGTCATACACAGACATTTTGTTAAAGTATTGTTTCTCCAGAAAGTCAAGCAGGAATTCCAAATTCTTTTTTTTTTTTTTTTTCTTTTTTCTTCTGAATCTCTTCCCCCTGTATGCCTTCCTAGGTTCATTTTGACCTTGTGCATTTTATTTTTTTTTTTCATTTCTCACCCCTTATCTCTTCTCTTTTTCTCTTAGTACTGCCTGTTCTGGAATAATCTGAATCTAATTAGGCTTGGAACCGCAATATGGCATATGTAGTCCTAGAGAAGGCTACTGAGCATAAAACATAAGGGAATGAGTGATACTTGATAATGCATGATTATAATCAGTCAAAAAGACTTAATAGTGGGAAAAAAAAAAAGACTATTTTCCTACAACAATAGTTACATAATATTAAGATAGGAACATGTTAGAGGTCCTTAAAACTGCATGGACACATTTGTGTCAGTTGTAATTCCCTCATAATATAAAGCTAGTAACACACTTTCATTCACAAAAAAGGCTGTCTGGCATCTCAATTAAAGATAAAATAGTAGGTCTCTTCAGCAAGGCAGAATTTTCAATAGCTGCTTTTTGCAGTATTAACTGCACTTAAGAGTTGCTAAAATGGCAACTCTAAGTGTAGCTACCTGAGTAAATGTATCTGAACCCAGTTCTTTCTGGACTTAGAGCTACATACATAACCTATTGAAAACAGAAGCCCACACCAGGTCCAACGTGGAACTTTTTTTTGCAGTAGATGACATGGACTACCAGCTGTTTCACACTGACACTGACTGTGCAACTACATTGCAGTTACAGTTTTTGTTACCTAGGGAAATCAGGCTGTCTGCCCTCAACTTCTGTTTAACATAAAGCCTGCATTCAGTGTTACTTTTTTCTGTGAACACCAGCCTGGACACATTACCTGAATATAAATGATTAAGCCTAGAAGTGAAAATTTCATGTTCAATTACCTGTCACATTTTACTGGTAATTCTTCTTCTACCCTCTGGGTCTGATTCATCTTTCAGCTATACTCATGTAAATAATGAGAAGCTTTACCAAGTAAAAGGAGTTACAGTCAGTGAAAAATTGTCATAAGTGAGAATAAAATCAGTGTGTCGTCCCCGCCCCCCCCCCCCCCCCCCCCCCGCCGTTTTAAATTTTGAGATCTCTGAAGGTAATGATGCAGAGGAAGACTGCTTTCTACTTCTCTTGCTTTAGACTCATTTAATTGATACCAGACTATAAAAATAGCTATCAAAAACTGCCAAACTATACTGTCACTTTATATATGAAATTCTTATTTTTGAGTGCCAATAAAAGCTGATGTATTTAAAAGTCCTATCTATTAACAATTTTCATTAAGTATAAATCACAAATGACTTCTATGAAACAGATACTAAATGTAGTAATAGCACAATCTCAAGAACAGCATCAGCAGTTTTTAAAAAAAATAATAATTTAATATCCTTTTTTTTTCAACCTATGAAGATAGCTAGTCTGGGAAAAAAAACCATCCATTTGTGTAATAATTTAGTACAACAATGCTATCATCAGATTTTATGTAAATTCCTATAATAAATCCCTGGACACTTCAACTTATGATAGCTTGGTAACAGTTCCATGAATTACCAAAAATGCAAGTGTCTTTAAAGATCTTGCTCAGTCACTATTAAAGTAAGGGGAGTTAAGCACTTGCACAGGAGCTTTTCTGTTTTGGCACAGACACGAGCATTTTACTGCTATGCGGATGCAAAGAACAACCTTACAGTCTGGAATAATTCCTTGGCCAATGTAAACCAAAGGATCTCCATTGACTTCAAAAGAATGTGTGAATTTACATTACTTGGAGAGCCATCTATTTGTTCATACTTTTAGATCAAATGTCATTACTATTATTAGGAAAAGGTCAAACCAAGAGTCTATATAATAAAAAAAATCTAAACAACTATGCAAGGATAAAACACACATTAATTAAAAGTGTACCCCTTACCACTCATGTTTTAAGTTTCAGAACTGGGCACCTGAATCTTTGATCTGAACAAATGGTCCTACTGAGTCCTTCAGAGAATAAAACAAAATGTTTTCAACCTCAAGAAATTTGCTTATTGTTGTGATCGTGATTTTAATACAGCTTCCTTGCTGTTGTTTCCGTATCAGTCTTCTAGTGTGTGGAAGCTTTTTAGAGGTATTTTGATAAATTTGGATAATCACAACAGAATTCCATTTAAAAAACAAAACAAAACAAAACAAAAAACACCTTACCTAAGAACAACAACAGATTTATAAAGGAATTTAGACATCTGGAGCCCACTGTCAGCAATTAACTCAATCACTTTAAGTGCTAATAAATTTCAGAAAATCTTCACTGTGCTGTTATCTAACCCCCACGTGCCCACATTTCTACAAAAAAAAAAAAAAAAAAGGGTTCCAGTAGTAGAGGTATTCAAACTACTTACATTTGGCAATTAATTTGGGTGTAAGTAGAAGGCTTCATGATGAAAGAAGAGCCTTCAGGGAGTTATTCAGAGTATTTAGGTTAAGAATTTAAGCACTGTCCAAACACTCTTAATCCTTTTCATAATGACCACATTTCTATCATTGGGCAGGAACAAATTTGCCTGCGTCAGAATGCTGCCCAACACTTTCATCTACTTCATTTCTGATGCCAAATAAGAGCCACAAAATAGACCTTTCCCCATATATATTGCTGCAAAGGACCCTAATCTGGTGAAAGAAGCCTAAGCATGCAGAGCCTGTCTTCTCGTTTGCTCTGGACTGTTCAGGAAACATAATGTTACCTTGAGATATGACAGAGACAGCAAGTCTTTTTTTGGTGACTTGGAGGCAAGTCTTGAACTTGATTTCTAGGTGTACCCACTGGCAATAGCTGACTGAGTATTCAATAGCATAAATCTGTTGCACCTAAAATATTCATCATAGCAGAAAGTGTGTCATCCAGTGGAGTACCTTTAGCAACAAGGATTAGAGCTCTATTTCTTTTGTTCTTACCCTAACAAGCACAAAGAGCTCCCTTCTGAATCTATACTGATATTTTAGCAGCACACCAGATAAGCTGTCTGCATTTGCTACAAGGACAACCATCTGAAGAGAAGGTTGCTCTAACTACCTTTCACAGTAAGGAGCAGCGAAGCTCTTACATTTGTGTTAGCATTGTAATATGCATTCTAATCGAAAGACTTTATCAGAGCTGCCCAGTTTCTTGCTCAATGACCTCACCTCTTCCACCTCTTGCTCAGGTAAAGAGAGAAGCATCTAGGTGTCACTTGTCTGGTTAAGCTGAAGCACCTGCAGTTTCTACATGGCTTCCACAGAAGATTCTGATGTGATGAGGTACAAGTCACAAACCACCACTAAATCATGAAAAACCCAGGCTTTGCGTGATACCAGGCTTCCTGAGACCTCGGGTTTAAAGTCCCCTATTATGTAAAGTCATCAACCAATAACAAGTACATTTATATTTATAAACAACACAGTGCATATGATCACAGTGCTGTGGTTCCTTGGCAAAGTAGCTAAACACAGCTGCCAGGCACAAAGCTTTTATGGGATTTCATCAGTGGAGAGATAGCACATGGGATCACTGCTTAAGACTTGGAAAGTGTGAAAAGATACAGAACAATTTGTTCAGATGTAAGGACTGATTCCTGCAACTTTCAGTCTACATTTTCACTTGATTTTGGTGGAAATTTTTGAAAAGAGAGAACTGAGAACCCCAGTTTATGTCCATACTTTCTATACTCATTAGCTCATTTCAAATACTGTACTGTGAACAGAGAAAAGTGGCAACATGTCACATTAATTACAGAGGGGACGATCTGTCAGATTATAAAACAAACATATTTTTATCCATTTAAACACATAACTATTCTGCTTGCTTTTAGCCGTGGTTCATTTTGGTAAGAATATGAAAATGAGGGAGTATTGGAAAGAAAAGGGTAAGAGGCCTATTTAACAAAATTGATCATGGTTTTCCTGTAAACATTGCAGGAGGGGAAATGCAAAACATTCATCCTGTTTTACGGCTGGATTTAAAGACACAGCATGTTCTGAGATTTAAAAAAAAAAAAAGGTACAAACATATTTTAGGTATGACTGCCAACTTGCCAGCAAAAATGTGTTTTTTTTTTTTTTGGCTAGATTCATGCTGGTATCCATGGTATCTATATATATGGCACAGGACCTACAAGGAAACTATCCTGTTCTGGAACAACTTCTGAAAGCAAAGTGACAGCCAACTAAAATGACATTAAACATTTATGCTGAGATATCTGATTCACCCCTCTTCTTCATAAACAGCTTACAGTGAAAATACAATTTAGCATATAGAATTATGTAGACTGAATCCTGCTACAAAAGTCCTGATTAACATTTACCTATTCCGTAACATTACCAAAAAAAACACCATAGGGTACACACCAGCGATTCTATACATGTATAGCATTGAGATACTACGCTGATTTCTGAAAATTCATCATTAGAATGTGAATTGTTATTTGTAACCAGAATTTGGACAGGCCACACAGAATTTACATAAACTATGTGTAACCAATCATTCAAACAACTTACCCTCCCAGCATAATGCATAATGGTGAAGGTGGAGCCCTGATCCTTTGGCGCAAGGTTGCCATTCCCATCTTTTGTGGAAGAATAAACTGTATTTGTGTCTGATGTATCCAGGTAGGACTGAATGCGTTTAGAAAGACTCTGTTCCATTGACCAATTAGATTGGCTTTCTTCATCTAGCATTGACAAAAAGCCTGATGGTTTCTGAAATGAAAAATAAATGTTTCGGTTTTATGTAATTTCCGTTGTTCCTTGTGAAGTAACACAGCTGGTAATTTACTATAGATAAACATATCACCTATTATAGAAAGAAAAGGAAAAAAAAAAACAGTATAAATGTTCTGGTAAGTCTCAATGTCTATGCATATCAGATAATTCAAAACTGATAATTATTGCTGATCTTTTAGGAAACTGTGCTATGTCCTTCTTAAAAGTTTTGCTCCAGAAACTAGCTCCAGGCATAAAAGAAACTGCCAAGTTTACAACAGAGATTGGTCAGTACTACAGCTGCATTCAGGACATGACATGATACACAAATGCTACACGTGAATCAATATGGGCAGAGTTTCTGCTACATCTTCTTCAACCCTAGCTCATTACAAATCTGTTAGCCCTCAAGCTGCAAGAGCAGACAACCCTCTCCATGGTTTCCTTGGTCCCATAACCTTCTCTTCAGATTCAAAAAACAGGAAATGCAAACAAAACTTCATATTAGTCTAACATGCAGAGTATGGGTATAAATACACATGATGTAAAGTGGATCTGAAAACTACCTGAAAGAAAAAATCCAAGGCTGCAGTATGGTTTCCAGGAGCATATACTGTTTCCGTGGTAACTCCCTCTTGTACACATTCTGCTTGCTCTTGTTGGAAAAGCACTTCATTGATATATTGGTGTATCTTCTCATTGGTCATATTGACACACAGCTGTTGCAAAATGAAGAAAAAATAGTATTAGAAGTTTACTGGATAATTCATCCATTGGTATAGGGTTTACTGCACATCTAATACTGAATTTGATGAAATGTCAATCCACAACATGTTCTCTCTCTCTAGACCACATATTAGGAAAATTTACTAGGGAAATTTACATTTTAATAGCTATTAGTATTAAATTGGGAATAAACAGTTTTCTGTCTGCATAATTGTGAATTCTACATAAGAATTATCAAATACCAGCATTATGAAACAGTGCAAATTTACTCTAATTCCATTGACCGAAGTGGTGTAACTCTAAATATATGTTGTTACACTCAATATTCTTCTGCAGTTTATATTCATGGAAGACTACATAGATGCAACACGGTTTTAGAAAAAAAATAACTGCATATTTAGTTAAGATCCTGATTTTGTAGTTAGTTTAGTATTAACAAATATGTTCAAATTCTGCTTCCACTTATACAATCACTGAAGTCTAAAACAGTTTCTGAAGAACTCATTGTGTTTTGCCCAAGTTTTTTGGAGGAATGAAGAGGAATATTTTACTAAATGCCTCTCTCCATTTTATTGATATTCTAAAGGAAAGTTGGCAAGAAATGGTCTTCCATAGAAAAGTTCAAAGTCTGCAGAGATAAATAATATAAAAACCTCTCAAATATTTTCTTTGATTGCCTTTTACGACTTGTAGTGCCACTTTTGTAAAATAAATAGTTTAATAGGAATCTGGTTTTCAATTAAAAACAGGTGAGGGTTGTATCAGCTTATTCCTGGACCTTTTGTATCTTATTCAAAGTTCACAATCTTCAAAGAAAGTAAACATTTAATAACTTTGCTGAATAAATCTTGAACTGTTTTATTTACATTAAAACGGTAATTTTAGTGAGAAATTCTAAAATCTCTTCCAATGCTATACTATCACTAAGTAATTAAGAAAACAGAAACTCTTAGAGGGTTGGAAGAACCCTTTATATGAGGAATCATGCAAGGAATAACTGCACAAAGTCTCTTTTCACATTAAACTAGTCACATATTTGTTTTGGCGATAAACTATGTCTTCCATGAATACAGTGTATAAAAGCAATTCCACCAGCAAGTCATATTAAAAAATATGAGATATTTAGATCAACCATAAAAGTACATGGTTTAACATTCAGGTAAGGGAAAAGAACCCAAGTAACGTGTAATAGCTGTCTGAAATTTCCATTAACACCTCACGCTAGTATAGTCAACTTGCACTTGCTCTACAATGAAGTAGGCTAGTGTGAATAACAGCAAGAAATAAAACTAAAACCAGATTTTATAACCAAATGTCTGTTACTAATTGTCCTTACCAATGTATGAAAGTGCAGACAAAATGGAGCCTCAAATAATACCAGTATTTTTTAAAAAAGGGATTTATAAAAATTCAGATTGTTATCTCATTTTGTTAACAATGAAAGTATAAAATTCACTTGTACTATTTAATTTTTTTATTGAAAGAGCTTTTTTAACTTTGAGGCAGGCAAATTTAACTTTGAGGCATGCTTTGCTGAACATTTTCCAAATTCAAATTCTAATTCCAAAATCTTTTCAGAAGCTCCTTAACATTATTTTAGAAGGCAGACATAACATTGCAAGTTTATACTTCACAGGATATGTAAAGCCTCAACATGATACATGCTGTGTATATTTGGAAATGAGTTCTTTAGAGAGCTGTGTCATTTAACTGTACACTTTCTCTTATTTTACCATAAGAGAAGTTGACAAAATCACTATAAACTCAATTTTACTTTTTATCATTTGCAATTATCCTAAAACACATAAAAACAATTGACGTGCTGACTGTGCAGCAAAATTATTAAACTAAACAAATTCAGCTGGAGAGTAAGAATGACTTAGTCAAATTTTAAAAAGATCTGATAAATAATATTGGTTTCAACTGCCAGTAGTGAAAGGCATATTATTTTGTTAAAACATTCACAGATAACATGTTGGGCTGGCAAAAGAAAAAAAAATAATTATAAGTTTTACAGATCAGTATATTATAGCGTACATTGGTGTGCTTTTTGGTAACAGAAGCAACGCTGTCATTCAGATCAGCAGGCTGGCCGTAATGACAATAAGGTGCTGCAAACCACACTAGAAAGCAAGCTCAAGTTATTATACAAACTGCAAGCTTCTCTGAAGCTGCTCTGTCTAGCACTGGTTGTGAGCAGCAGCTCTGCAGAATGAGCACTGGAAGACCAGCCAGGGGCTGCTGAAAAGCAAGACGCTCTGATTGCATCTTTCTCCATTTCAATGTTTTATACAACATGCTGAGAAAAGGAGATAAACAGAATGTTTGAAAATAAATGCTTGACACAGGTTGCTGCAATAATTAAAACAACTGAAATGTAGAAATCTGATGAAAATAGACTAAACTAGTTTTGCTAACCCATCTTCTTTTGCTCTGTCATATGAAGTTTATATAAACAATGATGTTTTCTGTCCAAAGATGTGAAAAGTTCAGAAAAACACATGAATTTAACTTCACCCATGCAAATGAGATGGAAGTGTAGTAGTAATAAAAGAAAACACAATTTTTAACATAAAATAAATTTTGCAGGAATACCTCTTAGCATTGTATATTTGCTTTTCTTTGCAGAGTTACTCAACATAACCCATAGTGCTTCTTGTCATTAAACATGGTTAATCTATTTGTCACAAGCCTTTTATTGACTCCACTGTATGTCTCTTCTGTAAGAAATCTTCCTTTCCACCTATCTTCCTTTCTAATCCTAACTCACTATCACGTCTAGGTGAAAATAAAAATACAATTTACATGTCAGAGTCTTCATTAAAAAGTACTCCTAGAATATCACTACAATACAATTAAAAAGGCCAAGTTAAAGTATTTAAACAAACTGAACTTGAAGTAGCATCCAAACTGTAGTATTCAGAAAAAATATGTATAGTGCCATTTAGTAAAACAAATAGGTATTCATCACATTAGACAGTATTAGTTTGACCTCGCTTTCTTTACTGCATTTGACCAGTTAGTAATATTAAGTATATTCAAAATTCAAATTTAGGTAGGAGACCAAAACCATACTGTACCCCAAAGACAGAAAACCACCTATCATTAATGAAAATTTCCTGTTTCCTTACTCCTCAATGTATAGAAAACACTATTTGAAAAAGCATAGCAAAAAAAGGGGGAGATTTGTGAAAAGAAAACTTGGTGACTATTAGACAGTGAGGCTGAGATGGATGTGATCACCCTCTGCAAAACTCATTTACATCCTTAGGTCATGGAGAAGAATGAGCTCTCCCAAGGGATGTGTATTCAGAGCATTGAGTAAAGCTTACACCTTTCATATCAATCTATCTATCAGGGCAAATGTTATAGGCCAAGATGATGGAGCTACAATGCAAAGTTTAATTTGTAAGGATGTGCTCTATCTTTTCTCAAAAACACAATTCTGAGATAATGGAAGGCAGAATAATCTTCTATTTACTGAGTCTGGATTCCAAAAATGTTTTTAAACCTAAGGTAGGTAATCACTCATTCCTCAGAAGTATCTTGATGACCGTTCCCCCTTGTATCTGCTACCCTGGTGAGAAAAATAAAAAAAATATCTTTTCCCTTTTAGTACTGTGTGTGACAGTTACTAGACTTCCACATCTTCTATGTAGAGTACCAATTAGAATATTTTTAATGCATAAATAACAACACCATAAACCATTACATTTCTTCCTTTGCCTTTTAGGGGCAATGGGATTTAATACAGACTTCTTGTTTTCTGTGTAGCTTCAACACAAATTCAAACGTAGTCCTTCTGTGTCTCTTTTAGAAGAATTTTATTTCACTGGGAATTCATGTTGTCTTGGGGTCCGTTGCCATTGTATGTTCCCCAAACAGAGTAAAACAGAACAGTGTTATATTGAAATTTTATTGTGGGTAGCTGTCACCCGAAAATCCTTCTACAAGGGAGGGTCTACAAAACCTTTTCATAAAGGATAGTATTTCAATGCAACGTGAAATACCCATCCACTTGACTCTGATCACATCAGAATGATAAACAAACAAGGAAACAAACATGGTAGCAGGTTTAAGGAATTTGGAATTAGAGATATTGAAATAGTTCCAAGTGACTTTTTCACTCATACTGCTGGCCAGCAATACTGTAGGATATAAAGGGGTGGGTGCTGCTGTGAAAAAGAAGATACCAGTTAATAAAAGTCCTTGCGCAGCATCTCACCAATCACAAAATGAATCTGGCTGGGAATCTAAATTTTAGATTTTATTTTCATCCACAAAGCATTTACTGTAAAGGAATAAAGAAAAAAAAGTATTTTAATGTCAGGTACGTGGTGAGAATTTTGACGTAGCCAGCTTTAAAACTGAGTAACACTGGCTTTTCAGTGGCTTGCTTGAATCTGCTGCACAGATAACAGCATCCTGCACAAATGAAAAAATATGTGCAGAATGAAAAAAAAAAAAAACACAAAACAAAACAATGAGACTGACAGGGAACAAGGGTACACCATGACAAAAGCTATACAGAGTGAAAGGCTCTCAGGAACTGGGTTGAGGAACAGATTATAGCACAGGTTTGTCAGACCCCTTGGGAGCACTGATTTTCAGGACCCGACTCAGCCTCCCCTGGGACCTCTACCCACATTTTGTCCATGGACCCAGTTCCTGCCTCAGAGACACCACGGCAGTGTCAGTTTCCAGACCCATCTCCCACTGCTCCTTATGGTACCCAAGTCCTGGCTCGCTGCTTGTTGCATAAGGGCTGGCAACAGGTCCCGTTACCAGCCCTGACTCTGCCCACCATGTTCAGACCCCGAATGATGGTGCCCATCAGGGCGGGCACGGCCGGCTCCTTGGTACCAAGGGGGCAGCTGTCTCCTGCTGCTCCCTGACAGGGATATTAAAGTCTTGTGCATGGAGGCTAACTGGACCACAGTCCCATTTGTCTATGCTCAGGACAAGCAAAACCAAAGACTGATTTTTCTGCATAAAATTAAACATTGGAATGCCCTCTGGACTGCCTGGATGCAGACACTTGTGTATGTGACCTCCCATCTGCTATCACTGAGACCGTAATGACTGTAGAAAAGTTAATTTATGTAACTTTTATCTATTCATGCCCATCTATCTACATAACAGGCAACATGACCTTACATTTAGATAGCTAGAAACAGGCTCATGGCTGAGGGAAAATAATCAATTAACAAAAAATGTTATGACTCTTTTAGCTGGGGAAGGTGACATGACAAAATCAAAGGAGGTCTCAGCAGAGTTAACTAAAGAAATAACCCCCTGAGAAGTTAAGATTTACAGCACCTAATAATAAAAGTAAGCTAAAATTCCTGTGAACACAGCTGGGTTGTACAAGCTCTTTCGCTTCACTGTAGTGACTTGGAACTGAAGCACTGAGTGGAGCAGGCAATGCTGTGTGCTCTAGGAGCCAGCTGATTCCTATGGCAAGAGAAGTGCAGCACCATGCTGCTACAGGAGCCATGCTTCTCTCATCACTCTGCTGCATCACACAGATAATGCTATACATACTTTAATGGGTATAGAGTAGAATGGGAGTCAACAGACATTTGGCTACTTCAGTAACTTTCAGTCCTAACTCAGATAAATTGCTTGTATTTCCTATTAAAAAAAAAAAAAAAAAAAAGGTTGATATATACTTTCTTTGCAAAGCTTAAGAGGACTACAGAGGCAAAATATCATGCAAGAGCTAAATACATTATTTACCACGAGTTAAATATTTTTTTCATTTTACCCCTTGACAGATATCAGAGGGGAAAGTCTCTACTAGAGTCCATTTTGGTGAGCTGGGGGTTGGCCTCTTCTCACAGATAACTAGTGATAGGACTAGAGGGAATGGCCTCAAGTTGCACTAGGGGAGGTCCAGGTTGGAAATGAGGAGAAATTTATTCTCAGAAAGAGTGGTTAGGAATTGGAGTGGGTTGCCCAGGGAGGCAGAGTCACCGTAACATTGGTGGTAGGCGGATGGTTGGACCAGATGATCTCGGAGTTCTTTTGTTCTTTTCCAACCTTAATGATTCAATGATTCTATGATCAGGCTTGTCATTTCATTGTGAAAATTCATCAGGCTGGTCAAGCATGAACTCCCTTTGGTAATCCATGCTGACTTCTGCTGATAATTTTCTTCTCCTTCATGTACCTGGAAATGGTTTCCAGGATTAGCTGCTCCATCATGTTCCCTAGGATCAAGGTGAAGCTGACCAGCCTGCAGCTCCCTGGGTCCTCCTTCTTGCCCTTGTTGAAGATAGGAGTGACATTTGCTTTCCTCCAGTCTTTAGGCACTTCTCCCTGTCACCATGACTGATCACAGACTATCAAATGTGCCCTCACAAGGACTTCTGCCAGTTCCAGCACTTCTTGGTGCATCCCATCATGGTACATGGACTTATGTATGTCCAGTTTGCTTCCAATCTCCATATGCTTCCTTTTTGTGTTTGAGTTTGACCAAGAGATACTGGCCAAACCACATTCCAGTGTGGTTGTATATAAAGCTGTTCTGGAACAGCAGTTACACAGCTGCTCTAGGAAAATGCTGTTCCCAAGCTAATGATCATTGCTAAGAAGTGACTGTAAATTGTAATTGGGGTGAGCTAGAAGTGTAGTCATTTACCATAGCTCAGCTGATGACCAGTAACTCACCGAGTCCTGGTAATTCAAAAGCTTTCAGTTTTTATTAAGCAACGACTCCCTCAGAATACAGCTTCTAAAAATATTGTCCTCTGTTTTTAAATCTGTGTTGTAAGAGTTTCATACCAGAAATCCCAACTCCACTCACTATCATTTATTTTATACACTCATTCACTAATATTGTTTCAAAAGTAATCACATACTATTTTTGCTATTATATTTTAAATATAATATACTACAGAGATATGTTTCTACACAATGAAGGCTTACCAATGCATGCCAAGTGGAAGCAAAACTGAACACAAATAATACTGCTTTTAACTTCTAATACCTTCTTTTTTATAATAATCTATAGAACTTTTCTCCTTGTAAGCCATCAGCCACATCTATTTGCCTGCAGAAGTTACCAGGTTCTTGATGTAGACATAGTTAACATTACTTTTCTAGCTCTTTCATACCTCGTCCTGTGCATTGTTCATAAACTGTTACCAGTCCAATACTTTGTTTATCATTCCAACACACTCACTGGAGTGATCTTGCTGTTCTACTTGGCTTATTCATCTCTCTCTTCCTGAAATGTCTTCAAACAGTCTATTTAAACATATTGCTTAAATTGACATATGACTTAGTACCATATTGTTCTCTTAAATTTTATATTAAAATGTCTACCAATTAACCTAACTAACCCAATTTGAAGCACCAGCAAAATTCACCTAAAGAAGATATTCACACAGAGTAAATGACATCTGCTTGGAATGTCCCAAGATTTCATCAGTCAGGGGATTTTAATCGTTCATGAAAATAATTGTGGTTGGTTTTTTTTTTTTTTTTTTTCTTTCTTTTCAAGAAAGCAGGCAAACAGCTATCACAAAGAATTCCTTCTCTTACACTACTTTGAAACCAAAGGTTAATTTCCACCAAATTACTTTTGCTATGCCATTTTAAAATATATTAATCTAAATCTAATACAAATGTATTTTCTATGTCTCCTCCACTGTTCAGCTGCTAGGCCCATTTAATGTTAACGTTCTGCAATCACAGGCCTTGACACTGGGCATGTTTGCAGACATGATGCAACACTTTGCATGAGGACCCTATCTGGGCTAACACGCCTGTTTATCAACAGGGTTAACGAGCCCAGGCAGGATGCTGAGCTAGGCTAGACTGATACACAGCTCAAGCTCCTGAGTGCAGGCTGTTTGGGGTATGTCTGCACAACTGCATCGTGTGGAGATACAAACTGCTTCTGTTTGCTCATACTGCAACCTATTGCTTCAGGAATCTGATGTGTTAACCACATGACAGAGTCCTCATAAAAATGAACTCTGTAATTCCCTCACCACCGTTCTGTCTTTTAAGGAATGCAATTCACTAGTTTCTGATGTAATGACTCACAGTGTTACTCAATATTACTCAACAAAACCCACTCAGTCCAAGGAGAAGGACAGTCTATGTCTCCTGAAATGTATTTATAAAAAATAAAATAAAAATTCAAACTTGACCTTGAAAGTACCTTGTTTGCTATGCAGAAATCATAAAATAAACTACTTTTACACATTTTTCTGTTTGTACCTCCTCAAGCACCTTATGCAGTCACTTAGCAGAAAATGGCTTACTTTAGAAAGTGGAATTCATGGTATTTTATCAGATGTCGGTTACAGAACTTATATATGTTTCATAAGAAAAAAAAATGCAGAACAGAGCTAAAGGAAAAAAAAGTCCCAAGGCACACTCCTCTGAGATTCTTTTAAAATGCACAGAATACTATATCCTTGTTAATCATTAGGTTTTATGGGATTTATTTTTTTTTCATGTTTTTGGTCCATCAAAATGCTTCCTATTTTTCCCTTGATATTTTCACCTAAAGAAGATATTCACACAGAGTAAATGACTCTGAATATTGGCATGCATCTGTAGGACTTAATCCAACAAAGCTTTCAAGCTAGGCAAAACTGTAACAGCAAAAACAGTTTTGTAAGAGCGGAACTGGAAATACATGTTATTGTATTCTTACATGCTATTTTGAAGGCAGAGGCCCTGTTTGTGCTTTTGGACTTTTGGAAATTGTGTGGGCAAGTAAACATTCTACACATACTGAACTAAAGCAGCACTATGACTTCTAGTTCACTAGAAAAAGCTGAGCCATAAAATGATGGATTAACTGAGATGAATGGGCAAAATCTGATTTCAAACAATAGTAGGTCCTTTGTTGCCTTTGTTGTCCTCTTCCTACTGCTTTAATTTTCTTCTGCTGCATAAGAGAATGAATGAACAACTGAACAATAACTTACACATCTTCAGTGCGTTGTGTAGAGTTGCTACTGCTTTTGGAATATGCACTTCTCAAGAGCTTTGGTGTTATGAGACTAGTGTTAAAGGTGGGCAAATAATTCTACCACCTTCAAAAAATGTTTGATATTTAAATGGATTTTTAAGCATTCATTGAGCTAACGTTTAATTTATTTTCCATGGATGTAATTCAACTTTAAATAAGTCTCATGTTGAAGAGTCACACAGAGGTGAATCTGCCAGTAATAGCACTTAGCATAATGGAGCATTTTCATTCCTTTTTTTTTTTTAATTCTCTCTAAGGCATCTGAAGACCTTTTGATCTTTCTCCCAATCCTGTCTATTGTCATCCTATTCACTGACCTAGCTGAAGTATTACTTCCACAAGCATGAAAACAGACAACACTAAGTACTTTCCTCAGGTTTTCTTTCAAGGCAGATACTACCCCTCTTCCAAATCATTATGATACATGTTTACCAGATTCTTTCAAAATGATTAATAGCACTACGAAGCCTGGATTTTAATTCAGACCCATACAGGAAGACTGGGAAAAATATTTTAAAAGCAAGTTTTCTCCTGCTTGACATTTTTATTCTGATCAAAACACTTGTTTTGGCTAAAAAACAAAACAAAACACATTTAAAGATGAATGACAGTTATAATAAATTCAGCAAAACAAAGCTACTTACCTGTTCAAAAGTATTTTTTTGAAATTCTTCAAATCCGAAAATATCCAGTATTCCAATTTCAAATATCTGGTCACTGGAAAAACAAAAAACAAACAAACAAAAACCACACAGATAATAAGAATTCAAGAAAGATGATAATATATCTGTTGTTTCTGACAAAAGCACTTCTGCTCTAGGATGAAAACAGCTTTCATTTCAAAAACATGGTATGAAACACTCATGCAGGCTATATATACAACATAACAACCAAAATTCTACCTACCAATCTACAAGCATAAATAATAATAATTAAAAAAAAAGAGTTTTGAGATTGTTTTAGGACAATTAAAAAAAAAAAAAAAAAGAAAAAGCTTAGCTTTTTTAAAATCCAGTTTCTAAAGGTGTAGGTATCTACTCATTCAGATGAGGAATAGCCACAGAGGGGAAGTTTCAAAATTTACTGGTTGCACTCAGTCACCCCTTTGAGCTTCTATTTCCCCAACAGCCAGAACTGCTCCTACTAAATGCATATCAAGGGAAACCCTTTAAGCCAAAGTCCTAAGTGCCAGCATCAAGCAGAGGTTGTGAGCTCAGGCTGCACAAGTGGTTACATCTCCCAGAAGAAAGAACAGTCAGGATTTTGGCATGAAGAAGACAGATGTTTCTCTTTTGTATATATAAAAAAATACTTGTTGGCTGTGCATCTGATCTGTCATACACCACTGCATGTATTCAGGGAAGGGCTTTTACTTAGGTCCTGTGGAAAGATTAGGATATGGTAGTCACCTAGGATTTGAACAGGTAAAATTGGAAAAGGACACAGGTGTTATTACTCTGTACTTACTTGGGACTAAGTCACTGTCATCCAGATCTGGAGAAGAACCTAAGGTCATTAACAGGGAGCAAAATTTATGTTTTGGGATAGCCTATTGCTTGCTTTGGAAGGATTTGAGAACATTATATGAAAGGGCTGGGCTGGTTGAAGCTGAGCTTTTTCTTCATGTTCTTCACATTACCATTAGAGAGAGAAAGTGAAAAGAGGCCATTAAAAAGCCTGCAGTTTGCCTATATGAATGCAGTGCGACTTTCTTCAGAGTGAAGCGATCTGCTAGCAGGATGAAAGACTTTCCACTATAGCCAATAGATCTCTTGGAGCAGGAAAAAATAGCAAAGGAAAAATCTTTCAGTTTCATGAGAAAGGAGATGGACACTTTCTAAAGCACATGAGTTTTCCTTTCTCTTTTCCAACACAATTTGTAAATGTATGAGGTTGCATGCATACAAGTAACATTGCAGCCTCCTGTTTCTGAGATCTACTTTTCCTTCCTGTTTCACATTTCTTCTCTGCCTAAATCTATGTGCATACCAAGATATAAACGTAAAGGGAAAAAAAAGGTGATTCACTGTCAAAGTACTTCAGTACAGTTCTATTATAGTCATTGTAAACATTACCATTCAATTAGGCAAAGATCCAGCCCTGAAAACAAATCCTATATAACAAACAAAACAGTAAAATAATAATAATAAAAAATGACTACTATAAAGCAGACTAGAAAAAAACAGTCCTCAGAGACTAATAGAGCCTTCTTCAGAAATGATATCCACGAAGTTTGTCTTCATTTCTAAGGCATACTATTTCAATGCACTACTGATTGTCACAAGACTGGCTATATGCATAAATGTCAGACATTGGACATTGCATAATAAATCTTGTCTAGAATGACTTTGTTGGGCAGAAGAGGTTATCGTGAGGTTGATTAGCCTCCAAGGGAATTTCTACAACACGAAGCATAAAAATATATCACTACCTCCTTCTCTGACTGCGATTTAAATTGTGTTTAAAAACGTAAGCCTCATTTTCAAGTGTTACTGATTAGGAATGGATGTACATTCCTTGTCATAATGTGTTTTCAAGGAGACTGGTCCATTTTTATAAAGAATTAAACATTTTAAAAATAAACTACCTCTGCATAACATTCACAAGGCAGAATTATTATGTTGTTTGAATAAGTTCTAAAAAAAAAAAAAAAAAAAGAGTTTGGAATTTAAAAATACTTGATAGGTTTTCATTTTTACGTTATTATTTTGTTATTTAGCTATAGCCTTCCTCATAGGAAAGTGTAACAGGAACTGCTAGGCAATACAACACTGAAATATTGCATTAAATTTCACAATTATTAAGATCTACATAATGCTGATGGAGCAGCTTACCCCTTCTCTGTCTAATTCAATGAATGGATTTGAGGCTGGATTGCTTACATCCCAGCTGAGTGCCATGATTGTTATTTCGTCAAATTAGTCTCTCTTATTCTTTCTCAAGAAATATGTAAACATTTGCAAAAGGAAAAGTGTAAAACAAACTGACCTATGGAAATATTATAAATCAGGCAAAACAAGAACCTAGCTCTATGTCTAGAACTCCCAGGAAAATCCTTAGCAGCCAGCCTACTGACTACTTCATGTAATATACTTTATCAAAACAGTGAGATTTCCAAGAAATATCTTGATTTTCATGGAGATGCACTTTTTTTTTTTTTTTTTTACAGGAAAACATGTTACTCCAGTATTTTGATGAACTTCACCTGATAATCTTCGCCTTGTATTATTAAAAGATGCACACACTACATGAAAAGAGCTGAAGGTTTTACATATTTAATATCTTGCCTACAGGGCAAATATAACGAACAAGGCTCTGTATCGCTAGAATAGTGATAATTTATTACTATATTGTGGCTTTATATGCAAAATTTTACCGAGAATGACAGTAATTTTCTGTACTAAATATTGCCCAGTTTTGCAAATTAAATAGCGACAGGGCAACATAAAAATTAAATGTTTTATTTGTAATTACATATAAAGTTTTGCTTTATTTTTTCTGTCTTTTTGTCTTCCTCTGTTCTATACTACATTTATCCTTAGAGGGAGGGTCCATATATGGTTTCTTGGGTAGCTGTCAATCATATTAATTCCAGCAAAATTACTTTTCTTAAATTAATCATAGCAGAGATCCCCAAGGCAGAATAAAGCATGAATGATCCCATGTTTACAAATGAAAGGGCATGTCACCCGTGTCCAAAAGAACAAATATTAGAAAATAGTACTTTTTGTTCTAAATCATTCCTTTATTTTACTGTACTTTTTTATGGTTAATAAACATCATTTACACTTTTCCTCATTATGTCTCAGACAGTCAATATTTAAAATGTATAAATAAAACAGCTATCATAAGATACAGAGGACTGAGATTTCAATTACATTATGTAATATTATGTGTTTATTTAGCATGTAAGAGAAGGTTACGCATTTGTATTCTGTATGGAAATGAGATTAAATTATAAAGTAGTACTTTCTTTTCGTGTAGTACTTAGGAATGTATCGGTAATATGACCAATTTTTTTTCAGGTTTCACAGTACTTTTTAGCATAAAAATTAGGAAAACAGTAGTTTGCCAGCATTTAAAGAAAGTTTCCGTCTCTGATACCAGTACATAGCTGTGAATAGTTAAATCACACAGTGGATGTTAACTACATCTGATTTGATTTTTGTGATTTACAAAACAGCCTTTCAACCAATAATATTTTACAACGTCTCTGGTTTTTCCTTTTTCTTCAGAATGATTCCCTTCGTATATACGTTCCTCATAGACTAGAAACACCTTTTGATCTTGTATGCTTAGAAGTTGCATTGTAAAGAAACTGCATAGAAATTCTTGGCAACTCTTAAAAACAAAACACATATACCAGACATCCTGTCTGATGATCTACTGTCTTGGCAGATATCTTGCAATTCATCAAGAGATATTTTTGACCCGTTTGCCATTTCTAGTAGAAGTGAACAGAATTCCCTTTACAATACTTCTGACCCATCATTTCAGACAAGCCTACAGGATGTTATTTGATCACTCTTTTTTCATCCCAGATGGTTTTCAGCTATGAAATCCATAAAGTTCATTCCCATTTTCATTTTTCGTAATGTGCCTACACAAAGCAGTGAAGTGAATCTGTTGAGGCAGTCTGATCTAACGTGTCTTTTCATCTGCCCCAGATATAATGTTTCTGGCTCTTCCTCCAACTTATGCAAGTAACGAGGAAGGAAACTAGTTGGCTTATGTCTGATCTGGATAAACCAGAAGCAATACTGATTATTGACTAAGTATTTCTAGGATGAGATATATAACCAAGCTTTCAACTGAGAGCTGCCACACTCAGAATCCCACTTAGACCCCCTCACTGCTCCCAGGGGGACAGATTGCACCTGCTGTCATAAATACAGCACCTGAAGGATGCTCATGAGACATGGGCTGATGTACAGTTGTAAATGTTCTTCATCTCAAACAGTTACTCAAACAAACCAATTTCTGAGACTTTTGGGAACAACTTTTCTGAGATTTTTGTTTAAATTCTGATAATTTTTTTTCAGAGACTTGGTGGCGTTTCCACATCTCCCAGTTATTTTGCTCAACACCTGCCATTTTTCTTTTAATATTACCATAACCAAGTGTAAGAGGTACAGATAGGCAGTGGTTGGACACAGTAGAAGGAAACATGGACTCTGCATCTAACAGACATTTCCTTGAGTAATTCAACAAGTATGGTAGGAAAGAATAAATGCTTTTGCTAATAGACTCAAGATCTAGAGCCCTCTCATCACTAGCACATACACTTCTCTACATACACTTTTACCTTTAAAGCAAAATCTGTTGTAAGACATGGTGTTGTCTTGCTTAATAAAACTCTGGAAATGATCCAGACTGAAGCAGATCTTAAAATATGATATTACACAGAATATTGTATGATCTCAAAGTAATATTGCACACAATATTGTATTGGATGCTTTGTATTGTTTGTATGTTTTAAAGTTTCCCCTATGTCCACATACAGACAGTTCTCATTATGTTGTGGGCTCATGTTCTGAATAGGAACTGCCCCTCTTCCTCCTGCATTCTCAGCATCCTTCTATGGGGTTCAATAATAGATGAATAAAAGTTTTAGTGTATGCTCAGATTATTTTTTTTTTAAGTTGGGCAGACTTCTGTTTCAGAAATATCTCACCTATAATCATAGTATAAATCAGATGAAGTGTATTAAGAATTCAGTGAATGAGACTTGGGAGATCTTTCCTTTGCCCACATAAATGTTACACTGCTACTCTCTGGCAATACTCGAACTGCACTGGGAATAAGATTACATGGCCAGAACACACAAGCTTTCAGAAAATACAGATATATGAATATTCTATATGCTATATTTGAAAAAGAAAAGTCCTATGGCTGACCTACAGACCAAGAGTCTAGCTGAATGCTAGCTTCATTTACTTACCTATAACACAGCATGTATATTGGCATTAGCCCCATCTTTAGGGCACATAACAGAGAGACTCTTTGCTAACTACGTAAAACACAATGCCTTCTTCTTAATAGCAGATGGGGAAGACAATATCTAGATTTTCTAAAGCAAAGATATCTAATTAGCTTGGTTTTCATAAGAAAATAGAAAACATATATATATCAGAAGAGTTCACAGACATCCTTAAAATTCCATGAATGTAAAGTCCTGTTAAAGAATGAGTCAAGCATTCTTAACACACCATCTCATGATATTGATTTACTAATATTTGGACCATCAGATCCAAATTCCCTAAAGTGCAATTAAGTACATTGAAATGCCACATTTAGGCAATCCTGACAGCTCTAGTCTCTTTTAGCTAACAACAGAAAATCGGCATATACATTTGAATGGAAGAAAAACAGAAGTAAACTTTTAAGAGTTAACAGTCTTGGGAAAAAGATCACATAGACAACTTTTAAAATGATAAAATAAGTGGAATACAAAGTCACTGTATGAATGAGTGAATGTAAGTAGTAATCATTTAAAAAGAAACCACTGATAAACACCTGTGAGAAATTTTCGTAGCTTTCCTCTAATCCCATTCTAACTTCCAATTACAAAAAACAGTTTCTACCCAGTGGATTTCTTTGAAAAAATATCAAGTAAGATGAATAAAGTAATCAACTTCAAAGTACTTTGCAACCAGTACAAACTAGCATCAATGGCTATAAGTTAGTTCCAACTTGACAAAATCATAAGTAACTTCTTATGAAGGCAAACAACATTTCTGAAGGTGTATTATTTCACTTTACATTGTCATTAAAAACCCTTAGTACGTATTTATTGAATGGTATTATAAAGTAGTGCATTTGTTGGATTAGGGCAACAATTTTACCCTCTATACTTTATATCTCTAGGGCATGGTCTTTGCAGCTTTTCATAAAATCATCTTCCCTTCCCTTAGATCTAATGGCAATCATCACATTTACTTTGCCTGAAACCAGCCACAAGCTGTTTCATGGTAAATATAAATCAATATTAATGAAAAAATTCTAGTAGCTTCACCTTAAAGTTAAAAACAAGTAACTAATTTCCTCAAAAATGTCAAGGTCAGATGTTTCTTAGAGTTACTAAGCCAATAAATCTAATTTTATTGTTTCATAAATTCTCATGGAAGTAGAGTTAAGCTACCTCACAACAAAACAAGAGAACTGAGCTAGAAACCTTGTTCCCGATTTGTGATGAGGGTTTCATCCTGTCCAGGAAGTAGTAATTGTGCAACTCTCTAGCCAGGAAATAAAGTGTGGCCTGAAATCTGTCAGCCTTATTTAGCCGTGACAGTTGATATCTTTGGTGGATTTTTAAGTACAGGTTTATTAAAAGGGCACCAAACTGGAGATAAAATCTGTTAATTGCTGGATTTGCTCAGATGTATATGAAATAAATCCGAACCACAAATCACAGATCCAGGCAATGACTTGCATTAATCCAAATTGCATCGTAACCTGTGCTATGCCTTGATTTACTATGACAGGTAAATCAATATGATTAGTCTGGACAAAAAGAAGGCTGGAGATGGAGGGAGGTGTTTTCCTATCTTAAGCTGGCAAATGCAACTGAGGTTGAAATATCAATGAAGGACAATTAACTTCATTTTTACTTAAAATAAGCTATTTGTCTTCAAGTTTGGAAAGGGACCTCAGGCTGAATTTGGCCTAAAATGTAATGTCTTGTCAGCATTGCCAATATATCTTGAGCTTGTTAGTTCCCATTAGCCAACCTCAACAAAAAATTCCACTTTTTCAAGCATACGTATAAGAAAAAACTATTGCAAATTCTTCGTTCCTGACAACATCAAACAGCTGTTGCATTTTAGCTAGGACTTACAACATCACATAGCCTTCAAGTTACCAGACGGGTGGAAATAATTTCACAGAGAAATACTTCCACAAGTCACCTCAGGCACACATGATTGCAATAAGAGGAGAATACAAGGTAAACAATAGACAAACTGCCTTGACTTTCAATATTTTAAGATCCTATGATATCTAGAAGTCACAGGCATACATTACTGAACAACAGAGATACACAACACCCTATTTTGAAAAAGTGTGAGATGTAGAATGTCAAAATAGCACAATTCCACATTTAAAAAAAAATCAAATATTTTTCATAGATTTTTAATATGGTTATTCTAGTTTGTTTGTTTGTTTGTTTGTTTGCTTGTTTTTCCTCAACAATCACTACAAATGAGCTCACTGTAATTAGGAGTACCTGAGTTGTATTGTTGTCTGAGACAGACAAGTGCTGAGCTAAGCCTATGTTCCATAAGGTACAGGAATGAATGGGGAAGAATTGAACATGACCAATGCCACTGTTCTTGTTATAAACACAGTATTTCAAATTAACACATGCATTGGAAAGTAGATTTAGCTTGATTGTCCAGGTGCCTGCAATTGTAAGGGGCTGTACAGTCAGAAACAGATCAAATAAAAACATTCAGTATTACTGGAAAAATTTTTCTTTGCCTCCAGTGATAAGGTAGGCATTCTGGTGTTTTATATAGCCAGGGAAAGATTTTTTTTGTGCAGAACACTCTGAAGTTCTCAGGTATGGTAGCCTTTTCTTTTAGTCAAACTTAAAGAAGAGAAATGTGATTTAGTACTAATTAGTCTACAAATATGTCAAGAAAAAAAAATAATTGCAAAGTCTTTGAACTTAACAACTCTAAAGAGTACACCTGATAAATATTTATCCTCTGATGCCAAGCTAGATACGATTTAAGGAAAAAATTACTTCTTTTGGAAGTCTCACATCTGTCTTCTATAGATTTCCATTTATCAATAATGCCAAGACATCTTGTACCTGGTGTTCATAAGAAACTCCATCTGCACATGTGAGATGCTAAATCTTGGTTAAGTCACATACATGCATATACTCATCTAATTAGGTCTCCTGTCTTAGTTTGCTACTATGATTCTACTGAGATTTCTTTTTTTTTTTCTTTTTCTTTTCTGCTTCTTGACTGTGATGCATGCTTGACAATGATGCATGCTAATTAGCATTATTTTTTTTTCTACAAAACCACATTGGACAGCAACTTGTATTCAATGGTAAGTGAAGTTTAAACATTCATTTGAAGGCCTTTGAACAAAATTCTGTTTTTAATAACCAGTGCTAAGGTCAAAGTTTGGGGGGCAAAGAACTAGTATATTCTGCACAAACATCAAGCAGATTTTTTTCAGATTTTTTTTTGAAAGGCTTAGTTCATTCTGTATTGTCAACTCTTAAAAGACTACTAATTCTAACCACCAATACAGATAACTGCATAAAGTATCATATTCAGCCATGTAAACAAGTAATCAAACAAACTTATAATTGAGGAAGCAATTTGAAACATTCCAGGAATGACCAGTGAGCAATAAGGACTCAAGTGTCAGTTTCATGCAATCACAAAATGCATTAAATGATGGCATTATGGTTCTATTATGGATTTGAATTTGAACAGATAATGACACAGCTATTAGTTTATAATGGTAATCATACCTGCCAGTCTCATCTTGATTTTGGAGGTAGCAGTTGATTGTGTTGACTAGAAAGCTAAATAAACGACCATATAGAGATTTTGCCAAGAGATCCCGATAAAATTCTGCAATCTCTATAGTGTGCCTCCGTACTATCGTGTCTCCTAAGAGAGAAATCAGAAAATGGAAATAAAACAATTTGTAAAGCTTGCTTTAAGTAATTTTAGTTACAATAAGTCCTCCCATCCATTTTACTTCTTCTTTGCCACAGCTAAACATGGTGCTAGTTTCTTTCTGAAGCCTCCAGTGACAGATGAAAGACTATTAACACTCACAAGATCTTCAGCTTGGAAACATGAACTTCTTTTCAATAGAAAAGGGTATGGTTATTACACACAACTAGCATTTTACTGAAAAAAACTTCTTCAAAACTTGTGTTTTTAGGGACACTCCTGTTGACTTTAGTTCTTAGTATTAACAACTAATCTGTCATCTTGACATACTTGTAAGATTAATAAAGCTAGGAGTCCACCAGTGTCTGACTGCAAAGCTCCTTCGCACCATGTTATAAAGACAGTTCTAATTCAGTAGTCTGATCTGACATATTGCATGGTGGATAATCCTACGTATTCCTCAGAGAGAGGAATTTATTTTTCATGAGACCATGAAAAATAAAGAACAAAAATTATCTGCTTTTAAAACTCTCAAATCAGAAGGATCAAAATGACATCAGGTCTGATCTATGAGAATGTAAGCTTGGAAAAGATTACCTTTAAAATACTGGACATCAGTTGTTAAGGCTGAAGCGAGCTCATCTGGTGAAACCTGCAGCATCCCTGCCACTGAAACGAAAAGAGAATTTTAAAAAAGCTTTAAAAAATTTAAAGAATTTGTGCTGGACTGTATATTTCATTTTTATAACAGATTTTCTTATGTAGATGTTATTTTTTGAACAGTGAAAGAACCTACACATTAAAGAAAAGAGCGCTGTCACAGGAGTAATCAGAATTAATGAACATATAAAAATGTATTACTATAATCAGCACTTTGTGAAGTTGGACTGTATCTGTATATTACATTACAGCTTTCTTTCCTCTTTAAAGATTACTCAGGACTTTCCACAGCGCTTGGCAGACTTTCTCTCCTATTACAGTTAAGGTATGCTATTTATTGACAATCTGTATCCATAAGCCACTTTGAGGAGATTTATTAGTGACCAACAGGGCAAACTTCAAAGCATGAAAGCATGAGACCTTCTTAAGACACAGATTTTGAAAGGAATTTGATTCAATGCAAATTGTTCAGCTGTTGACGAGCAGCACAAGAGTGTTTTAAAAGAGGGCTGCACAAAGTGCACTGAACAACTTCTTTTGGCAAATGACACCATTAAATCTGACATTGAATTGGATAATTCGCAATCCTAGCATTTTATTTAGTCTCATAAAAATCTGGAGTTTATAAAACATCCAAGTTGATTGGGTGCTTGTCTTCTCACAGCTCCAGAAGCTGGCTGTCTCCCTGGAGCTGGGTTTCCATCTGTCGGTGGCTTGACGCAACCTCCCTGTTGCGGGGCCAAGCAGGCAGTGCCAGCAGGTTGTGTCCCACTGACCTTGCTCCAGCAGCTGCAGGTCCGACACAAGTGCTGTCTCGGCGTCTGTCAGAGCCGTAAAACTAATGTCTCCAAGATGCAGAATTGCTGAGAGAATCACAAACAGGTTCTCCACCTCCTGCACGTAGTTCATGCACAATTAAAGACAAAGAAGAGATTTGTTGGGCACACTGGTGAAAGGCAATGCTCTATCAAAATGCACATTCCAGTAGTTTTTATCCTTGGCATTTGCTAAATTAAAAAGTATTCATGAAATAACTATTAACAGTAACATTTGGATTTACAAATCAAACTGGAACCCATTTAGGACCTAAAACAACAAGATTACCTTTTTAACTTTTGTTTTGATGTAAATCACATTAGCTACTGATTTTAGAAACTTTTTTACAGTGTGTGAAAAAACACTGAGATACGTTTACTGGATGAACTATTTCTGCAAAAAATAAATATATCTTCTCCACAGAGAATTTCCGTTAAGACAAATTCTGTATCTGGGTCTGTTTTTTCCTGCAAGGTCTGTTTTTTCCTTAGCCAAGTGCATTCACAAGCAAAGTGTCTAGCTTTAAATTATATCAGGTTCCTGGTAGTAAAAGCTGTAGTTAAGATTGGAAAGAAACAAAAGCAACCCCCTTGCTCACACGCTTACCCACCATGATTGCATGCTATCTTCAGATGTCTCTAATGTCCTGAAGCAGTTATCGTTAAGGGCTATTTTTTTCCTGCCCTCATTATTACCACACCAAGAAGAAAGTGAATGTTTTTGTTTCTTTGCTTGTTTTAATGTTTTTAAATTCAAGGAAAAAAAAAAGAGCTAAGACATTAAAAACATGTGTTCTTAATTTAAAAAAAAAATAAATCAGTTATATAACAATGGTGCTCCTTTAAAAATATAAAACAGGAAATCTGATATCCACCATATTATTGCATGACATTATGTATAGCAAAGCTACTTGATAACTCTTACTTGAAATATTTTTTAAAAATATAATATTTAGAGCCTGATTCTACTGAAACAGTAGAACTGACAGCAAGAAGTCCCACTTACTGCAATTTGCAGGGTAAGATTAAAAAATACACTGCAAATGAAACATTTAGCCAATATATCCCCTCTACTCTCTAGTGACTGCAATGAATTCTGAACACATTAAAACCAAGCTTGGACAACTTTTCATTTGTTTGCAGAAGCTACAGGTAAAAAAAAAAAAAAAATGCTTAAGTATTTCTGTGAAACAGACTACAGGGCATTTGATAGTTTGATTCCTGAAATTATAATTTAAGACGAGAACTTCAGTCTCGCACTATGTGAGATAGATGTACGTAGGGCAACAGTATATTTTTCTGTTACACAATCCCAAAGTTGGAGATTAAAAAAGATATCAAAACAAGATATCAAAACAACCCAATACGTTGTTGCCCTTTTTTACAGGCAAACTCTGAATAAGATAGCTCTTACCACAGATGAGTTGCCACACTAATCTGGCATTCACGCTAGGATGATACACCCTGCTTCTTGCTCTTAGGCAAGATCGAATGCCATATTAGTAAAGCATAGTTCTTGCTTGTTAACTTGTTCAGAACTGGTTTGGGAATGACTGTACTGCACTGACTTGCAGGAGGGGGAAAATAGCTGTTTATTTTGGTGGTTTTGGTAAGGCCTCAGGTTTAGTTGAGGTTCCAGAGTCTCAAACACTTTTGCATTGTGTTCTAAGACGCATGTTTCCTCGACTTTAAGACAAGTTATTTTATAGACATTAAGGTACTTTGTGGGATTCCATCAAAGACTGTTTAAGAATGTTTATGTTGTTCTTCAAAAAGATAATCTACTCTATTATTGAATGTGACTAGACAGTAAAGGAATAATACACACAGACCTCTCCATGTATCTCAGAAGTAATGGGTAGTAATTTCAGGAGACACGTTTTATCTACATTATTTCTTTCTAATATCCAGCACAAGAAATCAGCCTGCAGTACTCTGGTACTCCACAGATATCTAGTTCACTAAATGATTATTCTCATGCTACTTGGATATAGAAGAGTCTTGAAGCTGGTTTACGCTTCACTGAGATGCAACATACCTTCCTTTCAAGAACTCTAGAGGGTGGTGAGGCCCTGGCACAGGCTGCCCAGAGAAGCTGTGGATGCCCCATCCCTGGAGGTGTTCAAGGCCAGGTTAGATGGGGCTTGGAGCAACCTGGTCTGGTGGGAGGTGTCCCTGCCCATGGCAGGGGGGTTGGAACTTGGTGATCTTTAAGGTCCCTTCCAACCCAAGCCATTCTATGATTCTATGAACTCTAAGCAAAGTGAAGTGCTGGATCCCAAATACTCCATTTTTTTTGTACAGTGTTCTCAGACAGTTTCTGCAGGCTTCCAAACGTGATTTGTTCTGCATTCTATTATTTAGTTATGAGATGAAGCCTTTCATTAATGGAACAGGAAGATTAATCAAAGAGCTAGAGATGAGCTATCATCTGTGAACACCGGGCTAAATGCTGGATTATTGGAAAAGCATGGAACTTCTGCTACTCAATACTACAGGTGCAGAGCTTGAGACTTAGAAGTAAAGAATAATTCTGTTAAATATAGCCATATGTGTTCCACTTCATACATAGCCACATGAATATTCATGGAGGGGAAAAAAAAAAACAACCATTGTTTCTTTATATTAAAAGGTGGCATAGGTTACCAAGGAACATTTGTTACTACCTTAACTAGGGAATACCAAATAACTATATGATGCACAATCACTGCAGAAGTTACTCTAGCTCACACCTCAATAACAGCTTCAACACAGGGTCACAATTTTTTTGCTGACGATCCTTTTTTATTACAAGCTTTGCCCATCTGTCATCTCTTATGATAATCCAGCATACTGTCACATAAACTTTTCCCCAGCTTTTTTCTTATGCTGCTAAATATCATGTAGGGGTGAAGAAAAGAAGTTTATACTTTTTTCTTAAATTACTGTTGCTTACATATTTGTTTTGCAGAAGTGTCCCAGCTACAGTGTGCTAGATAGCATATATATATATAGAGAGAGATAAATATATAGATATATAAAATATGGAGAGTCTGTTAAATATTCTAGTATCCTGAAGGGAATTACACAGTTTATATGAGCTCTTATACTCAGCCGTCCATTTCTTCTGATTCCCTTCACACCTCTGTCCTCCAGAAGCTTTTCTTGATGAACTTTCCAGAATATCTTCTTCATGAGCATTTTAGGATTGAAGACAAACATCAGACCTATCTTCTTGTTGCTTTCTGGGGGTTAAGCCAACTCTTTCAAGTTACCCTGCTCTAATTTTATTTGATAAATATATATTTACTTCTTTTCAGGTGTTGCTAGCAAAGGCATTTGGAATGTTTGTTTCACAAAATTAAAAGGGACAGGAAGATAATCAGGAAGGGGAAAAAATCCTGCGCGTTTTATGAGTTTTCTGTCATATGGGATTTAATTGTTTCTTTTTATCTATATAATTTAATTGTTCAGAGCATTATACCTTGAAGCTGTTTTGTGAATCTTTAAGAATGAAAAAGATTTACATTGTTGGTGTTGTGTATAATTAAAAGCGATTACAGTAATTTCCCTGGAGTGAACTAGTACTGTAAATTGTTTCAAGGCCTTACCGACAGAAAAAAAAAAAAACAACAAACAAACAAAAAAAAAAGATGCTTCAAAAGGTTATCAGTGACAGTTCCTTACAACCTGCTTTCAACTAAGTAACACTGATTTTAGCTGCAAATAACATAAATTTGTGTAACTTACCAGGCTATTGAATCCCATAGCACTTAGAGCTTGTCTTAGCCCAGCTAATTTCTCCCTGTTTTGAGGGTTGGCTGTTAACATCGTCTCTTCTAGCACATTCTGGTTTAGATACCTGCATAGAAGAAAACTAGCATATTTAGTATTTCAATGCTGGTGCAAAATCAATCTGTTGAGGTTAAAAGACAACTTTTCTCCTCTAATCAGAGATTTATCACATATATATCAGACTTCAGAAGGAACAGTACTTGTGACAGAATATTCCTCGTTTCTTTCCTTAATTTCTTGCTTAACTTCACATTCCTTGAATTCAGATATTAACTCACAGACTACACTTGTGAAACTTCCATGTATATAGACAAAATTCACTGAGTATACGTAAATGGACAAAAATTCACATTTCTTAGCCAAGTGAGATTGCTTCACTTTTGTGTTCAGATATTTTCTTCCCTTTTTTATCTCAGAAAAAAAGTCTTACAAAGGAAATCATTGTGCCTCCCCCAGCTCTCAACTTTGGTCCTATTTGTAAAATAAAACTTCAGATTTAATTTATACTGCTGAGATTTTTGCCGTTCTTGCACTACCAGAGATTCCCCTTCAGAAGAAAAATTTGAGGAGATCCCTGATAACTTTGGCTGCTTCAAACCGCCCTCCTGCTGGCTAGGGCAGAGATCAGTTCTTATCTGCCTGATCGCATGATGATCATTCACTCCCCTAGCAGCTGAATGGGGTGACAGGTATACTCAGCCTCTCTTAGAATAAAGTAGTACCTGAGTACATAGAGTAGTATGTGTACAACTCTTATGCTGCACACTGTGAAGCAAAAGTTAATTCTAAATCCTTCGCAAAAATAATGATTTGAAGAGACAAAGAGGGACATGTAGTGCAGCAGCTAACTCGTGGGGAGGAGGGGGGAAACGGATGGATGAACAGAGGAACAAACAAACAATTTTAACAAAAGAGAATTTAAACAAAACAGAATAATCAAATAGTATGGTACAAAAGACTAGGGAAAAGAACAGCAATCTAACCTTTGCAACAATACATTGACTCTCTTGAAATATGTCTATGGGTCAGATTTTAAAAAGTATTCAGGTAACTTCAGATATTCAAAATCTACAAGAATGCAGTGACTGAATATAAGATCTGATTTTTAATTATATCATGCTGACATAAAAAATATCATAAAATTGGCAAAAAAAATGTTTTCTTTTATCTTCACTTGGTCTCTCACACAAAGATTGGAAAGTACGGTTTTAATTTCTGACAATTCATGTTCACAATCCTATTCTAATTGAACTGTGGAGGACACCACTCCAAAATAAAAATGTTATCATTGCAAGTTTGGCAAAGTTTTTGTAAAGGTGGTAGCTCTTATAAAGGTCATCTTTTTTTGTGATGTAGCTTTTAGAAACAGGTGAAGGAATAATTTAACATTTGCACTTTTCTAGCCAATAGTGAGGTTTACAAGATATACAGGATGAAATGTACTGTGCGTTTTTAGTAGATTGATACTGGATTTACCAGCATGGAATTAGTTTGGATTGATATTGTTCAAAGTTACCTCAGCAGGTGGTCAGAGAAAGAATGATGGGAAAAATGTGTGCCTGGGTGCATAAGCAGTTTTTGCACCCACAGGAGAACTCAGCTAGCAGATATTTCAAGTACAAACAAGCCTCACATCACAGTGGCTAAAGCCTGTGAATTAACACAACCTTTGAGAACATGGTTCTGTGATCATCACTGCCAGAGCTCTGTACCATTTCCTTGACGTTACTAAAAACATGACTTTTTTTTTTCCAAAAATGGTAAATACAAATGATAGCACATCTGTCAAACTAGCTGGAGCAGATTATAGAGAGTGTATGCCAGATTTATGTTTTTTTTTTTCTTTTTTTTTTTTTCTCCTCACATTGCCTGTATGTTTCAAAAGGAGGCTAGAATAAACCTGACACTGAACCTGGCACAGAACCTACTGGTATAAAGGTTAATCCAGCAGAAAATTTTCCATAGTTCTCAACTGCTGTGTGAGCTTATACCAGTTCAGTGCCGTGCATCATCTGTCTGTGTCATTTTCGATCCGTAATTAAGAGATTTACAGCAGCATCTATTCTGCTGTCAAAACATCCTATTGTTGAATGGCTGGAGCTTATGGTCATTCTTTCAAAAAAGGCTCCTCACTGGTGTTCTCACTGAAGAACCCTTTGTCTCCTTCCGTGTACTGAGCAGGAAATACATTTCCCTGTCCTGTCAAGAGAATATTGTACACCTTTCTTATTTAAGCAACCCCATTTAATTAGCTCTTTTTAGCTTAGCTAAAGTGCTGGTGGATATCATTGCAGCAAAAAAGTGTGTGAACACTACCAACTCAACACAGGCTGCAGCATAGCAAACTGACCCAGAATGTTACTCCCTTGGAGGAACGAGCTGAGTTGTGATACGAACCAACATGTGGCAGTTTTTGCCTTCAGCATGAGCGTTTCTTGCTGATACAGCAGGGGGGCAAACTGGGTACCCGCCAAACCAGACGCCTGTGGCTCCAACAACTCAGCAATAAACTGCAACATCTGCCAGAACATGCCTGTTGGAAGACAATCTGACTTTCCCAGCATAAATCTCCCGAAGTTTTAATCAGCAGATGTGCTGGTGCACTCAGAAAGGGACGTGGTCGGACTTTTTGTAAGGTGCACTTGAATTTAGAAACAATTTCCCCAGTCTAAAAGCAATGAAGTTCCTTCCTAGCATGTCATGAGGCCCACTTGTTTTCCAAACTATTTAAGGACTAATAAAAGATGATACATTGTTTTAAAGATATGAACATTGAATTGTCATATGCTTATAGTATAAAGTATATGCTTATTAAGTGTGAATTAATTGTGTAGAGTACTTAGAACTGTTGACAGGTATCATACAACTCCCCAAAAACGCATAAAATGTACAGTGTAGCAGAGCTACACCTCTTCCCACCTTCAAGCCCCAAATGAAAAATAATTAAAAAGGCTTGAGACAACTTTAGTACTACTAATATTACTACCATCTATTAATATGTAAGAACGAGAGTTCAAAAACAATTTTAAATTGTTGCCTCTCCTCCAAAACAAGGAAAGGGAAAAGAGATGTCTCATAGTGTTAAGTCCTAATACTAATCAAATAGTCTTTCATTGCAGACACATCATTATTCCATAAATTGTAAATGTTTTCTTAAATCTGTATAGCTTTTCTCTCATTTATAGAGAATTTGTGTCCTTTGACATTCAAGCGGTCTGGATAGAATTCCATTGCTACTGATGAACAGGGATTAAACTGCTTAAAATTTCCATTGTGAACCTGCCATGTAACTTTTGGTTATTACTTTTACTTACGTATTCATTATTGTAAGCTACGGTGCTATAGCCATCATACTGATGAAATCCTATGCTGTTACTAGATTGTGTGCAATGTTCCTGTAAGTTTCCATCCAGGTAGTCTGTGATCAGATGCAAACCAGAGCTGGTGAATCCTAAATTCTTTGTTACTGAAAAATTGAGGAACAGAGGTGCTACTGCTATACAAGCCAGAGGTGATACGTTCCATAATGCCCAATGCATGTAGGCTGCACACAGATTGTGGTCTTACTGATTGTTTTATTAGCCTTGCTACAAAACTGCTTATCTCTGAGTGTGAATTCATTCTGCAAATGCACATTCACATCTTTACAGTAGCCTTAGAAAAAGTTTCTCAGATTTTGGCTGAAGTTGAGCCTTGTAGTGGAAGGCAGCTGCTCAGGCAAGTGATGTTTATATCTCTGGTAGAAGTAATGAACCAACCTGCCTATGCAGTTCTAATAATTAACTCCTTTCCACTGACTGTCTAACCATCTGTTTAAATACTACCATGTCAACATTTGCACTGGACTAGTACTCTTGACAGACAGCTTATCAGCAGGCAAAAAAGTTTTATGCACATGTGATCAGTGACTGTTTATTTCAAATAAGAAGAAATTCACTGATCCACGAAATGGGGCTATTTTAAGAAGATAAACTAATCAATAATTGTAGAGCACAGTCACTATGAATAAAACAATGCTGCAAAAGACATAATTACTCAAAAATAATAAAGGAGGCTATCTACACAGTTTTTCTTTCTGATTTTTTTCTAACAGTTCTAATTTGCAGCATTGTAACATTCTCATCCATTCCAGCCTCCCAATGGAGGAAAAAAAAAAAAAAGACCATTTAGAAGAAAAAAAAATCAATGATAGCATTTTTTCTGCATACAGATTATCATAGTTTATAATTTCTCAACCATCATTGGAATGAGATAGATCAAATTTTCACGTAGGGGTGCCGAAGAATGTAAAGTGCTTAGTGTGACATTAAATTCTTTTTGTATTAACTTCCCCCAAAAGTTAACAATTATTGTTTACCTTATCATTCTCATTAGAATTGTTACATGCCATCATCAATGGTACTAATTTTGCACATTATATTTCTCTGCCAAAAACTCAGCAAAGCAATATTTAATTTGGATTGAACTTAAATTGATTTATTTTCTTTTGAACTGCAACCCAATAGCATTTAGTATCGAATGAAGTAATCTGCCTCATTCAACACAAACAAAACATGTCATTTCATTTCCTTACATGAAAAGCAAAGGCAATCAAAAGTAGACTCACAAAATTATTACAAAAGGTGAAAGCGTATTTTTACTCTCAGTCTTTCCAATCAGAACGTTATGCTTTTATAAAATCTGTGAAGAGATTTAAAAAATAATAATAAAATTTTCTAATTAGAGAATTTATTTCAGAAGAGGCTACTCCTTTTTTGGTTACTGTCACAACCAGCAGAAAAGTCAGCACAACCCACAGGAAAGATAAGGAGCTTGCTTCCCCACTCGGTGTGTCAGACAGTCCATTTCAAAGTGAGTTCAAAGCATTTAGAGCATGTGGGGATACTGAACCTTCATGTCTCAAATCCCAGGTAAGTTCTGCAACTTTCTGTTTCCCTTGTGCTGAGCCAGAATAGCTTAGCACAGTAAAGAACACCACAGCCTTTCAAAAATAAGCTTTTCTTGACTTTTGTAAACTTAGTCAAAGCAAAGGCAGAAAATAACCACTTTTTGGCCATGGATTTACTGTCCAATGTTGAAAAGCTGGTCACTTTTTAATCAAAATTTGATGCATCTATCAGCTACAGTCATCATATCTACAGACCATGGTTATCAGAGTCCCAAGGGAGACCTGAACTGTTAATGTATGTCACACAAGGAACTTTTCTGATCTCCAGCAAAAAAAGGTTGACGACTGATATTTTGCTCTAACCAACTGTTTAGACAACTACAGTCATAAAGCACTTCAGGCTGTATTGTTTATTCTTGTTAGCTGAGAAGAAAAAACTTGGTCCCCGTGACTGATCATAAAGTGAGATGTCATCATAGGGATCCTATGGTAGCAAACCTTCCTGAGGTTTGTTACAAACTTTGATATTTTACTAACAGAACAAGTAACGCATTAGCAAAATGCTATCCTAACACCTAACCACTCTGCATTTGTAGAATCCAACACTTGAAATATTTTTCTCTAAGAACAGACACTTATGTCATGTGTATAAATATACATTATTGCTGTTTATCATACAAAAATATACAGTTTTTTATAGTGGTTCAACTCATATTTGACAGTGAAGCTGTCTGAAAGAGATTAGCAGGCTGCCTCTGCTTGATCAGAAATTCCCTTTTGTCAGGACAGTTAAAGTTGGGTTCCAATTAGGGGAGAAGAGGAAGCCTGTTTTGCCAGATGGACATTTCTTTTCAGAAGGCTTTTCTGAAGTAAATACATTCTGTCATGAATAATTAAGAGAATTCTTGGCGGGATTATATCATTAAGTGGTTCTAAATCACTATAAAATTTTTGGTTAAAGCACTATCACGAAAGAAAAGGATTTATTTATTTTTTTAAGTTAACATATAGCTGCTTGCTACTTGATTCCTTTCCTGACAGAGGCTGAGTACTGTCACATCTGAATTTTGTTGTAGAGCTTGCAGGCTTGATACAAGGGAAACATAACACAAAGACTAGTTGTTAGTCTTGAAACTTTACTATATTTGAATTTCAGTCAGCTACTCACTGTAAGTCAGCCCAATAAATGTGGTAATAAGGATTTCACATATCACAGTTAAGTCTTTAGTAAAAAAAGCTCAGGGACCTCCTGAAGCCCCTGACAAAATCAGTTATCTTATGAAACACATTGAACTGATTTCCAAGTTATGTATTTCTGAACCTGACAGAAACAGTCATTTTGGCCCCAGAAGAGTGAGAGACCAAGAACAGGTAGGGTCTTGAACAGTTGGAGACATTATCTTGACCTTTGAGCAGCTCCTCAAACACAAAAATCAAACTACCTGGCTCTTACAGTTTTCTTATCACAACTAAAATATCTGATGACAAATCAGTTTTATTTAGAAATTTACATTGTTTAAAAACCGATGATACTGTTCTAAACTCAGGACAATCTTAAGTGTCAGAACCCTACCCAAGTACGTATTTGTGTACTGCAATTCCCCTGCTAAGGTCAGCAACTCTTTTCACTAGTTTATCTGTCAACCCCAGAAAATGTCTGATATAACACTGCCTCAAAAAGTAGTTGTTAAAATAGCACTGCCTTATTATTTTATGAAAAGGAAAATGTCTTCTCACCTTGGAAATAAATATTTGTACAATTTCTAAATAGTCCTTTCTAAAGAGAGCTAATAAAGTTTAAGAAAAACTAATATTCACAATTTACCAACAGAAAAAAAAATAATCCAGACATTTTCATCACTTTCTTTGGACTGAAACTGATAGAATACCTCTTCTGGACTTTTTTTTAATTTTTTTTTTTTTAATCTTTGAAATAGCTGGGGGTGGGGGGGTAGGGTGGTGGCAGAGGACAAAATTCTGGAATTTAGAAATACATATCCCATTTGAGCTGTGTCAGTAATTGTCAGGATTTGTGCTGTGACTGGCAACAAGATCTCCATGCTAATTCAACTAAGTTTGATTTTGTATCTAGATAATAAAAGCCTTGTACCTTCTGCACAAAGTTATTTATTCGTAATTCTAGCAGGATGACTAAAAATAATATTTTCTCACATAAAAACAGTAAGCAAAGATAAGATTTTTATTTTGGAAAATTTTACTGGGCTAACAGTAAAAATGGGTAAACATGTATACTAAACGAGCTCAATCTAACTTTATTTAGATATTAGTTTTTACGTTGTGTGAACTGGGAAAACGATAGGGCTGAAACAGTCACCACAGAAACATTTCTTATTCCAAACATCACCCTGAGGTAGAAGATGCAAGTTTCGAGATTCGGGAATAATAAAATCATCTTCCTGGTAAGAACCAGGAACATGAATGAGAATGCAGCTGAACTGTCCTGGCATTAGTGTACGAATCAGTAAGTCTTCTCTTCCTTTTGTGTAGCTGTTGCAATAGATTTTCAAAGAACCTGTCTGTTTGCACAGCAGATCCTGTCTAGATACAAAGAGTTGGATCTGATCTCTGGAGGCCCCTTTCAAACCAAGGGTAAAGGAAAACATTATTTTTCTCTGTTTAGCTGGTGAAAGGAAAAAAAGAAAGAATGAAAGAAAAAAGGCCTGAGAAGAGTGGAATGTCATAATCTGTTCTTTTGTGAGATATCAGGGTATCTGGTTCCTGTGAGCAATTACGACATTTGTAGCGTGCTTTCTTCTTCCAACCCATTTGACTATGTGTCAGTTTTCTGCTACTGGTATTTCTCTACTTCTCTTAGCTAACCCCAGAGAAAAAGAATAGTATCAACTCTTATCCTAGCACAACTAACCACACTCTGTAGTATATTTACTTTGGTAAAAGGAGTCCAAGATCAGTGGGTAAATAATTTTCACCCGCAAGCAGCTAAGAATAAATATTTAACATAAACAAATAGTTAACTAAATATGGGACTCTGTATCAATACTTGTGCAATACGGGCCACTGCGGATGATGTCATGAATCAGAAATGAATCCTGGATTTTGTCTAAAAATCCCTCATGTCTTTCATAAAAATGACTTACAAATAAAACTAATGTTTACTCACTAATTCAGAATAGCTATTAAAACTGAGATTCTGTTACTTTGTATATATTTATTTATACAGGCCAGCTCATCCCCACTTTCCTGTTCAATGTCATGCTGTAACCATGTGGAAACCGGTCATGCAGCAGTTCCCCAAACCCTTTTGTGCTGTCCAGTTAAAGAAATTCAAAACACAGAAGTGAAGTAAGGCTGTATCAAAATATTGTCCTCATCCTCGATATGATTTCCTGCATACCTCTACCATCATATAGAGCTATCCAAATTCTTTGTAATTGTGCTGACAGGCAGGAAAAAGAATTGGCTTGCCACTTGCTTTGCATGAGCTGGTTGACAAGTCTCAGCTTTATAGGTAACTGGTAGGCAGGCAACACTTTATAGGCAACACTGTGTTTATATCCTGGAGGAGAACACATCACTTAGACCAAATGGATTCAAATATGCCTATTTGAAGTATTCATATGCTTCTGGTGTTGTAAAGGCTTTTATTACAGTTTGACCTTAATTAAAATGTGTCATTTAAAAATGCACAAGTATCCTTTCTGTTAGCTTCTATAAAATATTGCATCAGTTGTTCTAAAAACAGATGATACACATCATGAAATCACATTTAGTGGTTACAGGCCACTGGAATAACAAGAAGGAATTAAGTTTTTTTGTGTGTTTTTTTTTTCTTGCCAGTTTTACATGTACTATGAAGAAGAAAAATTTATCACACTACTACTTATTGTCCCAATTCAGTAAATATTTATATGCAACTAGCTTCAAACCTGTGCTTCATCCCACTGATTCCACTTGAATCTTAGTAGCATAATAAGCGTTAATATGAAGTAGAATCAGGAGTTATAGCTTGGTACCCTACTTTGCACTCTGATTCTTTATAAAGGGGGGAAAAAACCAGATGAAGTGTTTAAGATACAAAGCAGGTGATAAGTAGTAGTGGAGACCTAGTCCTCAAGCTGCCCTAAGCATTGCCTATATAATTTCCAGGCATATCCCCACATCATAGATGTATTTCTACACAGTGCAATGCAGTATCACACAAGTATTCGTGAACTATACCTATATGACCTAGGTGTAGTACAGAAAGCACAGTAAGTGAGACTAATTACCTCAAAGGGACCACTGGCCCTATAGTAACTATAGCATGTTTTGCTCAGCATCATTTGAGGTGTCTCTGCTACACTCCACAATGAGCCACAAAGACTTATCTTTTAACTTTACCTATCTTTAGATAATATGCCTAAAAGAAAGCCAGTATTAATTGGACTTTTCTTATTACAAAGTCTTAAATCATCATTAATTGATGCTTTGTCGCTAGAAAATTCTCAAGAGGGTCAACGTCATAGGAGGTTAAAGCAGTATTTCATAATCAGGTTCCAGCTCTAACACAATCAATATGCATGTTGTCGGTGTTATTTAATGTGACATTGTATTAAGAAGCATGGATTAACAAACTAAATCCCTTCCTTCCCCTTATTAGGGCTGCCCAATGAACCATGTACCTGCACAATCATGTGAAAAGCGTGTGGTTTTTGCCTGTGCAGTCTGCATCCCTCCTTCCCACCCAGCTCAGGGTAGCAACCCTGATTAAGCACAGTGATCATCAGGAAAAATTCAACATTGCCAACTCAGTTAATTTTTACTTTAACCTAAGCAGAAATTGCAGTTGCTCAGATATATCTTAGTTCCAGATGAAATGTTACCCCTTATACTATCAGTTTTCTAAAAACTAGGTCAGTTTACTGTCCTCACTTTAAACATTTGTGAAGTCTTTCTCTGAAATGCGCCATATTTTCCTACAAAGTTAGCTGTCCCCTGCTACGTCCCAAGTTTTAATTTAGGTACAACTAAACACTGAAATAAGGACTGTTTTACCAGACTGAGAGTGAATGAGTTCATAGCTTTACATATTTGCAGATATTTTTTTTTTTTTTCAAAAGTGCTGGGACAAAGAGTATTGAGTGTATAAACATTACCTTTCAAAAATAAATGCCAATAAACTGGAATACACTTTCAAAGTCACAGAATAAGAAATACAACAAACATTTTTACTTCTTTAGATCTGTCATGTGAATGAGAGAGGACAATGTACACTGTTTAGTGAGGAAAAGCTGCCTTGCACTTAGCACTGTTTGATATGTAAACAGAGGTGAGATAAAGACAAAACAAAACAGTTGACATCAATGAAGTAAACGACATTTACAGAACATGATAATGAATAGCTTCTAGTTGTGTTGTGTGGTGTTTTTTTTTTTTTTTAAGGGAAAAGGGGCATATTTTTATTGTCTTTTTTCTTTTGTCTTCAGCTTTTAAACCAATTCCAAGATGAACAAATTTTACATCGTTTGAAACTTGTTGTGCAGTAGCACTGAGCTGTAATTACTGCTATATAAGTGTACAGATTTCTGATCATGGCTGGTGCAATAAGGCACCAAAAACTGCATTTTAAAAATAACTGTGTTAATGGCAGTAGGTAAAGTATCAGTACAACATTAATAAATTAAACACTGCAGACAGCTCTGGTGATAGCCAGAACACAGCTCTTATTTGTATTTTTCTAAAGTTAGAAAACCAGATGTTAAGATACATCTTTTGTAAACTGGGATCAGTACAGAAACCTTACAATAGTTTTATACAATTATTCAGTAAATATTTTTGACTTGACATTTTCATAAGAAAACCTCAAAACATTCTGTAAGAAGTGTCCCTGTACTATTAAGTACGTAGGTTTCTACAGACAGTGGATATACTCAAATGGAAAGCAAAAAGATACAGCTTCGACTTTATTCTCAAAATGCCAAATGTCTTTAGGCTAAACTCAAGCACACTATCTTTTAACTGTATTGATATTCCTGTGGAGTAGACTTAAACCAGAAACTCCTGCCCATGTTCCTAAAACCGCATGAAAGGGTAATTCCATGATAATTCCATTCAAGAAAAAAAAAAAAAAAAAAAAAATGCACACAGTAGTGAATCAAAATAGGATTTTTCACAGCCCCAATGAAATTTAAAGAAATAATAAAGGAGCATACTTTTTAGTGCCTGTTTCTCTTGTTCATATCACTCAGTATTACAGAACAGAATCACTCAAAAATCACAAATTTGTGAATTTAACAGTACAATTTTGAAGTTGAATACACACTAAATAACAAGCATGATGATGATGGTGGTTGTGATGATGACAAAGATAAAAACTAGCAAATATTGAGCAGTGATGAACACAAAGTAAATAAGTCAAACTGTATGCAAGTGCAAACTGGTCTAATCCATGTCCTGAAATGCTTCAGAAATCGTGTGTGAACTTTGTTCCTACAACCAAGAGTTATTTTGTAGTCCTGTGTTCAGACTTAGTTTGGCACTAGTTGCCAGGTAGTTTATGAGCCTCAAGGGATTTCTCCATCAGCATTTGCTACTTCTTTAATGCTGATTCATTAAATAAAGCTTACTGGGTTAAGAGCCACAGTATCAGATCTACAATTCAAAAAGTGCTTTTGGTATCTGCTTGTAACTTGCACCAGTATCCAGTTAAAACATTGCTAATACACTTCAAACTGATTTCATATAACTGCTGACTGTAGTCCCTGGATCAGTGTCAGATCAGCTTGTTTACAAGAAGCCCTCTTCTTCCTGTGTATGCAGGTATGGCTGTGTGTATTCAGGTATGTATCCTAAACAAGTAATTCTGAACAGTAAGATCCCTAACTTGGACAGAAAAAGTGAAGGTCACCCAAGTCACCAGTTGCTTTTGAAATACTGAGATACATACACTATTTACACAAGAACAAGACATTTTAAAGAAGCATTAATAGCATTTTTAAAGCATTTTAAAGAAACATTAATAGAGTGTAATATAAATAATCAGTAACAATTTCCCTCTCACAGGTTAAGAAAGTCTCACACAACGCATGAATACAAGTTGGTGAAGTACCTAACTTTACCCACGTATTTTACAAAGCAAGAGTAGTCATTTTTCTACTTTAAATGGAGCAAGTATGTATGTGTTCATATATGTTATCTGTTTAGTAACCAGCCATCCTCAGTCTTTAGTGGTCAGCAGAGGCTCCTGCTTCTCCCACAGCCATAAAATTACATGACCCTGAGCACAGGGCTCAGTTATGGTGAAAGCACGGCTGCTCTCCCCTGCTCAGCAAGGGCTGCTTGCCTCCCTGCCATGGCACCCAAGTGCAGGACTGCCAAAGATGGGAACAGGGTGCATGCATGCGGGTGTTCCTCTGCCACCTTCTCGGCCCTGCCAGTACAATCATGCCTGACGAAATCTGACATTGAAATTCCCAGGTTGCCTCTCATTGCCTCTCGTAAGGCAGAAAGTGCTAGAGACCAGTAAGCTGTATGCTCAGTGAACCTAAAGCAAATTTTACAGGCAGCACACTGAGGATTTGATTGAAGGGCTGCACCTAGGCAGGTTCTTTATGTTACACTGAATTTACAGTGTATAAAAGAAAATGACCTTCCCAAATCCAAAAATTGCAGATTTACCTCCATACTTCTGTGGTTTGTGCATCCAAATAGGACAAAGAGTCTCCCCTGCTGAGTCTTACTGCTAAAATTACACTGTGTTTACACATAGGGATTTGCACTTTTTGCAATTTAGTGCTGTAGAGAAGCTAGGTTTGTATCCAAATACACTTGAAAATGAAACAAAATGGGATAAAAATAAAATAAAGAAAAACAAAATAAATTTTAAAAGAAACACAGAAGATGACAGCAGAATGAACTATGCCTTAGAGTAGCCCTTTGTTTTTTTCTAAGATATGCAGGAATCTAGAAAGAGAAGATATTCGCGAGGATAAGAATTGCATGTTGGAAAAACAGGTTCCACAATAAACCATGGAACCACATATTTTGACAATATGTTCTTTGTTCCAGTTTTGACTTAGCGATCAACCTTACACTGTGAGATATCTTAAGTTAAGTTCACCATAGGATGTATTTTATTGGATGATGCTCCACTCCTTTCCTCTTAATTGTTCTGTGACTGAGGAGGCCTGTTTAGCAGGGAATTTAGCCTTGGAAATACGTCAAGTTTACGTAAAGGAGATTAAAATATAGTGGGAAAGTAATCACTGAGAACATGATGGAAATGGGGGAAAGGATTGCAGGTACAAGAAAGTACAAATGCATCTCTTAACAGTGAATCTAATTTTTCCAGCTGCACCTGGTAACAAAGACAGGTGACTTACACAGAAGCAAACACAAATCCTCAGAATCATTAGGAAAAAAAGGTGAAGTCTCTTGAACTAACAGTTTTAACCTATCTGTATTTTGGACAGGAAAGTGACAGAAAATAAAGCCCAAACTAGCAGTGATTTCAATAGAAAAACGTATCAAAGGAGGATTATACAGACATTTTCTGAGTTCTATTAATTACTGCAAAAATATAATAACATGGGACAATCCCCAATTGTTTTCCAGTAATTATTCTGCTAAATTAATAATTTTCCCATTTAATGTTATCATTTTCATCATTCATTTTTTATTGTGAAAAGCCTCAGACTTTTTCCTTCAAGAGATTGGCACTGTAATCCTCATCTTGGGTAGTAACAAAACAGATCATGAAACTGGCATCAGTGTACCAGTGTCAAAATAAACACTGCAATTGCTTTGTAAGTTTAATATTAAGCTGCAATACCAGCTCAGAAAAGTGATTTTTACCCACTTAATGACTTGGTCATGCTAAAATTTCATAAAGGTTAAAGTACAAATTAGAAGGTACCAGCATATGTCATAAACCAGAAATTTTGCTTCTCTGTAATGACTATTACAAATGCAGTTTGTTTCTCAAAAAACATTTGTACATTGTTTCAGTGCCCATTTCTACCATCTTAGTCAGCAGAAATTTTCTACCAAGTTCTTTATTTTAGAGGACTTTCTTGATTTGCAACTTTCTTTGCTCAAACTGGACTTTCTCACCCATATTACCACTGTTCAAGAAATGTTGAAACTTTAGATCAGATAAGCACAGGCCTTATTAGCACAGATGGGTCACAGACCAGAATGATGTGTCAAGAAGCACAGAGCCTCCATGTTTCTTCCTTGAAGCCCTCTGAACTATTCCCAGCTCTCCTCAGTATGTCTCCTTGTCTGATCCCAGGTGCTGTTTGCACAGGTATGCAAAAATGTAGCTCTCCATGGTTAGACAGGCTAGCATATATGTGAAAATCATTAAGCATCCCTCCCAAACAGTACTATTTTAAATCTGTTGACTGCCAATCAAAGGTGACTCAAAAATATTGACACTATACTTGAAACAATATTGTTTACCTTTGATATCAATCACTGAGCACATCAAGTTTCATATGATTTTTGTTGCACTGTAGTGAGCCGCAGCAGCAGCACTTTGTACTGTGATTCAGAGATGTGTCGTAAAAGAGAGAGAGAAGACCCTCACCCAGAACAAAGTAGTTTCACAGACCGCCTGCATGGTGGCGATGCAGTACAAGACATTCCTGGGCTCTTCTGTCCAGCACTACACTGCATAAAATCATTTTAGAAGCCAGGACTGATGGAGCTGACATTTTTAGGAGCTGTATAAAACCGAGATCCTAACAACCTCTGGTTGTTAGCACTCGATTAACATATTCTCAAGACAGCTACATCTAGGATTACAAAACTCAATTTGAGTAATTATAACTCAAAAAAAATAATAATAATTAAAAATCTACATGCAATTTCAGCAGGAATCAAAAGAAACTCTGAACAGCAGCAACCTGACACAATCGGGTTTAACCTCCATGTAGAGGTGATTTTGAGCTATGCTTAATGAAAGAACTAAGGAAAGAAAACCAGGCTACACTTTAGGTCAACCCTTGCTGACCTTCCCAGAGGGAGCAGGCTAACAGTAACAGTGAAGTTATTCCAGTGAAGTCAAAAAAATCAGGCTAGTTCAGGGAGCCCAGCACATGCAGCCAGTTCAAACAACAGTGAGAGGTATCATCTCTCTCCGATCTAACATTAAGTTGAGATGAGCCACGTTCAATGACTGGGGCTGCCATATGCCAATAACAATTTCTTAAATGACCCATTTCTGACTGGAAATTCATCTACAGTAATTGTATCAGGATGATTTTAAGAGTGACTTTTGAAATATAAATTGCAGAACTATATTATCGCTGTAGATTTATGCTAAGTGGTTTCAGGAGCTGAATCCACTGAATCTCCCCCCACATAGGAGACGATTAGCATCCTAGTAAAGTGCAGAGACATATTTTGTACTTAAACTAAAAGCCAAATGAGCTTCTCTACCATTTTTATAAGTGAGTAATCACGTCTACTTTTAAACTAGGATTTCTACAGCAATTTCATCTTTTGGAGCTACATCCATTGTCAGTCTGAAGTGAAATACTGGTGGGCTGCCTAAATAGTCAGCATTTAATTTCTTCAACAGGGGACCAAATTTAGCCTCAAGATATATATATATAACTTCCACAGATCTCTGGAGATTTTTCTTTTCTAACAAAAGGTTGAACATGGCCCAGAAACTTTAAGGTGTAAGGTATTCATCAACAGAATTCACAACAAGTTGGAAAGTCATCTGGTTTATATTATATTTAATTTTGCATTTTTCTTTCTCCATTTCAAGCCATTTATTCCAAACAATGTTTTATTGTGCATTTAGTTTTCTGCTAAAACTAAGACAGATGTATGTTCTGTCTTCAGTAAATTTGCATGTACCCTATAGTTCTCAGTGCTCTTAATTATCAAGTTTGTTTCTTTCTCTCGGATTGAACAGATTTCATTTTTTCCTGCCTCCCACTCTTTATCTTTCATGCCACAGACAGATTATTCTCCTCTTATTTTCTGCACATGTTTCCGTATCATGCTAACCCCAATGGAGACAAGAAAGACAAAGCCTCTCTCAATCAAAGAAATAGCAAATGATACCATGCCAAGTCAAATGAAGGAATGCAAGTTTGTAGATTATAACTAAACATGCAGAAGTAAACTGGCTACAGCTTTAAAAAGGCAAAAGTCAAAGTGTTTTTATATGGTCTGATGTTATTTTTTCTGTTCCAAACAGCTTACTGGCACCAAAGGAATGTAAAATATCAAAGATTACCAGATATCTGAGTGCCTTTAGGATAACAGAGAAATACAGGGAGGAGGTGCCTTGGCTTTACTGTACTGCTTTATAAATACAATTTATTCCTGAAAACACATCTCATTTGTTCATTTACACCTTGTTAGTTCTACATGCTCAGCTTGTTAGAATTATGAGTGAGAGAAAAAACATTGTTGAAAAGAGAGGTAATCATAATGAATGATTTCTTTACCTCTGAGAGTCTGCCAGTGGAGTGCTATACACCCTCTGCCACTATTCAATCAATATGTATGAAGAATAATACAATGAAGAGGGGTTTGTTAACATCAGATGAAGGAAAATACCCAGAGGAATATGAGTTTCAGATTTACACTCTTGAACAAAGCAGAATTTCTATAGCATTTATTCTGAAAGCCAGACAAATAACAAGCCCGCTTGGGACCTAAGACAAAGACACTGAGCTAAGTCTCAGACTTATTTTACTACCTTTGTTTTGTTAAATAAAAATTATTCTTGTATTTCATGTAAATTAATGATTACCAGCCATCATTGGAGCTATATTTTCTTGAAGGATCCTTTGAGAATAAAGCAGTAATGCTATAATATACAGCTAATGTCAGAATTGGAATAAATAAATTAATCATCAAAATCCAAGGCTAAGATACCTCTGCTTTCAAGTTCAAAAATAATATTTTGGATATCTTGACATGTAATTAGAGTGCAAGTGTGCTCGTATGTATGCAACTAACCCGAATTTAAGATGAACCACCCAAAACAACTGCACAGCCAGATACTCAAAACAAATATTGTGAAATAAAGTTAATAACACAGATGTATACTATGCATGAGGTTTACATATCTGCAAACGGAGCAAAAAACAGCTGCTTAATTTGCAAAATAAAGCAGATGACACAAATTAATATTTCAGTTTTGTTTTGAAAACCTGAGCTATGATCCCGATTACATCTTCTGTAATTGCAATGATACCTCCTAGAAATGTATCTGATGTAACAACCCATAAATATCTCATATAAAGAGGGAGTTTAAAATAGAGGAAACTGAATCAATTTTCAGAAAGATATAATTTTTGATTTAACACCAAGTACCAGACACTATTTTCTGAATATTAAAGTATAAAGAGGTAATTTTAGGGTAGAAGTTTTAGTCTATACAGTCCAGGTATCATATCTGCCCTGCTAAAACACACTGAGAAATTTGTTCTGTACACTAATAGGCTGCTTAGCGTTCCACTTAATTTCCATTAAAATCTGGGAGTTTACTGGCCTGAAAGCTTACCTCAACAGAAGTGAAGTACAAGAACAAGAAAAATTAGAAAAATTAGATAAATTAGACCGCAGAGTAACTCTTTAAAAAAATACAACAGGGGGGAGAGGGGGATTTAAAAATCCCCCAGACTTTGTTAAACTTTGCTGTATTTTTCAATCTCAGGTATACCTGAGAAAATGTGCACTATGAAAAGCTCAGATTTCATTGGATTCAGATAAAATTAGTTCTGATTAATAAATAACACTTTACAACATGAAGACATATTTTAAGACAACATACAGTAAATTTTCTGGTGTCCATCCTCAACAAAACCAAGTGAGTTAGTCATGATTATTACTATGCTGCATAACAAATCACACACGTCAGCCATTTACCGACATTGCCTCTCAACCCTTCCTTCTTTGAAGTGAAAAAAACAACACTGATGCTTGAAAATCATGCTCCAAGAGATTAATGGAGCCTGAATTTCGAAGAAGGAGTAGGACAAGAAAAAGAGAGCTGGGTGATAAAATGTTCATTTTGGTTCAATTCCTGTTCATTTCTGGGAAAGAAAAAGAATAAAACAAGTTCAATAATCCCATGAACACTGTTTACTCAGAAAATATGCATTAATGATGAAGACATGGGAAAACTGAAAAAGGTAAGAATATTGAGGTAAATGATACTACCAGTGTGAATAAAGGGGAAGTGGAGAGTGAAGTTATAAGTGGGCAGGGAAAAACAGAGTGCAATGTGAAAGCACATTTCGCTGGAATATTCATGTTACAAATCCAGTTGAGAAGGTTCAACCTCAAAAAAAAAATAATCATTGAACAAATACAAGGTAAAGAGGGAAAGACTAGATGGTATGCAACAAACAAAATAAACAAAGCAAAGCAAATAACCAAAACAACAGAAAAGATTTAGACAACTCTTTTGATGTTGAAACGATTCCAGATACAAAACTCACTGAAGCAAGTTTAAACCTGCTTCCTCTCTCCATTAGCTTTCTAATAACCAGCTGGTGTAGTTTAGCTGTCAGACCTCACTGCAATGTAAGTAAACGGAATTGCCTCATAATGGTCAGATTCTACAGAACTTGTCATTAAAATAGTACCACTGATTGTGAATCAAATTTCCACAGTAATATTGTATGACAATAGTTAAAAAACAAACATTCACAGTTACAGCTTTTCTCTGGACAGCTGAAATGCAAGTAAATCACATAGTGAAGATGTAAACTGATTGAAGTGTATAATTTTTGTTACTTGCTGATGTATTAAAAAAAAAAAAAAAACAACCTGTTTTCAATTTTACTTAGGGCTTCACCTTTCCATATCCACTTTTTGTACTAAAATAAACTCCAGCAGAATTCCAACTGAAGTTAAGAGGATAATTAGAGTAAGGGGAATACAGTGATGCCAAATTTTCCAACTCTGGATTAAGCCTCCCTACTGAGTTAATAATCTTGCCTCAGCATAAGCAGAACCCAACACTTCACTTTTCAAGAATGACTATTGTGTCTTTTCAGCATGAGACACCAAAGAGGCCCAGCTTTTTAGGGAAAAGCATTTTCTGAATATTAGAATTTACTTGATTTCTCCCATCTAGGATCATAAAAAAAAAAATAATGAAGAAAAACAAAAATGGCACATTTGTTGTGAAAATTTTTCATCTGAGTACAGCAGAGGCTTAGAATTGAGATTTAAGCAGTCCTTAGCCCTGTGTAGGAAGACAAAGGAGATAAAAAGAATAAAAATAACTAAGACCACAAACACTTTAAAAGTGTTATTTCTTAATGAAGTTGACTACACAACATGAACTAAGAGTGGTCAACAAAATCACTGTAAAAAAAAAAATTTTTTTTTCTATAGTTTTCTGAAATACAGAAATCTTAAAATGTAGCTTATCTCAATAATTTGTTCAAGTTCCTGCAATTATCAGATTAATGAAGCCAAGCCAAGCTTGCAGGTAGCTGGAAAGTATTGCAAACTTTTTATTTCATTATTATTGAGATAGTCAATAGTGTATACTCCAGGCTGCATATTTTGGAAGTCTAATTTAAGAACCTTGTAAATAATCCATCTTTTGGAAGAAGAATACACAGTGCTTTCTGTAAAGGTCTCTTCCACTTTATAACAGGAAAAAAACAATCTTTAGCTATTTTCAGAAAAAAAAAAAAAAGAAGCTTAAAAAAACTGTCTCCAGTTTTTATACTTTTCTTATGAAAATATGCAAACTATATTCTATTAGTGGTTTAATATTTACTGATACTGAGCCCTATCTGAGATCCTACCTTTTTGACAGTCAGTGAAAACTGAAATACTATTAGTATGGTTACTTTTTTTTTTCAAAGAGAAAACACAACTTCATTTATTTAGCTTGGATACATATTAACTTACACAAAATAGTGTGCCAAGTATGGCAGATGTTAAAAATAATGTGAATAATAGGAAAAAAAAAGTTAAATCAAATAAGTGAATTTTGCTAGTCTTTACAAATTAATTATTTCTTATTCTTGATTTTCATTAACTTCCCTGTAAATGTATAGCTGCTACAGCCCTCGATCTCCCATCGAAATACATATACCAAAGTTATTTTTCTCTCCAGCTGCTCTATGTATATATGCTCTGAACTTATATGCCCCCTTATCATAGACGCTGCTGCATTGATTTCAACTCTGAAGCAGTTTTTAATTCATCATGGACCATATGAAAACTTCAAGGACATCAGAATCTGGTAAAAATTATCTTCATTGATAGAACAATAAAATTCCTGATTAACTCCCTCAGGTTTTGAAATCTGGGTTCAAAACCGGATTTTCACACCGTGGCTTCTCCCATTACCACATTAGTTAGAAAGTTTATCAAGCACGCTTGAAAAATCTTTAAACCTCAATGGTCCTTTGCTGTCTAGGCATGCTAATATACATGGCTTGTGCTGTATCACTGCGTTGTCTTGTAAGTATTCATGTACTTAAAATGCAAGCTTTTGTGAGAACAGCAAAGTGCTATGTGCAATATAGTTAGGACAAAAAAACTTGCACAGTAACAAAAAATATGAATCTGTTCAGTCAGAACATGATTTCTTTTTTTATTTATTTTTAATTTTTTTGCAATTTAAGAGACCTTCACAAAAGAAAGAATCTGGAAAATAAATAAATAAATAAAAAACAACAGAGAAATGAGATAAAAACCTAGAGTTTTCACTAAGTATTTTTTTTTCCAAGAAATGCCTAGACATGTGCATGCACACACAAATTCAGGGCATATTACTTTAAGACACGTGAAATATAAGAAAAAACATGTCTTTGAACCTTTATGCATTAAAAATAATTCTAACGACTGCAGAAAATATCTCATAAAATCTTTTGTCTCATTAATCTGAGTTTCACCTCTAAACCCTTCAGCTGTTACGCAAAGTGATTACAAGCAGAAAAAAAAATAAGATTTGTATTAGACATGATATTCAATTTAGCTTGGATACCTACTGATGGATAACTTTTTCTCAGTGCTCCAGAGTTACTCTAGGCAAGGTAAAACTTTTCCTAGAACAATTCCAGGGAGTAGGATAATGGCAAGATGATGAATTTCAGATACTGCCTTTGAGAATCACCCATGTATAGTCACTCAGTCTTTAAAATTACTTATCCTCTGTAAAACATCAGATGCATTTCTAAATTTCAGGTCCTTGGCTCATGTTTTAGTAGGGTGGTCAATGTTAAGTACAGAAAGATGAACATAAAGACAGTAGAATCCAGTGATAATTTATCTGTATGACTTAATGCAAGATTGAAAAGTAGTTTGGGAAAGGAAAAAGAAGTGGGAGACTGATTCAGGTTTTTCCCTTTCTTCATACGCTTTCTTACTAGGAACTTAAGTGCTAGAAGATCCATGGCAAGAAAATCTTAGGGGTGACAGACAAACTTCAAATCTTTAGCTGAATAGCCGCCAAAACAGCTGCCACATATTGAAAGTGTTAATTAAGTACAGGTTTATAGGATTACCTTAATTTACAAAAGAATATATATACATTGAAGAAAATATACATATGCAAAAGTGAGCAATTAATCCTGATTTCTGAAGATTTAGCTGGTTTTTGATAATGTGGGGGAGCAGATTAGATATTCATTAACACTAACTGAAAATTGATGAAGGACCTTTCACATTTCTGTCAGGGCATTGAGTGCCCCCCGCCTCCTCAAAGGTTTCTATCTGCCTGGGCTGTGCAGGAAGCCTTGCTGGGACCCCTTCTGGCTCTAGAGAATCTTTCGAGTTTGGTTGTGGCCTGGGCTGTAGTCAGCCATGCCTGTGCCCAGCCACAGACCTCCCCAGCCCCACTTGTGCGCTGATGTCCCAGCCCAGCCTTGGCCCGTCCCCATCCCCAAGGCCCTACCTGGCCATTCTGGTCACCAGCATCTGACCCCAGTGGCCCATCCTTGAACTTGCTGGGTACTGAAGGTCTGTATTGGGTGGGTGAGGGTCCTGCCCCACTGCCACCCCCAGATCCCTTGCCCACACAGGACAGCACCTGCTCCAGCTTCTCTCTGGTCATTACATGGAATTGACTAAATCCTGAAAATGCCACTAGAAACGGACAACTCAACGAAGGCTGAGAAAAAATGTTGCTAGCATTTGGGAATGATTTTAAGGTTCAAAAGTCTCCCCTGTATGTTTTCCCTGGATGTGCTTGAGAAGAAACGACATTTAAAGAAAAGTAGAAGTGATAGGTTGCTATTATTTGCACTGAAGAATTAGAAAGGGGCTACGGCCAGAGAAAAAATGACCCTTATGGCCATGCAGCTACAGGGATGATAGGCTTAACATCTCCTGTCACAGCTTTTCTTCCCTTCTGTGCCCATACGTTTGCAATGGAAAAGTGAAAGACAGACAAGGAACCTCTGAGTCTGATCTTTACCTTCTTCCTTCATTTAGAAAAGAGGCATTCATTGTATTTGATTGCCTGGAGCTTTATTCCATCAAAAAAACCCAACATTGATCCTCACCAGTGAAGCTCATAGATCTTCAATGCCGGACTTTATTGGGGCAAGAGTGAGGATTTGGGTACAAGTAACTTATGTTGAAAGCTACCTCCATCACACAAACTCTAACAGCACTTTGGTAAGGTGATGTAACTTGGCACTTCATATGGAAGTTATTAATCAAGCAGGACTGCCACATGTGGGAAAATCTGATGCAACCCTCCAAGATTTAGTAATGTCATTCACAGTATTTAGATCCAAACAATCTTGTAAGGCAGGTCTAACACTTGTTCAGATTTCCCTCTAGTCATCAGGCACAGATAACAGCAACAGGTAACTTATGAAGCAAAGGGATCAAAATGGCATTGCATAACTATATTTGTGAATTTTTAAGGATGCAGCTGGACTTTGTGGGGGTACTGAGTGTTTCAATCAAAGTAAATACCTGTGAGGAAAAAAGTGACCTATCAGGCTTGAATACAAGGAAAAAACATGGCATATCAGAGGACTAGAAGAACCCTAAAATGTCTATTTTTCCAGTTATGTGGAACTAATTAAAAAAAAAAACAAAAACCTTTCTCTATGAATTTGCCTTATATTATTAGACTGCCACAGCTACATTTGTAGACAAACAACATTCATACACGAAACAGTTAAGGTATATTCTCTCTTTTGCATTTTAAACAAGAAAACAAACAAACAGTTGGAAAAAAAAACAAACAAACAAAAAGGTAAAGGTATCCAATGGAAAAAAAAAAAAAGGAGAAGAAATAGAGAAAGTAGAGAAGACATGGAAACATGTAATGTCATCCTGTCTTTATATCTATAGCAGTTAGAAAACAAAGGCTGCCTCCCACGTATGCTGAACTGGGGAAAGTTGGATTATGCGGCCACTCACTATCTTGAAAACTCTCATCTTGAGCTCGTGTGTGAGGGAAAGGCAGAGTGGGGATCCACATGAATGGTAATAAATAATCACCACTTTGTACACGTTGTATAAGTGCTTGTTAGAAAAGGTGATGCCTGGAAACACACACACACAAAAATCAAATTTAAGGCTTTGCACATAATGTCTCTGAAAAAATGTATACTGGGATCTTTTCTATACTATTCACTTTACCTTACTGTTTTCTCCAACTCCTTTGTGAAAACCAAACTTTACTACTTAGAATGGGAGGTGATTTCCTCAGTGGTCAAGCAAAAATAGCCTGATCAACTTAGATTCAGAATTCAATCACTTCACTAAAATTACTACTTTATACAGTAAATTAACGGAAAGGTTTCTTTTTGAGAGTGGACAGGGACCAGCACTGAAAAAACACAAAAGAAAATCAGTTCCGTGAACTATCTACAGCTATTGTGGCATACAAATTTCATTGCTTTTAATGGGTGAGGAAAATATCACAGACAGGCAGAGCACACACTGCAGTGTACATTCTTCTGTGAGCATCAGGAAAGTTTTACATGCCTGGGAATAGCAGCCTGAGCTACAAACACAAAATGTACTCCCTGACCACAGTCCAGCTTCTGCATGAATGTGTGCATTTACATTTTCCCCAGCTTGAAGCTATTTATTTTTACACATACAGTTTACTTGCAAACAGCATATTTCAACCTATAAATGTAGGGTGACAAAGATCTGACACTACAAGAGAGGACTAAAAAATGTCCTTTTGTCCGTATCAACCTGCAGAGCTGAGAGCATTGTATGAGTTTGCCTACCAGAAGCCACAACAGTACAATCAGTTAGGATAACTAGCAATCTTCTTTAAATCAAAAATGGTAATATCAGGTTGAACTATCTTTTCTGAAACAATTTTCTATAACTAAGTAGCCTTAAGTTATGTCTCTAATATGCATATACAAATGTAATGACATGATTTGTAATGACAGCATATTTGAGTATATTACTTATACCTGCTATACATTCTTTTATTTTTATATATACACTATAGCTTTGGGATATCAATGCTAATATGAAACAATTGGCCCCCAAAAATAAAATCAGATCTCTCAACATTTTTCCGTAAGATTTTTCCCACATTTTTTTTTCTTTTCTGTCTTTGTGATCTCTGTTTAGCTCCATTTCTTCATCATAAAGACAATTTATAAACTGGTCTGTCACCATTGTCACTTCTCTTCTTTGCTCTCTCTATTTCACTTTGATTGCAAGATTTATCACTAAGGTAGCACATACTGTAACTATGAGGCTAAACTTCATGTGCCAGAAAAGCAATGCTTACTGTAATGGGACCGTATCTGCACCCAGACAAAAGAAAAAAAAAAAGAAGAGCAAATCAAGAATATAACTTTAAATCTCTAGTCTCTTGTCTCTCTTGTATTACGTATCATCAGCAAAATAAAAATCTGAAGTTCTTTTGAAACACAAAGTTAGGAGAAATTTTGGAAATTTCAGTCAAGGATCTACTGATAAAATCAGCTTCTGAATGAAATGAATGCAGGGGAGTAATTGTTGTGGAGCAAAAAGCCTTGACTTGCCCTTTTGAGACTCTCTCTCTCTCTATCTGATGTGCTCCCCCTGTTCAGTCTTGAAAAATGATCTTACCTCTCAGAAATTGTTTCTGTCCTTATTCACCATGATCCACATGCAGATACAGTGGGAGACGTATTCATTCTGGTCCCTCCCTACGAAGGTTTATGTGGCTTGCTACTCCAAGACCCCAGCTATATATAGCCTCAAAAAAAAAGTGGCCCACTCCTGATTTTCACAAGCTGCCCTAACAGTTGCTACGTTTGCAAGCACATGCCTTGAAGTTCCTAAACTCAAGATCCCTCCCTGGAAGGCATCAAGCACTGCAGAATTACAACCTAGTAACTGCCCTACAGATTGGGGTGAAACTCCAGCCTTACTGAAACTCTCAGTGACTACAAAGGGGAGGGGTTTCCCCTTTTTATTATTTACAATGACTCTTAGTCCAGGACTATAAACTGTTTAGCACATGAACTACATCTCACCTTTTACGGCATTGAGCATAAAAATAACCACTATCAACAATACTGCTATGACTCTGTCAGGTACTTTCATTTAAAAAGAGAATAAGAAATCAATGCTACATCTCATTTCTCATATTATAATGGCTTAAGCAAACAATGAAGAAACAGGGGTATCTTGCAATCTTAATAGACATTATTTATTAAGACTGTTTAATCTTCTACTTAAAGGTGCAACTTTAAACAATATAAAAAGGAACAGAAAAATTATCAGAAACGAGTTGGTTATGAACCACCTATAGTTTCAAAGGGGCTGTTATCTAATTAAATTTGATAGTAGAGTCAAGATTACACTTGCTTAAAGAAAACATAACAAATTCACTTATTGATGTTTCCAGAACGATATGATCTCATAAAAATTTGACTAAGCCAGAAATCTAGAATTACTAACAAAAGCCAAATTCTGCCTTCCTGATTCATGTATGAATTTGATGCCATACAAACTTACCTCTAGTTTAACTCCATCAACCAAGAAAAATCTGTGCCACTGAACTCCTATACTCAGGAGTTTAAGGAAAGAAATACTTGGCCCAAACTCTCAGTCATGAAAGATACAATCTACTCTATGTAGCCAAAGCAAAGCTTTATTGATAAAAGCAGCTTTATGCAAATACTCAGCCATAAATTACTTATAAAGCTTTGGCACTCTAATATACAGACATCTATTTAGAAATGCTATTTTGTTCTTTTTGGATGCTTATCAGTTATCTTATCAGATAACTCTTTGTTCATGTGAATCTAATTATTCAGGCTTTTGCTAAGTTCTTTCCTGTTGGAGCTTCTTGCAAAATGACTTCAAACTGTTTCATTTTCTGAATAAACTGAGGGATTCCAAACAACATTTGATAAAAGAACAATAAATTAATGATCAGGAGTTGAGAATCCTTGTGGTCTTCAAAGGATTTAAAACAGAATTTAACTCTTCTCCCACACACGCTCCTTTTGAAAGTTTTTGGTAAAGCAATTTAGCCTCAGGTTACTTCAAAGTTAGTGCTTTGTACTATTCTGTATAATATGAAATGTGTTAACAGGTTAAAACATTACCAAACGATGGTAGCCTAAAGATTTCTGTTTAAGACAATTGGAATCAAGTAACTTTATTCCTGCACAAAAATGAATGCTGTATCTTTCTCTTTACAGGCCCAAACTTGAGAAGTACTGCTTTATGCAGGTATTAGTCAGACAGAAAGGTTGAGAGAGAAATCCATGGGAAAAACATGCAGATACAAAAAACTGAAAACACTCAGTTTAAATCATTTTAATTACTATTGGTCATTTTATAGTTACTCATTGCACTCATTATAAACTTAACCAATTTAAGAGAAGACCATTAATGCCAACTAGGCTTCTCTCATTTTAGTGATATTGCTTAGGAATCACCTAGGAAAGACTGAAGAAAGAAAGGCAAATAATCTAACTCAGGAATATGCTTTCATTCCAAAAGAATCTGAATTGATAAATGTTGAGATATCCCAAAATTTCCTGGAAAAAATAAAAAAATAATAAAAAAAATCTTCTTATATAAACATTTGTAGCATATGTAGCCTTAGACACTACATTTAGGTGTTTATACACAGCTCTTTATATTTATGCTCTTACAGTTAAAGGGGATGTAGTCAGCACAGTTTATGAATCCACAGATGTGGTTCAGCTCACCTTGAAGCACACACCTACAAGCAAATCTACATGCAGCTGAGAGGGACTCAATGGCCTTTGATTGTAAATGGGAACCAAGACATGGGAGCTCGTGTGGAGATAAAAAGACCTAATTTTAGGTGCTGGGTGTTGAATCCTATCCCTAGTTTCAAAGCAGTCAAACCTTTGTTTCTGTTTTTCTTAGAAATATGAAATAAATATTAAAATGAGAACTTAAATTTCAGTTACATATGGTGAAATTTCATCAAAATTAACATATTTGAGAAGAAAATTCTAATTTTAATGAAAGTCTTTGCTAAAGACAAAATATTTCATCAGAAAAAGAATGACATAAAAAGAGCTCTAGTTCACAGAAGATGGAAAAATAAATCAGAAAACTAAAAAGTTTTTTTCCTCTTTCTCCTTTAAGGCAATAATCCTAGTAGACATATGACTCTGACTTTTTAAGAGAATAATTTCAGAATGAAATCCTTGTTAGCACAGACTCAATACTAAATAACTTTAGTTAAAGTAACTACTTCTATCTTTTTAGTTTTTTTAGTTAAAATAGCTACTTTTAACTTTTTTAGTAAAAATAACTACTTTTTAGTTTAAATAACTTACTAAATAACATTGAAGAGTTAGGACACAAAAGTTAACTACTTGAGGAAGAACCTCACCAGCTCACAGGCATTAAAATAAGAAAAAAATTAATACTAAATATAAAGTTGTTTTCCTACCTGTGTGCAGACAAATTACTGAGGTACAGCGTGTATTTTTCTTCAGCAGACAGACCATCCATCATCAAGTAAAAAACATGAAAATTACTCTGGTTGAGAGGTTGCATAATGACACGAGACTTCTCCAACATGTATGTATAAATCCTAGCTGATTAAGAAACAAACAAATAAATTCATCATTATATTGATTGCTCTAAACTCGTATATTTTAAACCATTCAACACTGCGACACTGACGAATAGAAAATCTTTCTATAAAGCAGTCTGACGTAAGCATAATATCAAAAATATTACCATTCATACAACTAGGGTTTTATATGTGATTTATAGAGAAAACCATAATTCAACTAAAATTTGTGGAAAAAATGTCTTTCTTTTATTTTTAAAGATAATGCTGTTGATTTATAGTCTGTTTTGTTTGCTTAAGGAACCAGTTGTCATATTTGGCAAGACTTTCTAAGAGACAAACTATTAGTCATCTACCAAAGGGTAGCCATCTGAGAATTGGCATCTATTCTAAGCTCCCTCTTCATGGAGAGAGAAAGATGCAAGAAAGATTCAAGATGTCCTAGAAAAAACTGCCCATGCAACTATATCCTCCTTCTCTGTGGGCACTCAACAATGCTTGGATTAGTAGTTTAGATTGACTACCTAACTTCTAGATGGTTACTACTAGATCACTACGAGATAAATCATATGGTTATCAACAACCTCACTAACCAGTACCTGGGGAAACAGAGACATCTCCGAAGGGCTATGAGAGCTTGCCACATGAAAAGCCACATGAATCAGCACGTCTGTGAAGAAGGGGAAGGAGGAAGAACCTGACCATGAATTGCCTATGGAAATGCTGATTAAAGGACCATACATAACTTCAAACTTCATGCCCACTAAGGTTCGTGAAAGAGGCACAGCACAAAAGCAGAAGTAATATTGGCCACCTAGATCTATTTGCCTACTTTACCAGGTAACAGGCATTTTAGAGGTATATGTGGAGGAGACAGAGAGAGATTCACTTTTTTGGGCTCTTCAGCCCTCCACTGAGTGTACGATACCATGCAGTTCCCAGATGCAGCAGGCTAAAGAAAACAAGGGAAGGCTTAAATGTACCTATTGGTCAGAGCCCTCTGAGCACCAACCTGATTGCAGTTCCCACTTACATACTGTTTGTAAACTGTATCTCATCACTCTTTAATGTAAAACACTAGCTACGGTGCAAAGACCAGACACAGGTCCCTTCATATACAACTGAGACCTCCTCGACTCAGATACAGTACATTATGTTGCAGCTTTATGTTTTTCAATCTCCACAATGTGGCAGAGCTTTCACAGGGTCTTAGCATCCTTAAGCGAGTATCCTTATCCTCGAAAAGGTTGTGGAGTTTAGAGGTTAAACTGTACTTCTCAGCAACGGAGGAACTATATTTTTGAAACCCTTTGAGCAGAGAAGGATATTAAACCATAGCTTCCCACAGTCTGGATGATGACCAACTCAACACGTAGTTGCTGCAGATTCAATGACATCAATACAGGTATATGCACCCAGTAGCACAATAGATATGTTCTCTAAATACATACCATTTTTGAGCCACTAACTTTTTTCAATTATTTTTTGTTCTTCCTTTTTTGAAGCAAACTGGGATTAAGCATAAAATAGCACTGAATTATTCAGTGCAGTCAAAACTGTTGCATTTCTAGGCATATCAAGAAGCACAACTTAGAATGCCTGAGACACTTAAAGTTTGAAGGCAGAGTGAGAGTTTAAAGATTTCTAAAGATGGGGACCATTGAAACTGTATTTTCAAAAACAGTTTTGGACTCAGGCATTAAAGTTTAATGGCACTGCCCAATGCAACACTAAGCAAAGCTATACAGGTTCGATCTCTGTGTGTCTATCAGAAGCATGGTAGCTGCATTAGCCTAAAGGCCAAGATCAAAGCCAGAATGTCACACTCCTGTCACCAGCTGCTAGTATCCACAGCTAGCTTGGTTATTGCTATACCATCTGTATTTGTCTGGTAATTAGATTTTACTTTTCACCTTCCATTTTTCACCTTCTTATCTTCTGGAGAGCTCTACATCTCTGTCGATACTGTTTAATGAAAAACTGTAAACTTGAATTTATTTGAAGTTATGTGTGTGAGGGAATGTGGACTGTGAGAATAGTGTTGAAAACTGTGTAATGTGGAGGGAAATAAAACCAATGAATCTTGAACATATTGTTTTGAGAATGGTCTCACAGGTAAGGGCTGTCCCTGAAATACATATAACCATGCACTGTCTCATGAAGCACTACTTCACACAAGCCAAACCATCCTAGACAAACACCAGTAAAGTAGCACAGAAGATCAGTTGTAAGCCATCCAGGGTCACTTTTTACCCTTTCTTTTATTTAACAGTACAGGCATGGCCTAACATGTGCTGACAGACACATTGTTCTAGCAACGGAAGAGACAGTAGCACTGACAAAGCTGAGCTGTACAGCTGACTTGCTGAACCAAGGAGACCTGAGCTGCCCCATTTAATCATCTTACCAAAAAAAAAAAAAAAAATTTACTGTTATTATGGAGCTTATATTATGAGAAATTATGTATCAGCCAACTAGCCCTCAGTTACTGTACTATGAAAAAAAAAGAACCATGCTAGAAGTAAAAGGACATGCTTGGGAAATCATTAAGTTGGTAGCAAGATATGTATCTGCCTCCAGTAAATTTGCAGCACATTGCAAATTGAAGCAATGCAATCTTAACCTAGGCCCAGGCTGGCCCAGACACACACTTTGATCAGAATCAATCATTACCTGGCTGCCATTTCAACAGGGTAAAACAGGATAGATGAACTTGAAGGATGTCTTACATCTTTATTCTGCTTGTAACTTACTTCTCTGTAAAACTAACCCTACCCTCAATTAACTTGAAAAGAGGCCATTACTAATCTTTGATCACTTTCTTCTGTGCAGAGATCTCCACTAAGGGTTTCATAACTATCACACTCAGGTATTTTTAACCTTCACCAATTAATAAAAACAAGAAAAATTATACTGGAGATCATCTATCCGATTAATTAATACATTTAACTTTAATGATGGTCAACACCACTTATTTAGATGACACAAATTAATTCAGCCCTTTTCAGCTACTTCAAGTCACCCACTTTAATAAGGCTAAATACTGTTCATCTCAGTTAGCATCTCCAGCAATAGGAAGATCTGTTAAGAACTGTCAAGTCTCTGATCAGCAAAAATCAAGCACAGCAACATTTTAATTGAGTTAAAGCAATTCATAAAGAAAACTATCACGGTAATATGGCTTTTCTACAAAGAGAAACATGTTCTTTAATCTACATGTGAAACAAAAGGGAAAAATAATACAGTTCCAGAGCAAATTTTGTCATGTTTGTGCAATGTTAACCGTGCTTACAGGCACAAGGACATTTATACTTCCTCTAACAGACAAATTGATCTACGGAGCAGTTAGAGTCAGCAAGCAGACCCTGTACTGAAAGTGTGGCCAGTGAAATCTTCCAGCTATGCATTCTCTGAAACTCTCAAAAACCCTTCAGTCCTAAACACAGCAAAAGGTAAAGACAACATTTCAATGCTGCAGTCTTTCTTAAATAAAAAAAGGAAATTCAAAAGGGATTTTTTTTTAATTGATTGAAAATGTTTGTAACAGACACAGCTCAATATGCATTCTGCTTCTTTTTGCAAACCAAGTTAGATCCTTCCATTTTAGTGCAACTTAAAAAAAACAACAACAACAAAAACCACACCACTTTGCTTTTCAAAATGTGAGGATTAAGAAAAGCAAGGCTGGAAAATTTGGAGAACAAGTATCTCAGGCTTGATTTTCTTTTCCTAACCTTATTTAGATGCTTGAGAAAACTGACAGAAGCCTTGCCTTTCATCTCAGAACTTATGTCAACTTACATGAAATACCATTTATCTTCCTTCTTTCTAAATAAAAACAAAATGCATTAATTTTAATTCTAGAAATAGTTATATAATCAGACTGTTACTAGTAGGCTTCTGATATGAAGCATCAACTACAAAGGATTATGATTTTTTGGCAGGTCAGTCTTTGAGTTCTGCTAGGTATCAGTTTATTTTAAAAACTTAATTAAACCACTGGTCTGTAGGTTATTCTGAATTTATTCTGATATTTTTCTGAACTTTTTACTAGTTCCCACTGCCTTACCTTATGCAGTCACAATGAATAGTGACTTAATCTGGGTTATACTCTCTCCGCTTGTTTGGACTAAAGCGATGAAAAGTACCTGACCACTTATCACGTGAAAACTCTCATTTCAACTCAATACTGAGAAACAACTGTCATCAGAAAAAAGTCAGAAGAGACACATAAAACCTCTACAGATGTTTGTACTGGCTTATAGTAGAACCACACTCGAGCTCCGCCCTTGTATTCAAATCTTGTGGCAATGAACCAGTTCATAATGAAGACCAAATCAAGCATGTAGATGAAAACTATGGCCAGCATTTCTGTTCTGGGGCTATGTTGGACTTCCTGCTACAGGAATAAACCTTATGTGACAAAAGTCAGACAGAGCATTTCCATGGCCTAGGCATGAAAGAACTTCAGCACAAACAAAACAATGTCAATAACTTCATCCAGTTCCACTTAAAATGCAAGAGATGCTACTTTCAACTTGTCCTCTATAATAAAAATGTACATATATACTCTGCATGTCTCTTCCTAAGTACATTGTTTTGGATCTCTCCCCTTAAACTCTGTCTGTTAAAGAGTTTAAACAGCCTAAACCCTTCGTTGGAGGCAGCCTAGTGTCACTTGAAGTTTTGTTTACAAATCAGACATATTTAGCCCGGTTTGCCTAAATGAGTTATAAAGTCATATCTCAGCAGAATCAGGTGCTCTACATATTTACACTCTTCATTCATGCTTAAACAGTGCAATACAGTAAACACTACTTCAAATGATCTTTCAAAAAAATACACAGAATCATTGGGTAGGATTTAAACCGGCCAAAGACAACGTGCCAGATTCTTTTCTCGTTTATGGTGGTGTAAATAAGGGACAATTTCATTCAAAAGTTATACTTAGCAGTGGCCTAGAAAAAGTAACATCTACAATGCAAATCAAACAGCACAAACATCTGTAACATACGCGTACTTCGAAAAATATACAAAATTTTTTCAGCTGTACCGGAACTTCTCACTCTTGACTTTAAATTTTGGAACTTTTGGCTACCTAAATTTTGTTAAAAGTAAATGACTCATTTCCTAAATATTTGGAGGATGGCTGGGCAGACAAGTCATTTGTTTACATTTGTTAATGGACTTGACTCAACCTAGGTTTTCTGCTTTTATACCTATAGTTTCAAAGTGATAAAAGCACAGCATCAGTGTATCAGAAAACTGACATCAGAGCCGGGTTAGCTGCTTCCACATTTATATCCTTCACAGACAAAGGTTGTGAATTAAACTAGCAAGTATAGGTAAATCTGCTTGAACATTCAGGTCCCTGCAATTTCAAGCAAGGCACCCAAAAATTTTGGGAACACATAACCTTAAGGCTTCTATGCTATCCTCATCTGAGGAACTGAATGACACAATCTTAGGTCAGTAGTGTTGTGAAAACTAAGCAAGTTATTATTCTGAAATGCTCATACACTGAAATATGTTAACGCAGAACATAGAAAATCCACAGAAGAACTATCATTCTGGTTTTAGAGCAGAATAAAATAGCACAAGTCACTTATGGATCAATGAAAGGAAAACAAACTGTTTAGTAGCAGATCACTCAAGATATATAGTCCGAAGTGGTAACTCCATTGACTCTATTAAAATATGTACAATAAATAGGATTTTTTAAATGTTAGTTTTAGGGATTGAACATTATTTTTACAGGCTCAATTCAGATGCTATTTAGTCCATTCTGATGTTTACATCCTTTGTTTTACTCGGCCAATAGCTGATTAATGAAAAGAAATCCCACTTTTTAATTCTACATTTTCTTTCTAAATAACCTGTCTTTATTGTAAAGCAAAACAGAAAAAAAAAAAAAAAGTGGTATTGATTTTTCACACAGCAATATTTTCACTGTTATTTGCTAAGGTACAGTGAACTCCCTTGAGAAAATAAATTCTAATTACCATTATGAAATATTCCCAAAGAATTTTTTTCAGAAGATCTTCTGAAAGTATAAACATATTAATAATGATTTTTTAAAAAAATAAAGCAGTTTTGGAAATGTTTATCTAATGGAATCTAAGTTACTTAAATAAAATTTGTCACCACACAGCTTCGCCATTCAGAAGGATCAGTGCAAGTAGGAAACTGTGCACAGTTATTTTTGAACTTACTTTTCACTTCAGCACAGAGTAACTTTTTGATGACCTACACGAACCAGAAATGAAAGTGCTCCCAGACTGGCTCTGATGATCAGAATTTTCAGAATCCACTGAAGTTTTGCCCAATATTCATTTTCATCAGTAATGAATTTTTGCTGGGAATTAGCAGACTCCCACTTACAGTAAAAGCAGGCACCAACTCCGCACTATTTTACCTCTAATCAGAATAAACATGAGCATGACTCCTAGTTCCTTCAGAGGAAACTCAAAGCCATAATTAATAACTTCTCATTTTGGTATTACAGAGTATACCTGTTTTTTCTGTTTGCCATAAACTGCTAAGATTATCACTCGTTTAAGCGATACTTAAAATACCCAATACAATACTAGTTATAAATGCAAAAAATAATCTCTTTGTTTCTTTTATCTGGCAATAAAGAGATACACAGCTGTCACAGTCTGTTAATCTCAGCAATAAAGAGAAATATGATTTCCTGGGCAATGAAAAGGTAATCAGCGGTGGTCAAGGTTTTTTTCTGGTGTTTCTCTGCCACCTGGTGGTTGCACAGAGCAATTCTCTCCCTCCTAACCTACCACACTACTCTCAGAGAGCTGTGAATTTACATGCTATGAATCACCTTCCTCTGACGCTCCATAAAGCCCCCTTGCCTCTCTCACACACTTTAAGTCCATTGCTGCCTGTGTGTACGGCACACTGGGACCCCTTGACCTTGTTGTTTATGGTAATATCTAAATAAAATCAGCAGATGTTTTAAATAATACTTACCTGCAATTAAGGTTTTTTTCTTCTCACAAAACTGTAGCTCAAAATATTTTATAAAACAGCTAGAAAAATCATTCAGGGGTGTCTTAGCATGTCCAAAGGCTTCCAAGACACAGTTTACCTGCAAGAAAATGGTAAAGCAGTAGTAAGAGAGGAAATTTATTTTAACAGGAAGATATTTCAAAAAACATCAGTGAGATTGATTTGAGACCAGTAACTGGAGGAAAAAAAAAAAAAAAAAAAAAGACTACTTTTTTAGCTTAGGATTTAACAAATTTCTTAAAATTTTATTTTCTGTACAAAACTTAAAATAAAATAGCTTGGAAAAAAAAAAAAAAGCGCTGTCAGAATAGTGGGAGTTGTAAATGCAACAGGGAAGACAAGGGCTTAGGCATAAGCTGTGCCCTTACAGGTAGTGTAGATACAAGTGATGGAATCACATGCCCACAGCTGGCAAGGTTAACAAAAAGATTAGGATCTCCAAAGGCAGTTTTGCTTGAAAAGTTACAGTCGGTTCACACTAAAAAGCAACGAAACAAACTCACACGGTTTTTATTACACCAGAAATGACATAAATTATTGGTTTCAAATAGAATTGCTTCAGCATTAAACTCATAAAAAACTGAGGAAGAAAACAGATTCAGATTTTGTTTGCATCTCTCACTAATGTATTTCCATGTGACATCTTCATTTTTTTTGCAGTTATTTTAAAAAAGCATATTCAAAACATTACATTTAATGAAAAAAAAAAATATGCCCTCTTTCTTCCATGTTCTCTCCGTATTTATCTTTTTTGTGTATAATTACTGTCTTACACTAAATGAACTCCCTTCAGCACTTTCCTCTCTTGTATCCTGAGAAATTGATTGCAGTGTGGCCACAACACACTGTTGTTCTGATATAACAGTGATTTGCTGGAGCTGGACGAACATAGCTGGGAAGAGACAGGAGGGAAGAGGGCTGTGGAGAGGCACAGCTAACGTGTGGTTCCAATCACAAAAATAGAAGCTCCGAAAATCAGACCCTTCAGAACTATTAATTAAACCAGCTATTTGTGCAGTAGGTGGCAGCAGAAAACCAGTGAGCCTAGTTTTGGTTCCACTCCAGTAGCATTGCCGTTTAAGATGCATTTGCTGAAATTTGGCTAATTCAGCACTCGGTTTGACCAGTGCAGTTTTAGTAACTTCCAGTGATGCTATGTATAACTGCAGCAGGCACAAATCCAGGCCATCGTGTTCATTCGAGCACCTTAACAGGCAACTAAATCAGAATCATCACTCGATTCCCCTTGGGTGGGATCTGCTACACCTCCATTCTCTGCCTGAGGTCGGGTGTCCCATCCAAGCTAGTTACAAGGGATCTTTCTATAACAAACATGCAACTCATTTTTCCTAATATGTGATGTTTCTCTTCTACCTGTATTGACTAACAGTCATTGACACGTGTGACTAATTCTATACTATAAAACTAAACAGTTTATTAAACTAAACTCTAACCTCTACAGCAAGTGGCATGAAAAGGTTCACATTCATATATTTTTTGTTTGCACAATAGGATGGACATACTGGCACATGCTGTCCTCTGAACTGTTGCCAGAGGACCTGGTGGGGATTTAAACTGTACCAGGAAGCAGGAGACAAGTTGCAGCAGAAACAGGAATACCTCTCACACCTCCTAATTCCCACTGCTGCCACATTTGTATCCAAAAACATACCGTTTTCAGTTTCTTATTCAGAAAGTTAATTATTAACTGATTTCTACTACTCATTATTTAATCTGAACTTTCTGAAAACAAACGTATTTGAAGGATTTGACCTGAATTTTGCAGTTCTAATTCAATAATATCTATGGCCAGATCAGTTCAAAACTACAAGAAAACCAGTGTAGGCAGTAAACTAAAAAACAACAAAACAACAAAAAACAGTAGAAATAGATATAAACTGAAGGTCTGGCTCATGGGTTCAAAATAAATTAAAAGTGTACAGTCCCTATCATTGCAACATTAATCTTCATAATTTATATTATAAAGAGAAAATAAGCAACAGTATTGTCAACATTGTCAATGTGTCAGAAATGTGTCACAGGTTAAATGTGTCAGTTGAGGAACATACATGAAGCAGGATCACGCTGAAAAACACTTTAACATGGAAATTGTATGATTGCATGAAGGAAAGCAAAACTAGTGTGTTTTTTTTTTCAGTTGTGTTTTCAGCGTGATCAGTTTTTTTTAATGTCTTCATAAGACATTAAAACTACTGTTTTCTAAAATCCAGCCCAAATCCATAGGACTTTTATTAACCTACTGGCTAGAATGTACTAAATAGGAACTAGTGTATCTATAGTCTTTCCCACATCCCAATAATCCTGATTTGTAGGTTGTATGTTAACATCAGCTATGCTTTGACACTATTTTGTCACCCTTCTGGACTTAATCATGCATAATTCAGGAAGAAAGCAGTGTGTTTTGAATGATGCATGTTACATCATTAAAAAACAAACACAATGAACGAGTCCAGAGTTTTTTAAGGTATCATGCATATGGCAAGTTAAACCTAAAAAAAATTATCTTGCGTTGAACATAAGTGCTGTAAAGGTGGAAGGATGAGTGAAAGATTTGAAAAAAATATATTTTTTAAAGTACAAAACAATTCAGTAACAACAATGTAGATTGTGTTAAAACATTACATGTAAATCTGCCTCTGAGCTGGGATCTCAGATGACAAATGTCATCAGCAAAGGCAGTTTTTTGAAAGAATTTGAATTTGCAACATAGAGTTCAGCATAATTTAGAACGTGAGTCTGAAGCTTTATAGCAGTGTTACCGCTATAACAATAAAACACCAATGAGTTGCAATGTTTCATGGTCAAATGAAAACTTTACATTTGCAATGTACTAGCATGGAGCCAAATGTATCTGATATGTGAAGCAGGTTCTCATGACTTCACGATATGCACTGAACAAAATTTGGTTCTGCTATGGGAATGAAATATGCAAATATTTCAGAACACTTGCCTATACCGTATTTAGTGTACAAACACTGAGTCACATAACCTCAATCAGCCCTTTCAGTTCTACTGCAACTTTCCAATTTCTGCTTCACATAATATTATTCCAGATGACTGAGTGCTTCTTACACTGGCCAAAGAAGCATCATCATAACCAGAAAAATTTATTTATTTACTGAAGGCAGTTAGTACACATTTAGGTAGGACACAGTACCTTATCACACAAATGGTTCCTATTCACCAAAATTGGACTCCACTTTTTGGTTTCCTCTCAGCACATCAATGTAAGCTTAATCCTGCTCCCATTCAGATCAATACAGGAAAAAAAAAAAAAAAAACTTTACCTTGAATGGAGGTGATAAACCCTTTATGAACTTCAGCATAGCAGATGACTTTTCCCTTCAGCTTTGAATTACGCTGCCTGTCAAAGAAGCCAGATTTTTGTCTTGTTCAACTCAAGTGTTCAGAATGCTACTTACATGTTTTATCTTTGTATCAAAGGTACTTCTGCTGGAGTTGGCTCTACAAGTGAGGTGCTTCACTATCTGTTTGCAGGCTTCAGTCTTCCCAGACCCACTCTCTCCACTGCAAGATAACAGGCAAGGAAGAAATGCGAGAATCATCGTTATTTTTACATTTGAGATATTACTTATACTCTCTGCTAGCTCTGTTGGAACGTATTTAAGATATATTTTGTCCAGCAAAGGAGTCTGCTTATACTGCCTGGTTCTTTATCCAGACAGGAAAATACTACTGTGGTAATGACAGGAGTCAGAAGAAAAGAAAAAGGTAGAAAGCAGTAGGAAGAACAGAGAGGAAATAAAAGTAAAGAAAAGAAAAGGATGTTTGAAGAGTCAATTGGCACAGAGCACTTGTGTTAGTAGGGCACAGTTTCTTTTTGCTGCCACACAGTCAAGAAGCTGAGGAGATTTCACAAGCTGCCCAGTCTCTGCAGTGCATACTCTGATTTCAGTGATTCTGATTCATTTAATTTCTTGTTAATGATGTGGAATATATACTTCTAACAATGAGAATTTCTGAGGGGGAATATGAACAAAGAAAATGAGTTAATAGACAATTTGATTAAGGCAGATGGGAAGAAACAACATAAAAGTGGAGGAATGGGGGAGGGAAGCGAACTCAGTGGTGCATTTTAAGCGTGAAGATGGAAAGGATAAAGTAGTGAAGCCTGATTAAGAAATTCATGTAGGAACTTCTTATATGAATTACAATTGTTTTCTTTATAGGCAACTGAACCAAACAAAATTTAATTGATGTTTCTCCTTCATTTATCTGCTTGATCAAATTTAAAAGGCTTTTTCTACAACAGTCAGATTAGATTTTCACCAGTACAATGGCCATGCTGGTTGGTCAGTCTGTTACCTAGTTTATGAAAATGAGAGGGCAGCAAAATATAATATGTCTGGCCACTGCCACACCCATTCACATCTCACTTCAAAGGAGAAAATTAAATAAAGGAAAAAACAAAAGAGGGAAGAAAAAAAAGGTCTTCATACTCAGGCAGAGCTGGGAACTCTGTGCCACTTATTCTCATTCAGTTCTTATAAGACATACATGCAGCTCTGGGGGATATCATATTTGTTTGCCTGGTGAGATGTGTTCCTAGGCATCAAGATGGATTTCTCATTACTGTATATAACATGTCAAACTGCTTTTAACTATGTCCTCAATGCTTCTGGAACAAGCTGGAGTCTGACCCTGGCCTTCAAACTCCTGCTGGCATCAGTAGGAGGTTTGTGGTCCAAGACTGCAAAGGTTTGCAACCCGCATGTAAGTTATGAAAAGACCTCATTTAATAGGCCACAAAGCCATATTTAAACCAGGCCAACAAACTGAAGGTAAACAAATCAGATGAAATCAAGGTCACCGTCCTAGCTAATGTGAAACCAGTATTTCTACAGAATTGACTGGATGCTTCATAAGCGCACTATACCTTGCTCAGATCTGCAGCTTCTGACTTTCTGAAACAATTTGTTTCAAAAGTCAGTGACATTTGATATCACCCTCAAAACTCTGCATGCTTCTCTGCCCTCTGAATCACTGACTTCGCTCTCCAAATGCTAATTGCAACATGCTGCCTCTTTTCCTAAGAAGTAGCATTAGTTTTCTGCCTCAATAATGTCTGTGTCCAAATCCTATGATCTTTTTGCTGTTATCACTAACAGGAAAAGAAAAAAAGTGAAACAAGGGCATTAGTCCTGCAATAGTCATCCCCTAGAGACACTTCATACTCTTGCAAATTACAGACCTTATGCCTGTATTATGCAACGAGCTTTCAGACATATATCAACTGTGTATAAGGGGAGAAAGAATTATGGTTTTTGATGTGCCTTTGATTGTTTTCAATTATTACAAAGGAGGCATGCAATTTGTAACTAAAAAGAGAAAAATGCCTTCCTAAATGAAGGAACCCAAGTGTTCCCCATAAGTTGCACTCTTAATGAATTTGTTTCACTTGTATAAAAGAAAAAAAGGTATGTTTTGTTTTTCACTGCAAGCAAACTTCAGCCCAGATAACACAGGACCTGCACAGCGAGGGGAACTTCTGTCCCTTCTTGAATATTTCCTTCCAAGATTGCTATTTTCTAAACTTCGCAGTGAAACAGCTTAAAGATTTGATAACTTTGGGTCAACTGTTAATTTTACAGAATTGAACATTTGTCTAGCAGTGTCACAGGACCTTATTGTCTAGACTGGTTGCTAGAATACAGTTCAGAGGTGAGAATTCACTAGAATTTGGCTGCTGAAAGACAGACAGTGTCATGCAGTTGTTCTGCACATTTCAGGGATCTGTCTATAGTCCTAGTGAAATACAGATTGAAGCACTAAGAAATAAATGCCACGTTAGATAAAATAATTTTTGTTGATATCATTGCAACATTTGAGGCAAGAAATACTTTAACAACAAAAAGTCATTCAGCAACTTCAAACAGTTCTCCTTTACTCCATTACCTTTGAGGTGGAGTAAAAAAAGTTTGTAATATCCCTGTTGTCCACAATATCTGTGCTTTAACAATTTAATTCTGCTTCGAGAAAAATTCCTCTTCTCTGTTCTAAATAGTTGCACCACTATGTTGTTCAAAATGTAATTTACAATATGAAGGGTGGTTTGTTTTTTGACTTTTGGTTGGACTGCCTGATTGAGATAGAGGATAAATTAGCATTGCAGCAGGAAGGCACTTTTCTGCAGTAAAACTTCCATAAAAGTCATTATGAAACAGGCAAAGCAAAGGCAGCTTATTACACAGATAAACAAGGTTAAATCAGGAAATCAGTACAGAGACTGTATTCCAAGGGAAAGGAAACAGAGAATTTGAAATCCTACGCTCACAAAGCTTTGTCACATGATTTATCCTTTGGCTTTCTAGTTTTCCTATATACTACCTGATGGAAGGCCTGCTTCCTATTATTTCTTAAATAACTTTTTTTTTTCTTTTTAATAATACCTTAATTACAACTCTAGTCTCTATATCTTAAAATTAAATGAATAATAAGAAAAAAAAAACTCTTGAAATAAAACATCTGAAACTGTTATAAAAAAGTCCAATTCAAAGTAATAAAATACAAAGGCATGTGAAGCAAGGAACACAAGACGTTCAACAATCAGGGGAACTTGGATTATCATCCAGCTCTTCTGCTACTTCATGCAAGTCTGGCTGGGCCACTGGCACCACTCACGCCAGTAAGCTGGAATGTTGGAATGTTTTGTGATGGACATTCATGCATAATGTTCTATGTAACAGGTGATTCATTTTACAAGACTGAAAATTATTTTATTTTTTACATTGTCTCCTTTGTTGCTTGGGGAAAGCCAGTCAACCTTTGGGAGCAGACAAAGCAGAGATCTGACATGTCAGAGGTCCAACAAAAGTGCAGCCTTCTGCTTCCATAAGTTTAATTGCTATCATTATCTCAAGTCAGTCAAGAGACTGCAGCCAAATCTGGCTAAGGATACAATACACAAATGGTCTGGCCCTGAAGAGCTTCTAGTCTAAACATATCACTACCGACAAGCAGCTGCAGAAAGAAAAACTTTAAAAACAAAAACAAGAAAAACCTGAGGGTTGTTGTATGCGTGAGAGAGAACAGGACAGTAACTATGAGCAGCACTGTATACAGTGAGCATAACTGCTTATGTACGAATGACTAGTTCATTCACTGATGTGGATTAGCAGTGCTTGAAGAAAGTTCGTTGGAAAGGACTTCAGTAAGAAATGTCAAATTCCTGGTTCCCAGTTAGGCTTAAACTTGAAATAAATAGTGCTGTAAGACTCTGTCCAGAAGCTATGAACCTATTCCGAACACACACATGGGCTGAAAATTTAAGTAGCACTTGAAGGTAAGAAAAGAGAGCCTGGAAGTTTAGCAAGGGTTTCAAGACCATAACTTTGTACTTAGGCAGCCAAGTTCCAGCTCAGACAGATTCAGGTGCCATTACCTCTTTTCATTATAATATTTGGCAAAAATGTGGAAGGCAAAAATGACAAGACACAGAAGAACAGTATCGTTAAGGGGTACACTGCATGCAGAATTCATTAGCAACAATAAAAGAGTATAATAAAAGAGCAATTCATAAATCATTAGTAATGGCCACTAAACTCATGGGAAGTATCTTTCTGTAATTAAACTTTGGCAGAAAACAAAAACAAAACCAGCACTGAACTGAAAAACATTGCTAATAGAAAATAAACTTTACCTCCACAAAATAAACAAGATACTAAGCTTGATGAAGATGATAGGACTAGCACACATAAGGGGATATTTTCTGAAATTCTTTGCAGTGTCTTTAAAAAGTTATTGGGTAACTTGATATATTGAAAATACAGTAATCGTCTTCTATAAATTACTGTGTTGGCTTTTTTTTTTTTTTAAATAACAAATTCCAAATTTTCCAGAAGAGTTCAGATGAGTTAGACACTGCTATCATTTGGCTCTTCTGTGGCAGCTTATAGTCAAACTAGACATATTTTGAGAATTGCACATGAGAAGTAAAATATTCATACTGGTATGGTATTAATTCTCACTGCTCTTTATCACATCATAACATGCACATTAAAACAACCTCTTCTCATAGTAAAATGTATTACAATAAAACTAAAGAATAATGATGTTTACAAATTCTACTAACAAATTATAATACTATGAAGTATTACTACATGTAAGTAAAGTAGAACTAAAATAAATATAGATTATGAGATTTTATTGCATAATCGCATCATGTTTCTCTTGCTAATGACAGCAATAAAAGACAGAAGTGTACCCTCTGTGTACTCTTCCCAGAGTGCTTGTATGCCAAAATGGCATCTCTTGTAGTTATCAAGGAAATTTCATCTTGCGATTTCTGCATATCCACTGTAATCATCTATTTTCACTGGATTTACTACTAATAAAAACAAACAAAACTAGCACCCTTATGACTTGGAGTGGCTATTTTCCTACGTGGCATTCTGATATTCCTCCTTGTGAGACCTCTAACTTGGACAGTCTCAGGCCAACCACTTCAATACCACAGCAGCAGCAAACATCATAGTGGGATTCTAGGAATTATTTAGTCTAAACCAATACCACTACCAAAAACAGCAGGCCCTGCCTTTCCTGCTCTGACAACTCCTTTCACCTCTATGGGAATTTGGCTTTGGAATGGACTCAGGTTAAAATAGCTCCTCAACCTCACCACCATCCTCCCAAAAGTATTTTTCACCAGAGGGCATTTCTCCAGCTCAGTTCACCATGCCACCACCTGAATGTTTGTGTTGACACAAAGGATGGCATGGAAATGAAGAAATGAGCAGCCAAAGGTATGAGATGGGCAAAAGCACTCCTAGGCAGCTTATTCCAGTGTAACGTTCTCATGTATCTATGAGACCTTCTCACTTGTTCATCCACTGGCTCCTACCTTCTGACTGCTTCCATGAAGTGGCCCTTTTAGCTATGGAGAGCTCTTCTGAGCTCCTCATCATCATTCAGTACATGATTCCACATTAGAGGGAAGCATGTTTTCTTACTTTTAAAATTTGTTTCTAGGCACACTTATTTCAATATATATATACGCATGGAAATGCATGGAAAAGTATTCACAACTCAACTTTATAAGTGGGGGTATTTTAAAATTCCAGGCCATATGCCAAGTTTACAGATTTTTTTACTTGGGAATGAGAAGTATACTTGATAAGAAAGGTTGGAGAAAAAGTAAAACACAAAAGCTTGGAGTATTTCAGAACTGCAGAACTACACTTATTTGGCTCTGATATGAAATGAAATAAATCTAAAAAAAAAAAAAAAAAAAACAAAAAAACACTGTTACTCAAGTGAAAAAATCAAGAAAAAACCTTGTTCACTATAGCAAATGCCATAACAGTCAGATAGTAAGCCCTGCTCCTTGTTGTTTATTAGCACAGATGTAACCAATGAACTATCTATCTATCCCTCCCAGTGGTAGAAGAACCTTCTCTTGCTGATAGATAACACTGTTTTACAGCTAAAATAGTAAGAGAGCCAAAGTCCATTTAGACCATACACGTGCTCATGCACACATATATATACATGCACATGGGTGACATCAAGGGGGTAGATGAATAAATTGAGAATTACATCACGGATATTTTTCCGATTATTATTTTTGTCAGAAAAGCAAAGGAAAATTCTTGTATCACTTTTCCTTTCCAGACATTCATTATTTAGATTCTTCCAATGGAGTAATAATGAGAATGTCCCTCAGTTAAGTACAATGAAACCCTGACTAATATTACACATAGAATGATTTTTAATACTCCTCTATGAAATTGTGAAAGATCCCAATTCTTCTGTTTTCTTGTTTAGAGTTAGCAGAAGAAAGGTAGTTACAAATAACTGTTTTTAGCTGCTTCTGTTAAGTTACAGTTAGACTCTTATGCTAAATTAACAGATACATTCCCTTCGTTTTCATAGTGGCCTTCAGATCTAATTGATTACTTTAGGACTGCATAACTATGGATTGCCTTGATGTGATACACAAATATCCTGCCAATTGCTTATGCCATCAGCAAAACACCTTCATGTCACATTCTCCATCAGGTCACTGATTTATATATAATAACCTACAGTGGGCCGGGCAGGGATCAAAACAGTGGAGCTTATCAAATTTCTTCACACCCTGATATAAAATCATCAGAAGAAACTATTATCTGCTACCAAAGCCATTTATTATTAAGTATATTATCCTTTGTGTACTACTACACAATACCAAAATTGGCAATTAGCCTTTTTCCTTAAGTCAGTAAATATTGTTTTCTGCTTTCTCTCTGTTTGTACTTACGGGCAACTTCAGAAAGTTAGTAATCAATCACCATTGTCCCAAGTGAATACAAAGAGAAAGTTCCTACTTTGAAGAAAATGCTGAAAACAGTGCCTTAGAATATTTCTTATTTGTATCAAAACGTATTTTACCGAAATAGAGTATTTATGAGAAGAGAATATGAACATACAGTAATGATCTTCTAATTCTGTCTATATCTCTGCTTAAGTGTCTTTGCTCACTGGATAAATAAGTAACAGTTCCATTCTGAGTAGGTTATAAAAAGGTTACCATTTGTTTCAAAAAATCAAGTCAATTCTGCACATAATTAATTTATATTTGTTAGTTTATAAATTTACATACTATGCTTTTATATAAATGAACTACATATACACTATGCTTTTTATAAACAGTGCTTTTAAAAGAAAGAAGACTTAATATACAGAACTTCAAATACTTGCAGAAGCCTGTATCCACATAAACAGAATGCAGTAAAAATGTCTACATATGAATTTATGATTGTAGTTACGTGTTCATTTTAACTGTTGTAACTCTGCAACATTATGATTAGCAGCTCTCATTAACTACCTCTAGAATTAGAGGTAGGTCAAGAGCAGTTATAAGTTTTCTCAAATGGATCAGCCTTTATTCCTGGTCAAAATCAACCTTTTCTTTTTTTTCTTCCCATCTCTATGAAGTTTCACAAACCCTTGTCACCCTTGTCAGTATTTCAGCCAACATCAACAATCAAACTGATATAATTGAACAAGAAATTACATTGAGCAATTACAACAAATTCATCAGACCTTTTGCTTTCAGGTAGGGTGAAGGAAGAAAAGGGAGGGCAGAAGATTAATGGATTTGGGAAGCAAAATTTCCCAAGAGAATTCAAACTTTCACAATAATAAAGCTGGAATATTTGGATGAACCTCTGTTTCACTGGAAATTTTTAATGCATTTATTCACAATCTTGAATGGATTTATTATTGCAACAACACTGTGAATTAAAGAAATGGTTAAAGTGCTTTTTGAAGATGGAAGGCTAAATAACAAGCTCATGAGCGCACACAACATGAGGCTGAGAAGAAGCTCTAATACAGGTGCACGAATTCAGAGGTTTATAATTTAGAAAAGGACTTCCCGATTTTCTTTTCATTAGATTCTATTTCTAATTCTTTTCCGTGCAATATTAGCAAACACACACCGTGTTTTGAATTTTTATCATTAACTTTTTGTAATTATATCCAGTTAGATGGAGTGGCAATTTGCCAAGAAAATTTAGGAACTTGAAATATAATTAAGCCTTTTTCAGTTCTATTTAGCCCTAATGTATGACACAGAGATCAGTACACAGAAAGAAATCAGTTGGACAAAAAAAATACAATGGAAATCTTAAGTGCTGAGTCCTGGGGGAAACGGCTGAAAGGCAGGAGTTGTAAATTAGTTAATAGAAAGATAAATTTTCACCTGAGGATAAAGCACTGGGGACGCTGTTCCTGGAATAGCATGTGGTAAGCTCTTTCAGCACAGGAAAATATATGTGGGGGAAGTGAGGAACACAGTTTTCCAGAGTTGCTTAAATAAAGCTGAGTAACCTGAAAAAAAAATGTGAAAATGGAAAATGTATATAAATACACTTCAAATCAATTGTTTCACCCCTCCCCTGCCCCCCACTATACACCTAATTCTGTGTCTTTCATAGAGCTTTCTGAGCATTATGACCAGAATCTGTACATATACATATGGTACCCTTGAAGTATCTGTGAAGAGTTTAATTAAAGAAAACAGAGCTGTAAGTATAAAAGTTATAATTAAGATACACAAGAAAGAAACAACTATGGCACTCAGCAGTGCTGGGTTTTCCACTGCGTAAAACAAAATGCAATGAAAAACCTTCACACATTTATTGTCACTGCATAATGTTGCAAGTACTTTGCAAATTTAGGCATTTTACGAATGGATTTAAAGAATATATATATTTGCCCTAATCTGACAGAATTAAATTCTGCACAAATATAACAAAATAGGTTACCATAGTACAAACTGTTTCAACAGTTACTATGTCATCTCCAAAGTGGTGTCTCTATGTTCGTAGTGCTACTACAATAGTCAGTGTATTTCAGTGTAAAAATGCATTAATATTATCATCTAACAATTGTATCAAATGAAGCAGCATATATCAGTGCTCATTAATTCATGGCTCTTTATGTCATCTCAGAGAGAAAAAATGCTCACAAAATTATTTGTTTTAGTAAAAGTCTGTTGGAACTAAGAGTGGGAAGATAGCGCAGCATGAAAAATTCCCAAGAAGTTATGTAAAATGATTACAATTCTAAGAAATTTTGAAATGCTGTTGTTATTGAACAATATACGTGATCATCCTTTCATTCCTTCATCATGGATCTTTCATTTTTTTCCACATATACTCTGTCTCTAATATGACTGTGCATGAATATGAAGCAAATACAGAATCATCTGAATGTACATTATTTGCACCAATCTACAAAGCGTAGTAAATTTAGTACCAGTGTCTAGGTACTGAAATGATAAGCCCCTTATCAGCCCTAACTAGTCTGCCTCATAAGTGAAAGATTATAGAGATAAGGGTACTAGTAAAAAAAACCACCTGAAGCACTTCTTAAGCTGCCTTGCAGATAATGACGGAACGCTCATGTACTCCAGTTTGCTCATATGCTGCCTGTAGCCGACACAGGCCAGCTCTGTGCAACTGCCCCAGTGCAGTGCTAAGCTCATGTCAAGCACTTTGCACTCCTTGCCTGTGGTGTCTGAACTGAATGGCCCGGTGTGGAGCACAGAGAGCAAGTTTGAGCCTTTCAGCACCTCTCGAGGTTGTTATCTTCATAATTGCATTTTCAGCAAGCTGTGAACCCAAACAACCACTGCATAAAGCATGTTTGTCTCTTCTTCCAAGTTTGGCAGTGGCAGAAGTCACCTAAGTGATGTTATACACCTGGAACTACTTTTAAACAATTGAAACTGTTACTCCTCATACAACACTTAGCAAAGTGACTATTTTAAATAGGAAACAGATAGCAAAAATAGTGGTGTCATGGAAGAAATTAAGAAGTTTTTGCCTTTTTTTTTTTTCATTAAGATGTTCCCAACACAAGAAAGGGCATTTATGTTAATTAATTACAGTAGTCTGACCTGCCAAATTAATTGTATGAATCCTCTGAAAAAGAACCACGCTGTAATATTTTAAAGACAGAATGCTTACCATGGTGGAATAAATAGGAAGTTCCTTAAATGGGTTAACAAGCAACAATATATCACCAATGTAGGTCTGGGAGAAAAAGAGAGAGAGAGAGAGAGAGACAGAGACACATATAATTCATATAATTGCTTTAGTAAGAAATATATTAAGTCTTTAAAGATGCTAGTGGTTTTCTTCCAGAAAAGACTTTTGGCAAAGCATCTTAAATCTATCTATCAACACATTAAATATATTAAATATAATTCAAGAATTCAGAGCCTTTAACTTCATAACTTTAAATTGAGACCTAAATTTACAATTCAGATAGCATTAATTATTCTTTTTGTAATAAAATAGTTCTTTATAATGGAAAATTATGCACAGAAGAATTGCACTGCATATATTATTGTTATATTATTTGAAAGTTACTTTGTAACTCACCATTTGTTAAACTGCAGAAATGTAACATGCCTAACACATAAACAAGTTCCTCAAGCAATTTTTATGGGTTACATGACAGAATTTAGAAATGGTATATTCATTACACAGAACTGATACATTAAAATATGTTTCTTGTCAGATAAGACCAAGCAACTAATACATATGTAACTATTTATACGTGTGTATGTATGCACATATGTACATACATATATATATAAATAATAAAAAAAAAGACATCCTGGCTATATTAAAAAATAGCAAAGCATCCACTGATTGCAAAGCTGCCAAGATTTACTATTTCATTTTTAAACACTCATTTTGAAAGAAATATTTAAGTATAAGGTTGTAGGTCACCCTTGGTGCTATAATTCTCACTCCACATAAGTAGCTGCTACTGTATCACACTCTTAGAATGTGAAAATTCCAGACCTCTGTCTGACAGCAAATTATCATGTGAACAGTCTCAATCATGCTGCCTTTTTCAAAATGAGATATTTTGATCTGGGGAGGGGAGAAATACTCCCTTTTGTAGCAAATGTACTTTTTTTTTTTTTTTTTCCTTCTGAAATGCAATAGTTTTTTTTCCTTACTCTCCCTAGACTTGACTTCACTGCAGGCTTTTATTGCAGAATGGAACATTATTACCATTATTACACATCAGGAAACAAGAAGGAAGAAGTCTTCCATACTAAGGAGGATTTTGATTTGGAATTGAGTCCAAGGACTTTTCCTTCTAAGGCTGAGAACCAAATCACTCAAAGATCCAAGTCAGCATTGATGCTGACAATCTATACCTAAGTACAATGTCTGCCTTTGAGCAGAATATTAGTCATCACTGTCTATAAATTTCCATTAAGCTAAGGAGAATGCCAGAGTAGGTTACGAGATCCTCTCGGGTAAAATCTTCAGTATTTTAAAATAAAAGAAGACTTCTCTTCCCTTTTATAAATACTAAGTATCTGTGGATCTTCCTGAATTCAACCTGTATTTCACATCCTTGAAAGTGAGATAAAGAAAAATAAATATTCATAATAAAATGGGATTTGATCCATGCTTCTAAAAACCAGATTTTTTATCATGGAATACTGTAACACTTAGGATTGAAGTGCCCTTAATTTCAAAGGTGTTGGCTGCAACTTGTTACATGTGACATTCCAGTTCCCTGTTATTGTCTAAAAAGTGCAATCAGCTTATGTTTCAAACCAATTGCCATGTTTCACATTGACATGCCACTCAACCGTTCAATACATTAGAAGTAAGTTATGAGTAACATATGAACAGGGATAGCATAATTTTCAAGTGCAAATTTTTTTCCACAGAAATACACCTAATGAGATACCTCCAATATTTAATATGGCAAAAACAAGAAAACCTGCTTTACAGAAATCTTCTTCTATTTTTTTTGCTTGATATCTAGATGATAGAGAACATAGAGAATGATTTCTGTAATACAAGAAAAGATCATGAGCAATTAAATCTCCCATGATCATTTGTAAGCTTTTTAAATCTAAATTTCTTTTGAATTTCCAGTAACCATATGTTCTATTAAATTTAAGTGAACATAACGTTAAAGGTGGAAGGATCTTGTGCTTGGCAGGGGGGTTGGACTAGATGATCTTCAGAAGTCCCTTCCAACCTTGGCCATTGTGGGACTCTGGGATCTTTCAGTAGTTTAAGAGGGGAAGATTACATGTGACCACCAATTTTTATCAACACATTTACTCTGTGAAATAAACATACATAGGTTTTATCCAAGCCTATTTGAAATGTTATTCCATTTTTTATTTATGATTTTATTCTCCTATATAAACTGAGAACTTGCAGGGCTTACACATATGTATGTCCTCACCCATCTAAATATTAGTCATGAGTACTGGTCAGGTTACTGTCTAGTAGTTACAAAAGTAATCCTATTCTTTTACTCTTGTTTGCTCTTTTTTGAAGGCTTACTGTTGATAGGTGAATAGTAACTCACATATATCTGATTATTACTGAAACGCTTCTGAATCTCATAAAGTAGGCTGCTGTCTGTCAGCTCACTCAGAGAAGCCAGGTCATCATTTGGAGCTGGAGGCATTAGCTTGATCTAGAAAACACAAGTTACACAGAGAAATAAAGTAACTTCACAACCAATCATTCTGTACTGTAATGTTTTAACCTAAAATATAGGCTTAGATCACTAGAATTTATGTAAAATGCATTAGGAAACTGGAGGGTTGTCACTCCTCCCATACAATTGCACAGCCTTAAGCAAGAGAAGCGCATCAAAAACAATTAGCAATGTTAAGGTGTGTAACTGTGTGAGTTTGATGGGCTCTTAAGAATATAGCCCCCTACTAGAGTGCCATTTGCTATTCCTGAACCCATAAAGATTCCCAGCTCAAGTGCAATTCTCAAGCTCACTTCATTAAATGTTTATGGCAGAAGAAATCAAGACTATAAAAGTTAGCGTACTTGTAAACTATTTATCGCCTAATATTTAACAAAGCTTTCACATTACTCTTCATCATAGAGGATTGAAAATTCTATTAGAATTTTTCCTGCAGAATAGAAGGAAGTTAATAAGAAGTGGGAATTGTGTTGTCAAGGAGACCAGAAGAGATTCAGAAACTGCTACTGTAGCAAAAACTGGTGATTTAAATGAGCCTAGTATTTCTCAGACTTAGGAGGAACAATACAAGCCCAGCAAGGCAAAGTAAAAAATAAGGAAACAAACAAACAAACAAAAAAATAAAACAACAGAACTGGAAAAAGAAGGGAAAAAAGAGCCAGTGACACAGGAAAATGTGATTAAAGGCAAAATAACATTGATGCATCAAGCACAGTGCTTATAAATTATTATCTATACTTAAAATGTAGGTTAATTCCTTTTTTATGCCAGCAGTAAGAAAAATATTTTTCCATAACAACAGATTACCTAGAAGCAGAAAATACTCATGTGAATGATAGTAGAATGATTTTATTTGTTTGCTCTGAGTTTACTAAAATACCCTGCGGTGTCTATTTTGAGTACGGGCAATGAAGATGAAACAACTTTGTTCAGAAGCAGAAAGAAGACTGGGAGGTTTTGGAGGGAACATGGAGCACGTTTCTGGCAAGGAGAAGACCCCAATGACCATGGATGCTGGTGTTTAATAGCAGGGGTCTGATCCCAAACTACTGAGTTTCCATTGTTTGCATAGGTTCAAGGTCTAGTTGAGAAACCATGATGATCTGGGCTTTCTTCCTATATTTGTCCGGGCTGCACAGTTTGATATTGCAGAAGAATTTAATTTTAATGAAATAAGACTAACAATTTCACTTTGTCTTTACATTCCAAGATTCCTGAAACACACATACAAACACTCCTTCACACATCATTTTTAGGTGACCATAAGCAAACATCAGGGAGTTTGTAGTCATAAACAAGAAGGATGAATCAGATCTAATTTTGCATCTTCTTTAAATCATAGATCTTTGGCCCAATCAAAATTCTTCTCCTAACAATAGCAGTATTGAATATCAGTATCAAAATATTCACCAAACAGGGATAAAATTGCTTACTCTTCTGTTTTATCAAGAAGAAGCAAATGATGCACACCAGACATCACAACCACAGAACTACTAGCTTTTATGATACAAAACAAAATCCTGTTGTTTTTTCCCTTCACATATTTCAGCTTTACTCACATCCATATGCTGGTATGGTATAAATTAAGTTACGAAACCTTGAAGGTTCCTCTAGTCTATAGAGAAATACAAGTACAATTTGTAGAATATCGACTTCACACTTCATTTAGCACTACACAATGACTACTCATATCAGCACAAGGAAAAACAAGACACTTCTTTTTATCAGTATTTTTTACATGCCTGACTCATGGCATGCTGCTCTTTTCTTAGAATCCTAGCTTTAAAGCCTTACTAATCCTAAGTAAATTTGGTGAATTATGCAGTTGCTTCCAGCCCAAATCATCTCTCAATGCTATACTCGGTTTTCAGTTACTTGCCCTACTCAGTTCACTCTTTTCTTCATTTAACTCCAGAACTGAATAATGAGGCACCAGCTTAATCATACAATCTAAAGAAACTGCAAAATGTAGCTAAAGTAACTCTAAGAAATCACGCATAGTATACGTGAAGCCATGGTTCATCACAGATGAAACATATCTGCAGCAGGGGTTGTAAGCTCCCAGTTTCTGTTGCCCCATAATTTATGGAGCACCTTTTATTTGTGGAAAGCACACTTTTACTCTTTTCTCAACCTTAAGTGCTATGGCTACCATTGCATTTGTGTTTCTTGTATCAGCTCTATGCTGAAGATATTCAAAATAATACTGGGGGCTCTGGCAAGCTTGCATTCTGGGACTGATACGGTGCCTGGAAAAATGTGGGAACCTCTGCTCTCATCTTTAAATATTTCCTTACTATTCCTCTAAAGACAAATACACTCAGTAGAAACTACTGCCTAAAGCAAGTATATGAGGTAACAGGCAAACTCCTCACAGAAAGCTGTCTCCTGTCTTTATCAGCTCTACAAACAGGCAATAAATGATGACTACTAAACCTCATATGCATGTAGCAGCATGAATATTAACAAAAGCTTTTTCACTGTTTTTCCATTCATACACTAAAACATGGAAGTCAGACATCTAATCTGCATTCTATCTGCAACAGATGTTGAACTAGACAAAGTACCAACCCATAAAAAATGTAAGGAAAATGTACCTTACAACAGTAGCTCTATGAAAGGTACAGCCTGAATAGATCAAGGGAAGACTTCCCCCCCACCCCCCCCAACTTTTAATCAATTTTAAGTTTATTTCTTATATCCATGGATTTTCAATAAAAGATTAAACAGCTGGGAAACCAGCACCTCAGGGGGGAAGCCCTTAGAAAAAAAAAATCATCTCACTTTTGGATTCTTTTGAAAATGATCCAAACAAGTTCAAGACAAAGATTATTTAGGAGCAGAAAGATAAAAATTGTTCACCTTTTGAACCCTAACAAATATCTTGGGGCTTCTTTCTTTTCTTTTGTTTGCAACAATGCTAAGTTCTCAGTTCATATTTTCATATGTTGGAAAACAGATACCAAAATACAAAATTTATATGCTTCACAGGCTTCTATGCCTTTATCATAGTTGTTATAGTCAGTATTAGACCAGCTGCAAATACATAGAAGAACAAGAAGGCAGAAGTGCCCAAGTACACTTTTATGATGCTTTCTATTTCCTGCTTTCCCCATAAAATTGTGGAAAAACAAAACAAAAACAAAACAAAACAAAAAAACAACTCTCATTTCATTAATCCAGAAAGCAATAAATCTACAAATGTACAAATGAGTGAGTATGTCAAGGACTTAATTTCCTAGATTTAGCTGATGTAATGACTATTGTTAGATGTACATGTAAGATTTATTTACTGCAACATATAAACTGTGGAGATATGTACATATGCCAATTGAATATTTCACAATGTACCTTTCCACAGCCCTCATTTTCCTAATTCAGTCTTTTTCAGAAAAGATGTACTCTGAAACGATGGAGTGCTGAGAACTATCAAAATCTTATTATGGATATTCCCAAATAGACAGGAAAAAAGGAAAAATGCTGACTTGCTTCTCAAAATATTTGTACTTTCAGGTTCAGAAAGCAGAACATGAGTTTGAACAAGCCAGACATAAACAGTTGAGGTCCGCAGGTTGCCCGCTACATTTGTCTTTGTCTTTCTGACTGCTTATTCTGTAGGTATATTCCTCATCCCACTAAAGTGAATGTAGATTTTTCTGTCACATAAAAGATAGCATTTCTTCCCTTTTTTAAAATTTTTTTATTTTTATTTTCATGGCAGTTGGATGGCAGGCTAGCCGGACAGCAGATGAAAGACAGAAGCCTGCAGCTTCCTTCCCTTACCAGGGTGTCCACCTGGCTTGCAGCATCAAAATGGGCACAGGTCTTTACTATGTTCCCTTGTGCCCTATCAAGACTGTGCCATGAAATAAGTTTCTCTTAATTTACTTTCCGAAGCTCTCATTCCATATAAAGATGAAATCTACACTAGGCTATAAATAAATGTCTTTATTTCTAAATAAAAAGTCAGTTGGATTAGAGTATTGGCCTGTGGTTGTCCATATTTTCTGCAAAGTTAATAAACTTCTTTGTATGTTCTGGGCCCAGCTAGAACTCATGCATATGAGTACCATTCGGGTACCTGGGCACCATTCAGGTATGCCATCAATGGTCATTTCCAAAAGGCAATTTGGACACAGACCCATCTTTTGAGGTAGAAAATAGTTCTGTCTTAAGGATGATAGATGTTCACTGGGCCATCCCACATAGCCCTAGGCTAGAGAACAGGCTCTTGCTTGTTTTATTTCATAATATACGTATAGCCAAAGATGCTGATTCCATAGATTGATGTTTAGAAATGTAAAGTGCTCAGTTAAACTCCTGGATGCACAAGTAAGGGAACCCAAGTCTTTCACCATCAACATATTTTTCTAAAATGTACAAATAAAAAGTTTAGGGTTTGGTGGTTCAATATTCTGTAACAGAGCCTTTGCACTAAAATTCACAGCTCAATGAGCAAGAAAATCACATAGAAACTGTAAACTGGGGTACTAGAATGAGAAGAAATTCTAAACGCATTAAATTCACAAATGATTGAACCTGGCCATAAACAGTATTTACATTATTAATAACCTATTTGTGGATGTCTACAAATTCTATTCTTATCATCTACTTTTTTAGCATACTGATGAGTTTTCTCTGTTTATTCACCTTGATGTATTTATCATACTTATTCCACAATGCATATTTTCCAAGACAAGAATAAAAGAAAATCAGTTATAAATACAGCATAAGTTCTAAGACAACTATGCCATATGAAGTTATTAGTTTTGAGATTACTGTAACGTTAACAACGAAGATCCCTATTCATTCCTTTCACTTACGTTCACTTAACAATATTCACTGTCTGCTCAGATAATGGTCTCTAATGATTTTTATTTTTTTAATTCCTTGTGTCACTAAACTAAGTATGCATTATAGGTTTTATGTGTAATAATATGATACACACAATTGTCCCTTGTGTATGTGGTAAGTGATACTAGAACAATAAGAAGGGCATCTGAGGATATTCTGTCACATGTTTCATATGGCCTAAAATATGCAAACAAGAATTATAAGCCAAAGATAAAACATTAAAAAAGACCTAATTTAAAAAAAAAAAAAAAAAAGATTTAATCTGTATTTCTTTGTAGAATGAAAATGAAGCACACAATTTAATTCCAGACCAATCAGGAAAGTATCCTTCCAGCTGAGAAGAAATAAAATTGCCAGCTATGCTAAAATTCTGGAAATTATTCATATTGCTTTCTTTGTTTAGCAGCACAGACCTTGAAATTACTTATGATCAAAGAACAGCTTTTACCTAGAAAAAAGCAAAAGCTAACACAAGCCAAGAGACACCCAAAATGCTTTATCGGTGTAGTCATTTGATAGCCATCTCCTATACTTCATGCAACAAACATCTTGCTTTATGAAAAACAATATTTTGTTAAGGTTCTTTTCCTTTTTTTTCAGTTAAAAAGATGGAGGATACATATAAATCTGAGCTCTTAGTTTTCTCAAAACCAAAAAATTACGAGCTTCTCTATTAAAAATGCATGTTTCAGATGTAATAAGATGATTTTTTTTTCCCTGATCCTCCAGTAAAGGCCTGATCTGCATGCCATATTGCCTAAGAATGTATGATACTTCTGACACACAGCATAGGAAATATCATGCTGATCTATTTCAATAATATATGAACATAAAATCCAGGCAATGACTCCACATACCCTACTGAAAAATTAAACAGAACATGATTACTTTGAATGTAGTTGAGAATGCAACTGGTAAGAATAAAAGATAGCAAAACTCATTAAAATTAGTATACCTAGGAGGCAGGGGTAGGGAGAAGGGGTTATTCAAAGCTTTCCTTTGGTATCAGCACTAAATAAAAATTGTAATTTCCAAGTTGAGCAAAAAAGAATAAAAATTAAATGGGTTACTTGGAAACACCAACTCTAAAAATTCAGATCTATATATTATATACACCAATAAGGTTATGATATGTAACCACCTACAGTTCATAAAGCATGCCAAGTAATACAGAATAAAATCCTCCTCATCACAGGTTTACAAAAACGCTGCTGCTACACTAAAAAAAAAATTAAAATGTTCAAAGTACACAGAAATTTTGGTCTTGATGGCTTTTTTTCAACTATGGCAGTTTTTGATGCTTCCATTTTTACGGCCAGAAGTCAGCTTGTGATAAATAGCTCCTTGGAAGAATGAAAGAAACAAAGAAACAAAGCACTGCTCAGAGTAAGAAATATGATTAAATAACTGCAAGCCAAATGTCCTGAAAAAACAAAACAAAACAAACAAACAAAAAAAAACAAAACACAGACTTCCAATAAATAACAATAATACTAAAGAAATATATATATCAAGAACATGCTGAAACAAGAAATATCTGTGATGGAAAGTCCAGTTTCCAGGCTGACAATCATGTATCTTCAAAAAAAAAAAAAAAAAAAGAAAAAAAAGCTCATATCCTTGTTTTGACAAAACATGCGAGTAATGTTTAGAAGATCTGCCCTAGGACCCTGAAATGACTTTGGAACATCATGGTGGAAGGGTAAACTACCAGAGTGAAGACCTCTGGTTGGTCTTTCTCTCCCGGAAGATCAGCTGCTCTTCTTCTGATCAGCTTCTGCATATATTTTACTGCACAGACTATAAAGCAAAAGTCTAGCCTAGAGATAAAGAAAACTCAAATAACTTTGGAGAGATGTGCACCAAAATAGAATCAAGCAGAAGGAAGTACGTATGTTCTTGTCCACACTTCAAAACATAGAGAATCAAGTGATATTTTCAGCAAGACCGAGTTAAACAATTTCCCCTTTCCTTACAAAGACAGAAGGGGTTCCTCCTAATGCGGTTGCAAGCATTTAATTTTCCTACCGGCATTGCTCCTCTTTTGGATTGACTGTGTTTTCGTCACATAAGTGCACAGTCAGCAAGGCCAGAATTTGGATGAAATGAAAACAAGGTGTAAGCCAAGTGCAAAACATTTTGTGGTATCTTCTGATGGAAGTGACTGAATAGGGAACTGCATGCTCTATGGGATTCCAAAGCTGAGCACTTTTGGAGGCAGATTAATATGACTGACATATGAACTCACTGATTGATCTCATATAATTAACACAACATTCCTCTGAAACATATTCAACAAGCATTGGAGTATGCGTGCTTCTGCCAAGGCAGGCATGCAGTTTTTTTGAACTGAACGTGGTTTAAATGAAATCAGCATTTTGCTCCTTTGTTATGTTTCAAACTCACAATAAGTGATTTTAAAAGAGAATTCTCCCTCCCAATTCTAAGTAGATTTCTTTCTCAAATGGCTAAATACTTCTGGAATATATGTTTCCCAAATACATGTAACAAAAAATAAAGCCCCTTGTACCCCCACCCTCCGACCCTCCCCCCCCCCCCCCCAAAAAAAAAAAAAAAAAAAAAAAAAAACCACAAAACAATACTTACATTGTAAACATTCAAAGTTAGGACATGCCAGATTTATAAGCAACAGGTAATTGCCTCCTTTTGCACCCACCCTATGCACTGAATGAGACTGTGATCCTTTGGAGAAAACTGTAAAAGGTACTTAAATAATCAGTGCCTGTATCCCAATGCATTAGCACATGAAAGGGATTTAAAACTGCAGCTGTAAATCTGGCAATTCCTATCTTTGAATTAGAGTCACTTATTTTGCAACTTAATATTCCCTAGACATTCCTTTTTGTTTTTGCAGTCTCCCAGGTTGTGTTTCTTTCCTTTGTAAACCCAACCTGGAGCCTACAGCACACTTTGGGCAGAGCTAAGAGTTGTCCCTTCCCCGCTGTGAACCATCAATAAATAGAGCCTGAGCAGCTCGGAGCCCTCTGATGGCCACAGCCCCCAACCTGTCTCCAAGAGCTGGTCCCTTTGCAGAGAGGGAACTCTTTGCAGGGCCAGATCATGATCGGAGGGAGCGATTGAGGAGACAAGGCTCCACAGTGCATATCATGTTGCTGTGTGATGAAGTGAAAAAAATCTACCACCTTCTTTGGCTTCATTAAGTTTGCAATTTCCAGACCTAAGCACTAAAAACATTTCAGGAATTTGCATGCTATTACCTGTTCAAGTTTGGCTGTACTGTTCACCGTGACGTTTTCAGATGCACTGTCTTGAGATTGCTGCTTACATAAACCTTTAGCTGCATCTTTAAACATGGTGTCTTTCTCCAGCAAACTGTCTTGCTTGGCAATCGGTAAAGCCAGGGGATTGCTACAAAGAGAATCAATAAAGCAATTAGACTCCTGCTGAAGATGTCAGACAAACAAAAGATTGCCCAATGTGGATGGCACAAACACAGAGCTAAGGTACAATTCAGGGCTGAGGCACTGGTTCTGGTCCGAGTACAGAAACTGGTATAATATAAAAATAAACTGTTCACCTGGGTTGGTCTGTTCCCAAAGATGTAGAGCAAAACACTTTGATTTAAAATTCACCTTTATGCATATCCCTTCTGAATCAGAACGAAGCAAGCCAAACAGAATATGCATGAGCCTGTACTTGACAGTGCTAGGCTGGCAAATCAATAGGCAATTTGAAAACTGAATTTTAAATGCACAATTAACGTACACAATACCGTTTTGAAAAGTAATATATTATAAAATAATCCAATACAGATATTACCATTACAGTTAATAAAATTAAAATCCAACAATTAGCTTGCCTTTTTTTTTTTTTTTTTTGAATCAGACAATACCCTGGCTTTTATGACTAAAAGCTGCTTTGAATTTGTGGTATCAAAAAAAAAAAAAAAAAAAAAAAAAGCAGCAGACTCTCAAAATCACTGCCACTATATGCAATACTTTTCATTCACACAGAAGAGTAAACATATTTTTACATGCATGGAGATATTTTCCTTACTGACACATCAGACTTCTGAAAAACGACAATGCCAAAATTTTGGATGATTTTGGCTGTGTTGTACATCCAGAAGAATTAACAAGGAATCAGCCCCAGGAGCTGAGAACACAAACATCTTAAAAAATAATTGTCTGGCCTCTGACAGTGCAAATGAGACAATGTCATGGAGTATACAGCAACTCTTTGCCAAAATATGTGCACAATTCCTTTGAAAGGAGAAGTGGACTCAGTGTGGGAATAAATAGTGCATTCCGCTATGAGATAAAGCCCAGATGTCAAACTTCGTTAAGAAAAAATCTAATTTTCTTCTCAGTTTGACCACTTGTTATAATAAAGCCAGGATTATATATATAGTTTACTTAAACAAACAGAAGCAAGAGCCATAGCTAACATTGATTTCTATTCAGGTTAAGAACTACTGTTGAAAACAGAACTGAAACACAAACACTGTTTTATAAAGGTGCAGTCCAAATTAGAAGCAGCAAAAAGCCCCTACTAAGAAGAATTCGTTGGAATATTGGTGTCAAAGTAGCTTCCCATTGGAAAAAGGAACATGGACAAAACTCTTTATTTTGATGAAACCCTCAGTCTGCAAAAATTAAAAGAATTATTTTCAACATTTTGCAATGGAATATACAAATACCTGAGGTGTGGGAGATAGAGGGATTTGGCCAACCTCTTTTCAGTGGTTTGTGGGGACAGGACAAGGGACAATGGCCACAAGATGGAGCACAGGAAGTTCCGCACCAACATGCAAAAGAACTTCTTCACGGTGAGAGTGACAGAGCACGGGAACAGGCTGCCCAGGGAGGTTGTGAATCTTCTCTGGAGATATTCAAGGCCCGTCTGGACGCCTACCTGTGCAACCTGCTCTAGGGAACCTGCTTTGGCAGGGGGGTTGGACCCGATGATCTCTTGAGGTCCCTTCCATTCCCTACAATTCTGTGATTCTCTGATTCTGTGATACACAATTTCTTTTCTAATTATATTCTGTTTCATATATTTTGATGTAAAATGTCTGGAGGAACACCAGTGAAAATAAAATCTTCTGTTTACTGCTACGATTGACCTAAGATTTTGTCATAAATTTATTTACCAAATGTGACATGGACAAAAGATCGAAGAGCCAAATGTATATATTTTTTATTTGCCTTTTGCCTTGACTTGAACTGTAGAACAGAAAAACCGTTATCCAACTCTGTTCATGAATGTTGACAATACTTACATGTCAGAGAATAAGAGACATCAGTGATTGGACAGTAAAATAAATGAAATAGCTGTGACATCCACAAGCAGAAATGACTAATCCACATTTTACCCAGACTCAGAATTTAACAAAACACAAGTTTTCTTTTTGAGTGTATTTTTGCTCTTGTCACAAACTTCTCAAATTCCTTTGGACACAATTATCTTAAAATTCAATCATAAAGAGAAGAAGAAATTAAAGCATAAGCCAAATGAATTAAAATATTACAAAAACTAGACTCTGTCACTTAAAGCTTTTTATTACTCGTGATATTTCTTTTAAATTGTGAAGATCCAGGATTTTTTTTCTTGTGAAATTTAAGCTTTTCCATTTAATTTCACCACTTTCATGCTAACTATACCACGCATACTAGAAACACTGTTTTTAAAATTTATCTCTAAGCTCCTCAATTAATTTTTTGGGTGTTGCAAAAGAGACTTATGTTGTAAATAACATAATGCATTTCCTCAGATACTTTTTTGAACTAAAAAGGATAGTAATGTTATGACTAAACCAGAAGTGTTCCACGTTTTGATGTAAAGAGTATCCTATAAGTTATGTGCATTTGCACACAGCACTTTAAGTGATAATATGCAGCATATAACTCATATTACATCAAAAATTAGAATGATTACAAGAGAGAAAAAGCAGATTAAAAATCGCTATAAACAGTTCACCATGACTCAGGGTCAAGAAGACACTGTGAAGAATAAAACAAATTGAAATAGAATGTTGCCAGCAGTGACTTTTTAGAAAAAAAAAAATCTGTTAATATTCAAATGTACTTATATTAGTCAAAAGATGAAGTCAAACACTGCAATTGGAAATTCAACTACAGGACAATGCAAGAAATTTTATGTTAATGTAGGCAAGTGGGTTAGCATGAACAGCCTTCTTCTATGATAATTAATAGATAATTAATCAATAATTAACCACAAAGGGAGACTTAAGCCAAAATGATGTCGCATAATAGACAAGAAGCAGAGTTATCTAGGGTAATTGTATTAGAACAAGGTAGGACTGTTGCCACTGGAATATATAATGGGGAAAAGATCGTGTACATTATATGGAGGATAGTCACTTTAATTTTTAGGTGTATAAACCATCTTATACATAGTTAATTTGGTTGGTTGGTTTTTAGATAATCTTTAAGTTTTAGATAATCTTATAAATTTTCTATAAGTTGCCATCATCTAGCATTTCCTTGTTTGTTCAAGAAGGAAAGAAGGAAAGAAAGCATACAAAAAAATCTGGGAGTTTTATGACATGGTTTTATCATCAATATTGGAATCAATATGGAGCTTCTAACTAGGTAGAAAAATGTTATAAAAAGAATTATATCAAGACATAGTCTGCAATGACATTTTCATGTGCTCTTTGAACTTACAGCTTTTGTTCAAGAGAATTTCTCAGTTCTGTTACTGTAATCCTTTCACTGACAATTGAGATTTTCCAAACAATCTCTAAGCCAGCTAACATCTGTAAATTCCATAATCTCTGAAACTTCAGTCTAAAAACTTTTCAAAGTTCTGTAACAGAACCTTCTGAATGGATTAAACACATTAAAAGACTGTTTGAAAACACTAGAATAAATGAAATGCAAGTTGCTGCATAAATGGTTATAAACTGAAATGCTCTGTAAGAAAATGAAAAATGTAATCTCTTTTCTGCTTTGTCATCTCAAACTCAATTTCTACAAGTACATGTACTAAACTAGAAGCATGGTGGGGATCATCACAGCTCTATCACAAGCCTAAAGTCCACTTAAACAGATACAACCAATTTGATTTCCTGAACCATAAGCTATATCAACTGATGTATTCGGGTGCAGTTGGTTTTGCCAGTGGACTAACAGAGAATGTTCTGACTGTATTATTAGGATTACAACTGTTTCTTTTATTGGTTTTGTTTCCTGATACTCAACTTTGTACTCATTTTTTTTTTTCAATTGGCAATAAATTAAGTTAAATTATCCATGCTGAGTCTGCTTTGCCTGTAATGGTAGTTAGTAAGCAAACTTCCTGTCTTTATGTCAGCCCACACGCTTCTCCTTCCTAAGCTTCCTATTTTCTCCTTTGTCCATCGGAGGAGGATGAGAGGGAGCAAGGTGGCTTTGGTGAGTGCCAGATGGGGCAACTCACCACAATTACCTTCCTAGTCTACCTCTCCTTGGTCACACAGACAAAAGTACTCAGTAACTCAGTAGAAGAACTAGGAAAAAAAGTATTCCAATACTGAAATTAGTACTTCACAATAACAGGTTCAGGTGGATAAACTCAATGCCTGACTAAAGGAACCCAGGTTTGCTTGATAACCTTGCATACCACAAACATACCGACTGATAAATTTTAATTTTTTTAACCAAGTAGAGACACTAATCTTCAATTAGTCTATTCATAGATTTATTTCAGAAATTGATACTGTAATTTAATCTAGAACCAGCAAAATCAGGTTTCTTGACAGAGCACATGCCATTTGTAATTGTTTGTTTATCATTTTGGAGTGTCCTTTTGAACACTGTTCTCTTCTGAGAGATGGCCACAAAGAAATATGACTGAACTACAGCATTATATTAACTCTTGTTAAACTATCTCCTCAGTCTAAACATACTTCCCTATGTCAGGAGAGTTGACAGAGACTGGAAATAATATAGACCAAAGCAATTGTGCAGGTTATTATTGTGCATTCATCTTTGCAGCACTAAAATTTCTGTTTGATACACAAGAATAATACAGACAGATTCATCTTCATCCTAGCATATTACATGTCTGTCTGTGGGCTCTAATAGAGTAAAAGGATGAAACTCTTCAATTTCAGCATCAGCCATTGAAAAGGTAAGAATTTGGTTGAACACAGTCATCTAAGCTTCCTCTTTCATGAACTAAGACAAATAGGCCTTCTGGAGGATAATTCAGTATATCTTGAGAAGATGGCTACTATAATTTGGAAGAATAAGCCTCTGTAATGCTTTGTTTTTCACTGTTGAACAAGCATGCTACTGCAGAACTAAGATGACTAGCTTTGAAATGACACCTGATTTTCAGGTGACTATAAAGTAAGATCAATAAATACTGTTTCTAAGCAAAATGGAACTCTGCAGAAAGTGTAGTGTGGATCACTCACATTTTTCCACATTTCCAGCAGTGATACCTGGATCACACACATGCCAAATACACCAGTTCTTTTGCCTCTCAGGAGCTCACCCATCTCAGAATTGCTGGCTAGCCAGCAAGTTCACTGATAGCAGGCCTGATAGCCAGTCAGTGAAAAGTTCTGGTTCAGAAAGTCCCTAAACCTAAGACTGCTGAAAGTCTGGAGAATATGCCAAAGAAGCATTACTTCAAGCTTAACATATCCTTACATTTTCTCCCAGCTATTTGCAATGGACCACTGTCGAAGTCTGTGTGCACGGCTACAGAGATCTTTGGTTTGACCTAGCATGTGTTCTCAGGCAGGCTGTTTAAGTACCATCAAACTAGCTGCAGTCACACTGGGACTGATCAGCCCATTTCCACACATAAATCCCACTTTGTTTTTACAGTCAATGTGCATTGCTTTTCCAAAACTTCTAGCGAAGTTCATCACCCATGGCAGTTTTGTACTAACCAGTTAGAAAGTTCTCAAAAAGTATCTCTTCATCTATGTATTAGAGGAAAGAGAGTGTGGAGAAAAGATTTTCAGACCACTCCTACTCTACGCAAGTCATGTATTCTAAAGGTTAATGTGTTTTAGCATCAAAGAACAGTATCCAGTACAACACATGCACCACAGCACAAACTTCTAGAATATAAAACACTGGAAATTAAAAAAAGGATGATGCATCATGCAGACACAGGAACAATGAAAAAGTTATCAAAGTCTCTAAAACCTGGAACAATAACTCTTTTGCTAGGCATCATTACAATGTTACAGGAGTAACCTACCTTCTACTTCTGGTATTATAACTTTTACCAATAAATAAAAATACGTTTTTTCTTTATGGTTGAATCTAAATCCTTTCTTTTGTATCTCAAAATTCAAACTTCTTACTTAAATGACAGTTAAGGAGCATGATTCAGGTCATTGGAACAGTGGATTAGACTAGAGGACTGCTTATTTCATAAGGAATTAACAAACATGATAATAATTCCATAAGCATTAATATACTAAACCCAGCTATGTAACTTAGTGAATACCAATCATTAAGCAGAATCAATACTCTGGGTTTACTATACATGAAATATGCAGTCTTTAGTATATGTAAGTATAGCCCATGGAATTCTAAATTTAGCAGATTAAACATTTCATAACAATTGCTTACTACATCCAGATTTTAATGTGTTGCAAATATGCTCTGCAGACTATAAATTATAATTGTTACAAAATGCAAGCCAATATATCCTCTTTGTCTCTCTACATATATGATTTGAGAGGTTTTAATTATTTTTCCCCACATACTCTCCAGTACCAAAAAAAAAATGTCAATATTTCAAAACCTTGTACAACAAACATGCTTCAACCATACAGCAACTATATGGCAACTACATAATATATAAAGGAATTATCTATACCTTTTAAAATTCTGATCAATCATAGTATATGGAAATTAGAATTTGAGAAATCAACATCTTGCACTACCACAAAACTACCCTTGATGCTTCTAACCCATTTCATACTTTTTTTTCCACATATGTATGACGGTCTTCTCTTAAGATTCACAAGAAAATATTAAAATATCAAAATTTACAATTTAAGACACAAATTGACTCTTTAGTTCAATACACTGCAAAATTCTACTAAAATTCCTCTTGAATTTTAAACAGTACAAACCTAACTATAAATCTGTGACTACCTGGAGCCATATCATTTTATCCGTAACTGTATGTATTGTTTTTACTTTCAGGACTTGTCCATACTTCTTTCATAGGCATTTGTAGTTTTACTACACTATTCCCATCTACCTTAATAAAAGGATGTTTGGATCTACATTATTAACCCCTAATAATTCTGCTAAAGGAATGCCAGATCATTTTACTGGCAAATGCCAGTGTATTTTATTACTCATAGAATTAAGGTTGAATTAAAGTTTATAGAATTAAGGTTGACAAAAAGAGATGAGAGATACAAACAAACAAAATGATTCAGTAAATTTCCAAAATTAAACAGTTACTTGATCCATCAAATCACACAGAATCACAGAACAGTTGAGGTTGGAAGGGACCTGTAGAGGTGATTTTGTCCAACCTCCCTACTCAAGCAGGGACACCTACAATAGGATGACCAGGATCGTGTCTAGATGGGTTTGTCTCCACGGACACACAGACAGGATTGAAAGATTGATAAATACGGTTCAAATGATAATCTGAGTGCATGCCTCAGTGCATCATTCTTAACAGAAACACTTACAGTTTATTGGAAAATGCAGGCAGATCATGGATGATCTCTTCATAAGGCTCTTCTTGAGATAAAGTAGAAACAGATAAAGGGTCTTTCATTTTTTCCTCCCAAACAATTTCAGCCTTCAAAAGCATTTCCTCAATAAACTCAGAAGCTGCAATATCTAAGACATTGGAACACCAAGATATCAGACAAAGAAAACAGTACAGAAAAGCTCCTTTCAATTCAGCTTTCCAGATCAGATTAAGATTAAGCAGATGGCTAGATAACTATTTCATTAAAAAGGAAAGAATTGTTCAGATATTGATCATAAAATAATACTTGAAATTACTGGAAAAAGCAAAGGTGAATAAACTCAGTATGAAATTAAGTTGTCATCTGCAAAACCTCAAAACTAGTCTGTGTAGTGAAATGAAGTATTTATTCAATAATTCATAGGACATCAGTAAAAACAACAAAACTATTTTCACCTCTGTACTTCAACGAAAATACACTGAAATAGCTTTTGAATCTTTTACATTTCTACAAACTAGATTTATGTCTTGCACATACAAAAGCACTGAAATTGGATGTGTTTGCAGACCAGAAATACAGTTAATTCAACTGTATTAATATTAATTAACACATACTAAAAATGTTTAGCTAGCTGTATTGTTAGGTGTATGGTTTAGACCATAGCCTTTTATACAAACTGGTGTGTATCTAATCAGGAACAACTTTCCTGAATGTAAGTGTTGTGGAGTTCCTTAAGAGTATACTTGTAGCTACTTCATTATTTGAAGCATAACTTAACTTCCTTTATTATGCAAAGGAAGTTTCTCCTCCTAAAAAGAAATAATTCAATTTTCTACATTCTTGGGTTCCATTTTCATTTCACCCTAGGCCTGGAAGGTTGAACAACTACATGTTTCTTCTCTCCAACACTGCTATCTAGCATTACTGACATTAGCTCTGCCTTGATCCCTGGGTTAGACCTGAAGATATGAAGTCCCTTTCAACCTAATTCAGTCTATAATTCTACTTCCTTTAGAGTCAGTGCTTCAGCTCCTGTTGCTATCTGATCAAAGAAGGTGCCTTCTTCTATGGGAAACTACAGCTACTACATTTGAAATCTGGATGGTGAATTTGTGTTCATTTAGCAGCTACAGGAATTCCAGTCTATGTGATATCATCAATTGAGAAACAGAAGGGAACTCAGTAAGAAGTCACCAAGGAAGCAGAAATGCAGCTATCACCAAGCACTGACAAACTTACAAGGAAGAAACATAACTAAAAATAACCAGAGAATGCAACATGTGGAAGAAAATGCTATCATATGATATGACATCTTTCATGACTGTGACTAGCAGTTCTCAGCAATATACAAAAAACTATAAACACGTGTATATATGTATGTAACTACACACACTATATAAACTATATGCATATGTATACTTAAATATGTGTATGTGTTCATAACTAAGTTAGTAAAAATGAAAAAAGTGTCACAGTAACTAGCACACATAATACACATAGATTTTCACCTACCTGAAGGTTTTTCATTATTGCAGTTAAGAAGATTGGGATTTGCCCAGTGCATCAAAAGCAGCTTCACAAGGTGGGTCTGAAACAGGCAAAACAGGTCTTTGAAATGGCAGAAGCAGGGCAGGAACAGTACAGCTGTCATTCAGTGTATTTGGTCCTTCCTGCACTAGGTGAAGTAATACAATAACCAAAGGCAACACTTGCAGCTCCTTCTGGAGCTACTACACATTCATATAGTTCACCAGAGACAAAGTAAAATACAGTTCTATTACAGTTTCAGTGTATCCTCAGCACAAGTCCAACCCTGAACTCTCCCTCCATCCTTAAATGTGCAAACAAATCCAAATCAGCAAGGAAAAAAAAAACTAACCTTCCATCACCACCTGTCATGACTGGGATCACAAATATTTCTTTATGCCTAACTAATTCACCAGCTGTGTACCATCACTGCCAAAGGGGTATGACTCACAGCCACCATGGAAGTAAATCTTTTCTCTGTCAGCAGTAGAAATTGGCACATTTATCTTATGTTTACCAAGTCAATTTAACCTACTAGTAATTGGAACAATTATAGTACAGTAGAGTAGGGTATAGTATCATATAATGAAAAAGTCTAAAACATATTTTTCAATTCCTGCATAAATGCTGCAAGCAACTGTTTTTAGCAAGCTTTCCTATCACTCCACTGAAGTCTCAAAGGATATTTCTCCATCAAAGACTGTAGTAATGTCTATCCTGATAAATTGGTTGGTAAGAAAATAGTAAGAAACTACAAAAGAAAGAAAAATACATTTAGAAGCAAAGTCAGAGATCAACTAAATGAGAGAACTGTTTGCAATTTAATTTTTTGCTAAGAAAAATAAAATTTATAAAGTAAATGTAACCAACAGAGGAGGGAGAGCACAGGGGAAAGTAGGGTGCACAGGAAAAAGGATTCTTTAGAGCAGAAGAGAGCTAAAGAAAAATGAGACCTAGATCAGACAGCAGGTAAGGCAAAAGATAGCAATTCGGCACAAAACCAAACAAATGATAGATTAATAACATAGGGGCTGAAAAGGAAGGAAAATACTGCAATTTAAATATTAAATTCCATGTGGATTCAATATTTTTTAGACAATTTACTAGGAAAAAACATGATAAGGAAGAATCAGCTAAATGCAGGGAGGAAAAAATCAAACCTCTAATTGCAGAAAGCCAGGAAAATATTGTTATAAATTTCTATAAAAATAAAATGATCTTGCACTCCATGGCTTTCTAATGTGGGCTTTCCATTCTGGCTGTAACAGCAGAAAATTCAGCAAACCGTGGAAGCAGGGAGGAAGCCATAACAGCTTTATTTCCAAATCCAATTAGCCCAGCTTTCAACCAAGAACCCTCAACACATATATCTCTGTGATTTTTCATTATGAAAAAAAAATGGAATGTCGTTAGTCATTAAACTGACTAAATCAGCGGCAGTTCCGTAATCTCATTAACAGCCATTGTGAAAAGTGGTAGAGGTTGTATCAAAGGAGGTTTTTTTAATGCACTTTCGATTTAGTAACAACAAACAGCGTTTTGGGTTACCCAAGTTTTGGATTTATGCCACACGAAGACCCTTACATGGTGTGATGCCAATGCTTCCTGCTGTCAAAGAAATAACTCCAGCTGGAAATCCTTGATGCACATCACCACAACTAAGGCATTCAGGTCACTGCTAATTTCAGTTACCTGCTCTAGGATAACCAGAACTGTCTGTGTTAATTTTAACGTCATTCCCTTATCTTTTAGAAGCAGTATTTTAAAATCCAGTTGCTCTATCTTCTGAACTGTGCCTGACAATAGAAATATATATATTATCATAGCAAATTACCACTGTCCAAAAGTATTTTAGTTGCGGAGTTACAAATAAAGTAGATATGATAAGAAAAACTGCAATATCTAATGAAATATCTAAAGAAAACATCAATATGTATTTTGATTCTTATTTCCATTTTATGTAGAGGGGAAAAAATTATTAAGTGATGATTCACTGTGCAGAGAAGTACTAGTAACAGCTATTATTTAAAACATCTGCTTAAAAATGTCACTTGCCTTGATTTTCCTCTTATGCCTCTAAATATTTATTCAGTGTCTTTTGACAGGACACATGGAAACCTCTTCCACCCTACTTCTCTCTTTTCAGAACTTAGCTCTGAGTACTCTCCTTCACAAATCAAACACTTAGTTACTTCTCTTTACAACTAAAGTACAACTCCCTCTATATACGTAGATACTCTCAGCGTTCTGACCAAATTTTAATTTTTCTACCTCTCTTTGACATCCCTTCCTGGGTGTCTTGCCATCTGACTGTTGAGAATACTGTCACAAGGAATATTTTCTTCCTTACCTCTTTAATATGGAAGTCATACCTTTTAGATTCCCTATGGGTTCCTTCTTTTCTCACAGGCCATAAGCTGCTTGCCCTCATTTTCAAAGGCCTTCATACACCCTCTGTGCCTTACCTTTTCAGCTCTCAGACTCCTGTTCCAGCTTCACATCAGTCAGTGACTTTGCCCATCACTAATATATTTTCAAATGCATATTGCCATGATTTTTCCAGGCTGCACCTGGAAAGGATGTCTTCAAAACATCCCCAAGACTACACTGTAAATCTCAGTTCCCAGGCCATTCTGATGTTATGTTTGCCGAACAGAGTAACACGTAAGGCATTGACATTCCACCATTCAAGTGGATTGAAAACTGGCTCAGTGGATGGGCTCAGAGGCTGGTGATCACTGGCAAGAAGTCTAGGTGAAGGCCAGTAACTAATGGTGTACCCCAGGGGTAAATACTGGATCCAGTCCTGTTTAACATCTTCATTAGTGAGCTGGGTGATGAGGTGGAGGGAAACCTCAGTAAGTTTGCTGATGACACAGAACTGGGAGGGGTGGCTGATAGACCAGAGGGTCATGTGGCCATCCAGAAGGACCTTGACAGGCTGCAGAAATGGGATCACAGAACCTCATGTAATTCAACAAACAGAAATGCCAAGTCCTGCCACTGCGGAAGAACAACCCCAAGCACCAGCACATGCTGGGGGCAACCCAGCTGGAAAGCAGCTCTGCAGAGAAGGACGTTTGGTTCCTAGTAGAGACCAAGCTGAACATGAGCCAGCAATGTGCCCTCACCACTAAGAAGGCCAACAGCTTACTGGGCTGCTTTAGGAGGAGTGTGGCCAGCAGATCAAGGTGATCCCCTCTACTCAGCACTGCCAAAGCCACATCTGGAGTAATGGATCCAGTTCTGGGCTCCTCAGTACATGAGAGACATGGAGCTACCGGAGAGAGTCCAATGAAGGGCCACAAGGATGATTTGGGACTGGAGCCTCTCTTCTGTGAGGAAAGGCTGAGCAAGCTGCGCCTGTTCAGCCTGGAGAAGAGAAGGCTCACAGGGGGTATCTCATCAATGTATATCAGTAACTGAAGGGAGGGTGCAGAGAGGACAGAACCAGGCTCTTTCCAGTGGTACCCAGTGCTAGGACAAGAGACAATGGGCAGAAACTGGAACACTGGAGGCTCCCCCTGAACATCAGGAAATACTTTCTTATTGTGCGAGTGGCAGAGCACTGGCACAGGCTGCCCAAAGAGGCTGTGGGATCTCCTCCTTGGAGATCTTCAAAAGCCGCCTGGACATGGTCCAGGCACCCTGCTGTAGGTGGTCCTGCTCGATCAGGGGATGGGACCAGATGACCTCCAGAGGTCCCTTTCCACCTCAACTATTCTGTGACTGTGTAATGTAACAGTTCACCTACAGCTTTTCCAAAGAAGACCATTTCATCTCCATGAACTAGTTAGTGAACTTTTAACAGTTTGAATATCTGTGGACATAGGAAATTTTTAATGAAAATATATTAAGAAAGGTTATATTAATTACAGCTTTACAAAGTCTTATATAAATAAAATGTTTTTTTGTGCATTTGAGAAATCTGAGCTTGATAAACAAGACAGATTGCACGATCAGATGTGCAGACAGATTACTACTACAGTTACACCAACAGAACTGTTTTTTTCTAAAGTAGAAAGCGAAGAAAAATGCAGCCTGCCTCCTGCAGTGAACTTTAGTACTCATAGGAAATATTACAAGAAAATGAAGTGTGATTCACATTAATGGGAGCAACACTTATGATCAAAGGAGCTAGAAAAATATGCACAGATGAACATTGCTGGACAGGGGACCACTGGAGTTGAACAGCTCTTTAAACGTAATGAAACAAGGAGTACAATAAAAGTTACAAGGGAAAAAAAGCATAAATAGATTAACCACAGTAGGCATATTACAAAGTTTTCAAAAATTACAAAATTTCCCTCTGCAAAAGAAAAAGGGGCTAAGTTTTACCACACACAAAAGATTCACAAAGACAGCCAAATGCTCAGTTTCATAAACCATAAGCTGATATGCACAAATTTTGTCCAGCTGATAACTGTGAGGCCTGTTGCCACAGATAAGTGACCGCAGTGACAGGGTAGGAAATAGGGCATGAAGGAGTGATAGAGGTTCCTCAGGACTCTTCCTATACACCAAAGGCTGAAAAGGCAGTTCTGATCTGCTCTCACGCCATGTTAGTTTTAAGGCTAGTGAATTAGCTGGAGAGCAGAATCAGTGCTCCTGAAAAGTGTCTCTCTTCCTTTCGTGTCCAGTCAGATATTTTCTTCTGAATTAATGCACAGGACACTAAACTTGTGCCAGCACCCACAGAGGTTGGGCTGCTCACTCTGGCTGAACTTTGACCTCTTGAATTATTAAATTTTTATTTATAATTATATTTTTTATATATATATATATATGTTGTAATTATAATTATATATTATATATTAAATTATAATTAATATATAATTAATATAATAATTAATATGTAATTATATTATATATTAATTATTATATAATTATATATTATATATAATTATATATTATATATAATTATATATATAATTATAATTATTATTAAGCCCCAATACAACTATTTGAGATATTATTTATTTCCTTTTATTTACCATTGGAGAAATACCTGCTCAAGTCATAAACTTAGAAAACTGGAGGTTTTTTGCAAACATGCTCATGTGTTAATTTGTACAGCAATAAATATGCATCACCTAATTTGCATGCACCCCCAGCAGCAAATTCCTTCAGTCCCTCACTTTTCTTCTATCGAAACCAACATTTCTGCCCACTCCTCTTTTTCTTTTACAAAGTTGGAGATTTCCTACCACCCTTAGTGACCTGCTTCATGATCAACCTTTCGTTCACCCACCCACCATTTTTGCTTCCCCAAGCTCTTTCTCTCTGTTCCCTCTGAGACTCCTACCTCCCTACATGTCTCAACAACTTTTCTTCCATCCTTTTATTTGTGCTCTTACACTTCCTTGGGGACAACTCTACTTTTTTTTCTTGACATCTATCCTTCAGTTCTCTTTCACTAAGACTTTCCCACCTTCCTCGTGCAATTGCCTTCTACCTACTGTCACTTTGTAGATTCCCACTCCATTTTCTGTGGATGTGGTCCCTGGCATACTCTCATCCACAGCTGGACAAAGCCACATAATAGGAAACCAGTGGACCAACAACCTTATATCAAAAATTTTTTGGACCATAAATCTCACAATGTTGTGTGGGGAAAAAGTGAAATCCTCAAGAATTATTTTAATATCTACAGTCCTTATTCACTAAACACAACAAAACCCTAGGCAAAACTACTGGTTAGACCATTATTAACAACAGTTTTCACCACTGAGTAACATGGACTTCAACTGCACTCATAAGAACCAGGTTTCAATTGCTTATAAGGCTAAATTATACTTCACTGAACTGGAAAAGTGAATATTCACCTCACTGTGATTTTTACTAGGCACTTTGCTAGGACTGCTGCCTGTGAGTTTTTATGATTCCTTAAAAAAAAAATATATATATATATATGTGTGTGTGTGTGTGTGTGTCAGAAAGATAAATCAGCCAAAAATGAAGCACTTCTGGGAGCAGGGTGTGGGAAAATATATTGTTCAACCCTTGTGAGCTCCCATGTTTGTATGACGTGAAGACTTCGTATTAGGCAGAAGATGAATTCTGTGGGCTGACAATATCCTTTTCATTGTCTCTTTGTTCTCAAGTTGCAAACTTTTGAAAAAATCATAGGCACCAGATGCTTACAAGACAGTTTTTTAGATTCTAATGGATAAACCAAAGAGCCCACCTTTGCTCTTAAGTCCACTGTAGGCCTAAATGTTAGTCTAACCAGTACCAGTGGCTCTGTTAGCCAGAAAAAATTTGGATGTTCAAAAGATCTGCAATAAAAAATATAAATCAGGTAAGTACTTTCAGTTTTTGTTATTACAATTATTATTATTATTACTAAGCTTCTGTTATGGAATTGCTGTAACTTCAGGCTAGCCATATATTGAGCAGATGGAATAAATAAGATCAGGTAAGTGATCATGTAAGAAACTAAACTGAAAAGCACTGGAGATGTATTTAATTAATAGAATGAAGTGAGAATAGGCACTTAGCAAAGCATCAAGGATATTAAGAAAAGTGCAGGTTAGGGAACTATATTTACTTATACTGGGGAAAAAAAAAAATGTAGAGCCTGTGACTGAGATGCCCAACATTTTTAAGTAAGGCAATTATTAAACTGTTAGAGTTTCTGTGATTTCAGTTTTGAAGATCATATCGTATATTCGTTGTTCCTTACAAAATAGTACACCTTAAAAGACTGCGTCTTCCTTGAAGCCAAAGTTCCATATGTAAAAAAATAAAAGCAGTATCTATCATTCAGGGGCTAAGTAGCATTTTCTCTGCAATTGCTAATCTCATCCGTAGTACTGTTCTAGAAACATGAAATGATGTCTGAAACTCATTACTGATCTCTCTTCTTAATACAATATAGACAAGGAAGATATTTTCCCTGTTTCAGCACAGAGAAAAGGGGACCATAGCCACCTGCGGTCAGTAAAGTGGAACAGATTAGAAAAAGTAGGTTGCAGGTATGAGATGAACAGCAGGGTAGTAAGAGTGGAGGGGAAAAATAGAACAGAGCATGAATAAAACACTGGACTTTGGAACAAACAGCATCAAATAAATGAAGTGAAAGGGAAGAAGAGAGATGTGGCAAGGAGCCAGGATGTAGGCAGAGACAAACTAAGCTGAAAAAGAAAATGAAAGAGGAAAGTGACATTGTGAGGAAAAAACACTGAGATTGAACAAGGGAGATTGGGACTGTGAGCAAGTGGGAGAAAGGGATAAGTACAACAGAAGGGCAGGAAGGTTGGCATGAAGCCAAAGTAGAGAAAATAAAGCTTGGACGAGAACCAGGGAGAGGAGGAGGGACAGAAACTGGCTGTGCAAGGAAAGAAGGATTGGGATAAGAAGCCTAAGATGAGACACGAAGCCAGGCAAATAAATGGGACACCGAAGCAATGGAATAAAAACAAGAATGGAACAGACTGGAGGGAATGGAACAAATAAGGTTACACGTGGGAGGAATGAACTGTAAAGATTGGGCCTGTTTATAGACAGAGTTTGGAATGGAACCCAGATTCCCCAAGTGTCACCACTACCTTTCTGTAGTCAGTGTGTTTAACCTTTACTGCTTAAATGCACTTTTTAAGCCTCTGGAATAGTTTGACTAAAGAAGGACAACATAATACTGTTTTCAGCTACTTAAGAAAGTGACAAAGGTCAGTAAAAAGTTTTCTTTTCAGCTGACGTGAAGACTTAAGCAGTCCTTACTTCAAGACTATAACCTACATTTCTATTTTTCAGTCCTCCAGGAAATTAGACAGAGAAAAAAAAATAGATTACATTGGGAAAATATTGCATGATCTTGTGATGAAAGATGTTTTAAGTTATGCTCATACAAGTTCTATATTCGTGCCACAGAGGATCATAAATCTGGCACTTCTCAAAGTTTTTGCCTGAACAGTCTTTTCAACCTTGTTTATGATATACGCCTCTCCTATTTTCATATATACATACTATGTATATAAGAGATAGTTACTATTGCTGTTACTTCAAGGAAATTAATTTTAATTTTGATCGCTATGATCCTGAAGTAGTGAAATAAACATCATGTAGCCAATGCACATCTCAGCTTTAACTACATACTTGTAACCACTGAGAATTTTATAGTATTTTTGGAAATCGAGGCTGCCCCGAGTCTGTGTATGAAGCTTAAACTTGTACTTCTATTTTGTTATCATTTGGTATTGTGTGAATCTAGCTTCTCTTGCCTTAGTATTCTGTACCCGAAATTAGCATTTGAAAGATTCACAGAAAACTTCTGAGTACATTGAGAGTGAAAGAATGATATCACAGGCAGAAATCCCAAAGAGGTCTCTCTGCTTGAGGAAAATGAGTGTAATTGGATCTGAAGGGAAATGCTGCTGTTCTACCTGAGTATCATCATGAATGCCGAAGATGAACAAAAAGACTAAAGAAAAGAGGGTGAGATATGACTGGATAAAGCATTCTCGAGAGGATTTTCTGACCATAAATGAAAGATTCCAGCTGCTTGACAGAGAAAATATGTATTCCCAGAGTGACTATACTCTATTCTCTTTGAAATACCGAACAAGCACCTGCTTCTTTAGGTTCTTCTCATTGAAAATATTTGTGGAACGTGTTTGCAGAAGTCCAGAAACTGCAATCAAAGGAACTACTATAGAAATGGCCAAAGTGGAATGAGATTTAATATCATTTCCTACAAAGAGTTCAGGTATCCTGTCTACACTGTAGCATATTGTAACGATCTCTGTGGATTCTCTCCTATTTTGGGGTCAACATGCGCATAAGAAAATAGTTCATAGTTGGGTTGAATTACTAATGTGTTCCGGTAACGATAAGCAAATTAGACAACTAGTAACAAGATGTGTTCTCTCAAACTTCAGCTGTGAAATGCTGTGTTTGGATGAACTAACTAGACAGAAGGGTATGATTCAGCCCAACCAAATGTGTATTAAGGGAGAATATACTTACACATTGCCAGTTTCACACACAAATTTTAAAAATGACACAGGATATATATAATATAATAAGAAACATAAGCTAAACATCTGAGCTCACTAAACAATTTTTGTTTACTTATGCTTAATGGCAAATCCTTTCTATTGCAAGAGTTACTTTTGTAGAGGCAGCCAGCAGTTCAACAATCTTTTTTTTTTTTTTTTTGATATCATGAAACTGTTAAAGCCTCAAAGCCACATGCTAAATCCATCTTGTTAAATAAGAGAGTGCAATGGAGCAAGCTTAAGTAACCCTTATAATCCACACTGCTTAACTGTTAGCTCTGTCCCTGACTCTGCTTTGGACCACTCCAACCAGCTCTCTAGAAACAAGACTAATCTTCTATAGAGAAAGCTAGCTCTAAACAATGTGAATGCGAGTCAGACTGTTCCCTGGCTTAATCCCTAGCCTTCTTTGATTTAGCAATTTAACAGTTTATACACAGGCAGGCAGCATCCCCCAAGGATGAAATTTTGGGAGAGGTAGTATTTAAGCTACTGGGGAGTCAGCTCTGACCTGCACGCCTCTGATAGCTGGTTTGAAAGGTGACATTTCTGTGATAAACAACAAAGAAACAGCTTGTGCCTGGGAAATCTGCCAAAGTACCCAAGGCAAGCGTCAGAGCTTCAGCCTATTCCCACCACAGGGAGGGCGAGTGCGTGCTCTCTTGATCACAGCAGCCCGGAAGGTGTCCAGCAGGGACAGCACTTCCAGTGCCAGACTACTAGCTGCTCACAGAGAGATCGCTATGCTAAATACAAACGAGGGCATCAGCCTGAGAAACACAAGTTGCCCTTCCTCAGTTGGTATCAGCGAGGGCATGAGAGGTGTGGTATCCCAGTGACTGTATGTCCCACTCTGGTGTGCACAGGCAATAGCCACCAATAGATCAGCACTTCCCATGCTGTATGTGAATGAGAGAAGAAGCTGAAATTGCCATCAATTAGATCAAATAGAATGCATATGCTCAAAAGGCCCTGTTAAACTTACTTAAGCAATCCTGGCACATTCTAGTTTCTTGAGGCTTGCTTTGTTGCCTTCATAATCTTATTTTGAATAGGATTTTGTGTGCCATTGATGCAGATTTGCGTGTGTTTTGAAGAGGTTATTATATTCCATCATTTTATTAAGTTATTGAGCAACTCAGACCTTAATACCACAATAGTGTCTTTTTTTAGGTATTATGTGAGACTCTCAACTTGCATTAAAAATAAAAAATTGGTTTTAGTCCTTATATTTACAGGGTGGAAAATGACAACAGTCCTAGAAACTCAGAAGTACCATGCTTAAAAATATTCCTATTTTTCAATGCTATTACTATTGTTTTTTAATGTTTGCAGCTGGCAGTATTTCGATTTCCAGTCTACCAATGCACTGATCGGTAACCTAATCAGTTTCTGCAAAGCAAACATCATTTTACAAAAAGAGAGACTGACCTTCAGGCAGTAGCCTCAGTTACCTTATCCTATACTCAATAGCCACATCCTGTAAATACTCCTCAAACTCAGCAGTATTATCCTGTACTTCTATGCAATAAAGGAAGAAATTCTACACTGGATCTACACACTCAGGCACTAATAGCATGATTCATTTATCATTCACTTATATTCTTTTTCAATATTGAGACTATAACCATTTGAGCAAATTGTAGATAGTAAATTTATCAGTGACTAGAATATTTGAAACTGCTTTTCTCTCCAAATATATATAAATGTAGCTACATCTTTTTTTAAAACATTAGGTAAGATATACTGACACTGAAAACTCCTAGTTATTCTCTCTTTACAAGGAATCCATTATATTTTGCATTTGATAAGATAGGTATTGTTGTAAGTCTTTAACTGTACTGCCTATGTAGGATTTACTCTGTGCAGCTTTATGTCATTTAAGAGTGAGACATCTGCTCCATGCCCCCTTTACAATGACTAGGGAGAAGCAGAATATCCAATGTGCAATTCACCTATCCTTTGGCCTGTTTGCCCATCCTTTGTGGACTGGATTTCTCTCATATTTTGTTAAAGTGTTCAAGTTAGACATCTAGCATCTGTTAGTTGCTTATACCCTCTGTAGTCTGAGGGAGAGGCTGACCTCCAAGTAATGATTCATCCCACCTACTTTAAATGCACCTCTTAGACTTGCCTAAATTGCACCCTAGAGGTTAGTCTTCATTCTGGTAAGGAAAAGCTTTGAATTTGTATTCAAGTTGTAGTTAGCTAAATTTAGTTGAGAAGAATCCCATCCTAAATAAAACTGCTTTTGCCATTATCAAGGTGCTTGTACAAGCCAGAATTTGATTAATAGGGGTGAGTGTGATGTTTTTCACATGCTTTGCTCACTCAGGATAATGTATCATTGCTCCAACAATTTATCATATCGTTTACTGTGGAAGCTGGAGAAATAAGCTTTTTGTGATCCACTTACATTGTGTATTAATTTACAACTTGAGTTTTGTAACATTATGCTTCCAGTGCCTATATTCTTCATAAATTTCCTCCTTTACTGCTCCAAATTAAATTTTCTCACTATAAATTTTAAACTTCGGTGGATTCAATTTATTTTTTTCCATGTAAAGTGAATTAGTACCAACTCTACTCTTGTTATGATCATAGAAATAGCCATATCAAGGTGTGGGGGGGTCATTCTTCTTTAGTATTTTGTGTATTTAAAAACATAAAGTTTTATATGTACAGAGCGCTGTTCCTTCAGCCGAGTGTTTATGTCACTCTAAAACTACATAATAATTTCTTCATAAGAATATTACTACTCACTTTTTTCATAAGGTGATGTGTGTATGTACGGTCTATAACATAAAGCAC